>NW_027413123.1:7183409-7495454 GCF_048544455.1 Silene latifolia
ACCACCAAGGATGTGCTCAACGTTAATCGTAAGAGCAAAGGGAATTTCAAGAAAAGTGGCAATAAGGGAAAGAAGAAAACTCCCTACAAGAACAAAGGAAAGGCTTCTGAAGCTAGCTCCTCCAAGCCCAAGAACAGTGCCCCGTCCGGGGACAAATGACACTATTGTAGTGGTGTAGGGCATTGGAAAAGGAATTGTTCAAAATACCTTGGCGATATCAAAGCTGGAAAGGTCATTCCAGTAGGTATATAACTATCCCTATCCTTTATTTTTCGATCTCAACTTTGGTATGTTGATACAAGTTGTGATGATTACCCTTTTTATTGTAATTAGGGCATCCTAGCAAGGACAAGTGCAAAGAAAAGCAAGCCTAGAAGTCTTGAGGGAAGTTGGATGTAGCCACCCATGGTGCTAGATCTATGGAAGCTTGGCTTTATATTGCTTTTTCTTAATTTTCATGTTGTATTTTGAGATTTTAGAACTATTTTGATTTCCTCGTTCAACTTGGAAATTTGTTTTATCCTTTAAACAATGGTTGTATTTTGGATATTGGTTACTTGGTTTGCAACACAAGTCACTTACTTTATCGTATCTTTTGTTCTAAAATTTATCATCATACACTACTTGCATCGTGAAACATAAGATTATCAACTTAAACTGATCAAATTGACAATTATAATGATTAGATCATTATAAGTCCATAAGCTATGAATTTGATTCTCCTTATGATATTGTTACTAAAAATGACAACTTACTTATGTAAGATCAATTATAAAGTTATTATGTGTTATTGAACTCTATAAAGGGACATTTAATTTACCAATTGGCTACACCATTTATAATACTCCATACGAGCTATGGGAGGGCTTATGATTTCAATTTTGTTCATTACATGGACATGAGTCGATTTGAGTTGGCAAACTCAATTTTGGGAATTAGAAATCCAAAATGAACACATTATTTTGGAAGGTCACCCAGGAGATACCTGAAATAGAGAGTCTATTTAACAGATGACATGGATAAGACTCGCATATAACATGACTCTAGCTGCCATAAAAGAGCTTGTCTTTTATGAGCTAATGCGTCAGTCTAGAGAAACTTCAAATACCTCACGATATATGTTTGTAACTCACAAAGCTATCTCTCAAGAAGATAGCTGTATTTCTGAGAGATAGAGTGGGAGTAGATTGGATCGTCACAAACATGTCTTATAGTTAATGTGTTACGTTGTGAACGTAATGGAACTATAATCTATAAAGATAGAGTGGGAGTATAGCACACATGTCTTATTGTTAAAATATTGCTTTTCGAAAGTAATGGTATTATGACCTTGTCCCAAATTGACCTTGTTGCAAACGAACCATAGCATTACAATCAAAAAATTATTACTCAAGAGTAGATTTACATTAAGGCGAGCGTCTCTTTAAAAGTAAATAGAGCTTTAGAGTACCTAAGTGCATAGATTGACATGAAGATGTTAATCAAGATAAATAATGTTAGGAATTGCCGTATTTCATTTTCAGGAAGAATGACAAATGATAATTAAAATTCGCTTTTCTTAAATGGGAATTTAGAGAAGGATGTGTTTGGAACACAAAACCTTAGATAAAGATCTAAGAATCCTAACATATTATGCGTAGCTTTCTTAAGTGATCCTAGAATGGTCTTAAGCAAGCATTAAAGGATTATACTTTTTGTTCATGTAATAATTAAGAATGTTATCGTTCACATGATTTAAGAATCATGTTTATACATGAAGTTAAGTGAGAGCTAGAATTATTTTTCCCATGTCTTATATGTTGATAACATATTACTTATTGAGAATAATGTTCCAATGCTCTCTTCTGTCAAGAGTGATTTGGAGACTAGGAAAAGGTGCGATATATTTTAGATTACCGAATCTATGTGAGAGAATATTGGCATAGAGTTGAGAGTCTTATGATGATAGATCTTTCAAATCTGTTTAACATCTACAAGGTTGAGTATGTTATTCATGTTGATGAAAGTGGAATTGCTATGATGGAGTCATAGTCGTTTACTTAACCTATTAAGTTGTTGATTACATGAAGTTGATTCCTAATGTTTCCGCCATTAGAATGATCATGTATGCCAACAGACGCACATGCCATGATGTAACATATGCTAAGAGCATAATAAGTCAATAACAAGATAATTCCCATGATAGGGCTTGTGAAAGCCTTAAAGAACATCTTTAAGATTCTTGAGAAGAATTAATGATTCGTTCATATGTTTGGGTGATAAACAAAGTTATGTGTTGAAAGGTTGCACAAACTTTAGTTTCCAAACCGAAAAGGATTTGTCGAAGTCCTAGGATGTATTATTGACTTAGGAGTAAGAGACTGGAAAAGTGTTTTCGTTTCGTACATTGCAAATTCTACAAAAGGAATCTAAGTAAATTGCGATAAAATGGTCAACGTAGGGAATGATTGTAAATTCCTCTACCAACGACTTTATCACAAGTTATGTGATAACAGTGGGAGCATCTTTCAAGTTAAAGAGCCCAAGTCTAGTAAGAAGACTAAACAATATATTTAGAGATAAATTCAAGTTATTATAAATAACATTGAATGGAAGGAAATAACAATTAATAAAGTTGGAATATATGGATATATGGTATATCCACTTTCCAAGCTTTTATTGCATTTCAACTAGTGTAAAAGATACACTAAAGATTATAAAGTATGAAGTAGTAATAGTGTATTAACTATTCATATGTGATAATCGCATTTATCGTTTCAGTTTTATTAAACTCGCCCATTACTTTGTTATATCCAAATGGGTTGTAGAGACAAATTGAACCCCATTAAAGTGAACTGGATTAACATAATATTCGCCCCTAGTTACTTATAGAAAGTGTCGTCTCAAAGTGACCAGAGTGATGCGATTGATAACAAGTTCAAGTGCCATAGAGTCATATGGGATGACTAGTCGATCACATAGGCAGACTGTATGGGACACTCTGTCGGGCAGTGACCGCTTATAGAGTTCTGGTAATTCATAAAGCCTGGTCGTGGCAAGAGTTGCTATAGTATTCTTATGAGTCAATTCTTTTGACTAAAGACACTACAACAAATCCCTTGCGTTCTCGACGCTTTTTTAGGTTTTTCTCAACGCTTAAAAGCGTCGCCATTTTTCTACCCGACGCTTTTAAAAGCGTGGTTTTTCAGGGCATCGGGAATTTATGACGCTTTTTAGTGTCAGCCTTGTCGATGCTTTTTTCTGTGACGAGTATCGACGCTTTTTAGCATCAGGGTTTCTCTACACTTTTTGGCGTCAAAATTTAAATTTCTCGACGCTTTTTCCAGCCACTAGGAAAATTCACTCTGACTACTCCTAACTTATTCAAGCAAATTAAAAGTAGCTAAATAATACAAAATAACATAGTTACAATCCATGAAAAATATCCCATCATATTTTATTACTGATAAAAGAAATAGCCGAGTACATGGTACAAAGTAGATGAATAATTATCAGAGTAAAAAATTCGGATTACAGTATATCAAACTATTAACCTACACTCTTCCGAAAAACACATGAAAAATACACATTACACTATGATATGGCAGGAAACAAGTAAGTTTAAATTACTTCATGCTCTTATATTGCATCTCTGATCTCCAAAATCCAAGAACTTCCCATCCAACTATGTAGCAATAATGGAAATCTGGCATATTTTCTCAAAAATAGACTCAATGTGCTTCACTTGAAATCTTCCATTACTCCATAGTTAAAGTTTCCAAACCCGATTTAGACTTATAACTGCATATTAAATGAATACATTACTATTGCTCCAGTCAAATGAATACTTTAGCTAATCAGCTATACGTCTAATCACAAAAATGCAAGTGAACAATCATCAATTTACAACCATGACCCGTTCACAATTTCGAACCAGGAAGACAAAGTAATGAAGTATATATCAAATTCAGGAGAAACACTTTAAAATGACATGTAAATTGTACTAAAATCTCTAGCAACTCTATGTCTACACTGCACCAACACCTATAATGGGTTTTAGCGTGCCTTGGAAATAGATAGTAGAATGCTCCTTGGAGTAGCACCATGAGATATTGAGTAGTAAACTACATGATGCTCTAAATTAGGTACAAGTATCAGTTCAAAGATAACAAATACTTTCATCACCCTAAGGTTAGTTTCTTCTAGTACATATAGCATATAAGAGAGGAGAAAATATGTAAATTTTACCGTATTGCAAATGATTGAGACGCAAAGAGTAATTGAGATATTAAAAATCAAAAAGAGAAGAATGACACTCGAAGTACATGAAATCAGTCATCCAATTAGAGATAGTTAGACCGGAAAATGATAGAGACAATACCTTCAGTTTGTACTAAACACAATCTGAAATCAACAAGAAGAACATTCCATCAAAATGGAAAAAAACATCTTGGGAGACGATTTTTACATCAAGTAGGAAACGGGAAGAGAGTTCTATTAGTAAACTACCCGCAGAATAAGCTAAGCTAGTAAGCCTTTAATTTAGCAAAAATTGATTCAGTTTATCATAGCACCAAAGTGCACAGCTGCATATAAAAATCATTTCTACACCTTCTTAAGCTAACTCTTTGTCAATTGTTCAGGAAAAAACTTAGTACCTAATTTTTCCAGAGTTAATACTAGGAAACTGAAGCATATCTAACCTTTACTTGGTCATGTAGAAATCTGATGTATTCCATTGCCTCTAATAGGGCAGAAGCCATATCAGTCTGCCGTAAAATTTCATAGGGAAATATTGATGTACTAGTGATAATAACAGTTAGAAAACAGTAAGCAAAAGAAGACAACTAAAGTACCAAGATTGACATAAATCATACTTTGCAATAAAGTGAAGCAAGTTGTTGAAGCATTGTTATCTTTTCACCGAGCTTCTCTTCTCTTTCCTGTGTCTATGAAATATGAGTCTTATGCTCTAAAGATTATTTCACAATTGTATTCAAATTTGGCAAATAGAAAGAATATGTCCATGTAAAACTAGTGACAACGCCTACCCTTCCCAACCTTCTTAAACGGTTGCATGAAAATACGAAGTAGTTAATGCAACTAGCCAAACAATAAAAATTAGCCAAAAGCTAAGTCTCATTGGGTTGAGGAGAAATGGAAGATGATAGACAAGGCCTGGGAATTTTGTAGCATATACTTCTCCACAAGGGATTCCGCCGAAACATTTAGCACTTTTCTCTAGTTTTCACATATATGACAATCTGGAAAAGGTGTAAGAAGCATCACCAACAGGGTCAGGATAATAAGTATTTACACATAAAAACAATAACCAACACCCAAATCCCCAAAATTAGGCTAATTTCAAGAAGAAATTGAGGTAAGAAGAGTTAGAAGAAGGATAATTGTTAGTGGTACAAGTGAGATAGTTGAGGGATTTGTGGTTGAATTTCAAGAAAAAAAGTAGAGTGAGCAGCATTTCAATATCACGGAAGCTTTAAAGCTTCGACACTTCAGGTAGGTGGCGTGTCGAGTGTCGACACGACACATCACCAGACACAACACCTGACACGTCTGGGATACTGCACAGTATGACACGACTCCCGACACTTTTGCACAGTGATAGTTAGAAGTATTTAAAGGAAGATGGAGAAGAGAGAGCAAGAAAAGATGAAGAAATGATGTGGGGAAAGGTGAAAAGGGTTAAAGAAGAGAGAGAAATGTGGGGAAATGTTAAAATATAAAAGAAGAGAGAGGCGGCAGTGCATATTTAATGTATTAATCTATTTTATTTCCCCATAAAATTACTCACATGCAATTGAAAACTGAAAAGTTGGACTTCCGAAATAAATTTGTCCTTTTCCATGTAAAAAAATGATATTAATAAACTATATTTACTATTTATTTTTAAGCTTTTAATTTCGAAGTGTCGTATCGGTGTCTCTAAAGTCGGGCAAGACACTTGTTTGATCGCATCCCCGTGTCTCTTAAATTTTAGAATCACGTGTCCGACACTCCGATACGCATCGGATACGACACTTCTCTGCTGAGTCTGAGTAACACAGCACGGAAGTTAATACCATTCAATTTCAGTGGAGTATAATGTAATATGCTCACTTCAAGTAGTCGACAGTGGAATAATCCGCATTCCGCGAGTTCACAAATCAGCAAAAAGTCAAACAAGAAAGCACAATTACACAATGTTCAAAATGATCTCATATACTAATCTTCAACAAAGCCCGTGTTATATTACTTAACTCACTTCATTCTAATCATTTGTTTACCTTTGATTAAAAAACTTCTCACGATGAATATAGCAGAAGATAAATAATTGACTGAGACGGAAAGAGTATATTACAGTAAAATACATTATAAAGCCTACAGCTTAACAAAAGATGAACATTTTCGAGTAATGGACATGATGGTCGAATCTAATACCCTTTAAGTAAATATAGAGGTTAATGGTTGAGTTTGAGACAAGTTTGGAAGTGGTCATAATAAAAAAAAAATACTCACTCCCTTTCAATCATTTGTTTACCTTTGATAAAAATATCTCTCGGAAAAGTATCAAAGGTAAATAGTTGATTGGAGCAGAGGGACTATAATATAAGATGGCAAGCTCTAATGTAGACCAGTTCAGATATAAGTCATTTCCAAACATGAAGTTTCCTGCAAAGTAGCTCTATACAATATTGGTCATCTCAAATACAGTAGGAGAACAAATAAACAAAAGGCTTAGAAGAAGGGCCTTGAACTTCAATAAACTAGTAAAATAGTGACCTTATATTCTTGATTAATAGTGATATAAATAGAACAATGTTGAAATGCAAATTGATGAGAGTGCATAGCAGTCTGGTTTTTATACTAATCAATGATAGTGATGACATGTACTAAAACCGACCAGCATAATAATACTTCAAAGATAGTATACATGGTAAATGAGTAATGATGACATTGTACACATGGTTACCTAATTCATGGCAGGCTCCAAAGACAGTTGCACAAAATAATTCAAGCAAAAGCCACAATCATACAACAAAATTCAAATTAGAGTAAAGAGTGTTCAAGTATTTACAGCAACTTACATAGTTAAACGACTAAATCATAGAGCAAAATTCAAATTACCCCTCATTTTTGGAGGAACTTCTAACAAAAACATTCATCAATTATATTTTAACCTATATTGTCGATTATATTTACGATTAGGATGAACCAATGTTCGATTAATACATTCAAACATAAAACAAAAATACGGCAAAAAAAATAATTAAAATAGAGCAGATCTTCCAATTACCTTAATAATGATGTCAATTTTCAAGCAAAATCACACAACTTATCTCTGCACTGTCCCAAATCTATGAAGAAATTCCAACAAAAAGCCAATTTGAATGTTGAAATCCAAAACCATGCAAGATAGAATTAAACAATTAGGTGTTTACCCAATTTTAAACAATAATCGCTTATAAGGGGGAAAAAAACAATAAATTTGACCTTCAAAAAAAAAAATTTGGGTACCTTAAGTCGAAGGGATGAACGATCAATATTCAATGCAGTGAGAATTTTAGAAAAGGCAGGTGTAGAGAACGGTACTGTTGATAGGTAGTCAATGAGTTAAATGTTAGGGTTTTCTAGTTAAGGAGAAGAAGAGGTATATGAGTTGAGGAGTTTTACATTGGAATTTTTTTTGGGCGGAAAATGAAACAATTTCCTTTGTTTTGGGCGGTTAATGAAATTTTACATTGGAATTGAAGAATAACAGCTCAACATTTATACAAGCGTCGACCCTTAAGCGTAGAGAAAGCAAGGTGTTTGTTGTAGTGAGACTATTCGCCCAAGTTGACAAAAATTTCTGATTGGCTTTGATTTATGCTCTACGACTATCGTAAATGAGGTCAAATGAGTATATTTTGGATCATGATGAACTGTGGCTAAACAAACATAATAGTGCGATAGGAATTGTCAACCCCCTTGTCAGGTTTGTTTGAAATCTCAAGGCCACTCGAGGAGTAGGTAACTGGAAATGCGTGGCCACGCTCGGAAGGTATCTACGGTAGATAATTCCGGTCAGACAGTTACACTCCATATCGAGGAAACCACTCAAGATCTGATCAAATGCAAGTACGACCTGTGCGAGACACCTTGCAATGAGTGGGAGATTAATAAGACAAGAGAATTGGTGACGCACACTTGTCTCGGACAAGTGGGAGATTGTTAGAGTTTGTGTCCTCAACAATAGTGCGATCACATCTTTAAATCTCATATTAAGAATACGTGAGGGATGATTCATTTATATAGTCAACTGATCAACATTTATCATTAATGATCAGCTAACTAGAGTTAGACATTACAGTCATTTGACGGTGGTGATCAGTTGATCCCTTAAGGTCACACCTAAAGGACAATTCCCTTAAAAGATAAATTGATTTATTATATGACGATACAAGTTAATCAATTCCTTAAAATTGAACAATTCATTTGTGAGAGAGAATATTCATATCTTATTGTAATGAGATTAAATAAGATTTATTTTACTAATTGAAATACTTTATTATTAAAATTGTTTATTGTTTGTGAAACAATAAAGATAAGAATGAATGGTTAGTTATAATTACAAGATGTTGTGAATTATAATTATATGACCCATTTTATTTATGTGATAAAGTATCACTATTCAATTTATTGTATGTGATTTAATTAATTTATAAAATGATATTTGTTTGATAAATATGCATTAAATTAAATAATAACATGTAACATACTAAATGTGACATACTGTGTGACAAATGACAAATTGACAAAATAAAATGATAGTCCATTTTATTAAGTGGACCGAAATGGATGGAGTAGTAGTGGGTTGTGGTTATTATATTTTATGAGATAAAATATAAATAGTAGAACCTAGTCTATCTAGCTTACACAACCTACACTTTGATAAGAGTAAATGAAAAAGAGAAGATGCTCTCTTTGGCACTACCCTACCCGGCCACTTCTTCCTCGTTTATGAGAATTGTTCTCATTTTACACTACTCATTCATTCATACATTCATACGACATGCAAAATACATATTTTTCTCTACCTCTCTCTAAAACAAGTTTTTAGAAAACAAGAAATTGTTCATAAATTCTAATAACAATATTAGAGTACTAGTGTAGTTATAGTGATAATATTAGAATAAATTTTAAGGGTACTATTATATTAATCTAGTTAACTAGTATACTAGTTTAAAGGATTAGTCTTGGGTTCAATCAAAGGAGGATCTCTACATTGGAATTTTGGAGGATCGTCCAACATATAATAGCTCAAGAACAAATAAGGAAGGTGACCTTATTTGTGACCTTAATTTTGAGCCACTCAACAATTTAAGGGATATCGTTTTTCTTTATTAATCTCTTATTTTGTTATGTATACACTAGATCTAAAGAACAAACATTAAGAAGTTAGTTAATTCATTATTAGAAGAGTTTAATAAGAGGTATATGAACAAAACATCTTTTACTTTCAATTTAGCTTTTTCAAAAGAAAATATGAGTGGTTGTCACTTTCATTTGGTTTTGACGTTTGATGGGATGTTAGGATTCGTTATTGGAGACGTCTAATAACAAGTTCTACGTTTATCGACGTATGATTTTGTATTTAACATTGTCTTTGACTTGGAAAGTTTCCGTCTTGTGTGTATAACAAGAGCTATTTCGTTCCATGGAAGGAGACTTACACTTCTGAAAAACTCTTCTTCAAAGTTTTTGGAAGACTTAAGATATTTGTTCTTGTAATTATTTTGGCTGTCGATTTCAAAAGGACCCGACTTTATCTTTATAACTTTTCATTTTCTAATTTCAAGGTTTTGGGACGAAACATTTTAAAAGGTGGGATGATTGTAACACCCGCGAAATTCCCGTATTCGAATTTATAACTTAATTAGTCATTTTATTATTTTATTTAAATTTTAAATCCGATTTTATTATAAAGTTGCTTTATATGTACAATAATAATAATAATAATAATAATAATAATAATAATAATAATAATAATAATAATAATAATAATAATAATAATAATAATAATAATAATAATAATAATAATAATAATAATAATAATAATAATAATAATAATAATAATAATAATAATAATAATAATAACCGTCTTATGTTTGTAGTAGATTATGAGATTTGTTTTAAGGCTTATCGACTCATTTGGGCCTAGTAAATCTATTGGGCTCCTCTCTACTCTTTCCTTTCACCCAAAACCCATAACAAAACCCTAAAATCTCATCTTCCTCCCTCATTTCTCAGCATACACTATTCACTACCTAACACCTCAAAACCTCCATTTTTACACATATCATACCTTCAACCTTAAGACGAGCATAAAATCTACGTTTCTTATCGGTTTTCAATGATTTTCGCACCATTCTTCTTCTTATCTAGCCCTCCTTATTTATAGGTAAGAAATGTGCAACCTATCCAAGTTTCTCTACAAATCCGTCTTTCTAGAGTTAGAGCTTTTCACTCTTTTCCTTGGAGTTTTTGTTGGGGATCAAGCTTGGAGGACTCGGGCATGACTATTAGACGATTTGGAGTGCCAAACGTTAACGGTGATAGGTTACTCCACATTATGTCAATTTTATGTGTTTATATGTTGTAGTTTACTCTTGTGTTTTTTAAAGTTTGAATCTTTACATGGTTCACATGTTCATTGTCGGATAAAATGGTGTGTGAGACCGTCATATGGTTGTTTGAGGAATTTCTAGTCTTTTCTCACAAGTTTGTTTAATTTGATAAAATGGGTTGTTTACATGGGTTAATTAGAAAAAAATCCGTCTTAATCATGTTTAGTTGATATGTTTAATTATGTCATAAGTCTATTTGTTGGATTAATATTGTATGTTGGTAAGTTGATATCTATCCTTTTTGGGTGAGAAAGATGGAATCTTTATGTTGAGTTTACCTTATTAAGTCTTATTCATAAACATGGAGTAATTTATGAATATTGTATGTTGTGGATTCTTGTTTCTAATTGTATAATTGAAACTTGGAGGTTGATTTTGGGTCTAACAATGATGTTGGAGCAACTTCGCTAAAGATGGTGGTGTGGTTCTTGAATTTCTCCCCTATAAAGGTGATATTTAAATTCTGGCGCAAATGAGCCGAAGCTCATCTTTAACAGAATGTTTTCGAAGTGCTTTTTTTAATGCTGTAAAGTTTGAGCTTCAGCTCATTGTGGATAACATTCATTTCAAGGTTATTTTCTTACCAAGTGATTATCTACATGGTTAAGTTAAGTGTTTTTATACGTTGTTTTGCATAATTTACTTCATATACTATTAATCTTGGTTCTAATGCTTATGAATGGTTCGGGTTTGGTCCCCACCCGTCTGGGAGTCCCATGATGGTTTTCCTTCACTTGCAACTTCTATTAATCATTTATTTAATCATGCATCTTTCTTATGATTGGTAAATGGTCAATTTAGAACTTGTTTATGTTATGATCATGCAAATTATTGTTGCTCTTATTTGTGACTCGAGTGTGATGTGTTACATAGTGTGGCGACTTGACATTCCTTATTTACCCCTTTTCGACCTTTGGTTACGGTTACGTGTGCCATATTTCCGGATTGGGTTATCCTTCCGCCTTTCTTCGGACCTTTGGTTACGGTTATGTGTGCCAATTTTCCGATTAGAGGTTACTCGACCTTTGGTTACGCCTATGTGTGCCCTGTTTCGAGTCTTGGATGCGATTGGTATATCGTTTGTCGAATCGGGTGACGGCCCATGCCAAGAGTCTGTATCCAGGTTTAGGCTAGGACCATATTATGATCATCGTCCTACCACGAGGTTGAAGTCTAGGTTGTTCTCTTGTGAGTCCATGCTACGTAAATGTTTTACACTTCGTGAGTCGAGAGTTTACGTCTTATATTGTTGTTTGTAAGAGTCTTGGTCCTATCGGATACTAGAGGTGAGATGCAAGCCTTCTAGTTGTGATATGATCGACGGGATTGATGCTCCCATCCGTTCTTATGGTGAGATGCAAGCCATAAGTTCGCATGTGATGTTAATAGCCACGTCCCGTGCAATGTTTGTTATAAGATTTCCAAAGTAATGGCTATGGTTTTCAACTATATGTATTGCGATGATTGACCACTCATTTATCTATCTCACATGACTTAAGTATTAGTCTTGTATAATTTGGATAGTTGCATAAGTCACATTTCATTGGAATTCGTGCTTGTGATTAATTAACCGTATCTATGTTCTTTCCTTTACTTTACTAATTTAAATATGCCTATGACATTCTCATTTGCTATTCTATCTTGCTTCCTCTTATTATTCTAAAATGAATGATCCCATGCTTATTCGTTCAAGTGCATTGTATCCCGTATTTATCATGCCTTGCCTTATTTGATTTCTTTGTTATTCCTCGTTTTGTTATAATGTGGCTGGGAGAACCTTTAGTTACTCCCCACTGACTGTGGCATTCATGTTTACATAAATGACAGGTATTAGTTGGTGCATTTATGGGGTGAAGACATGTGTAATCTAGCGAGTACCGTGACCATTGGATTTTTGTCTATCGTTACGCTTAGACTCACCTCTTAGACTTGTTATTCATGGGATAACTTTTCCCCCTTTATTTTGCTAGACTTGGCTTGTAATAGCCTAAGTTTGCTTATCGTTGCTGTAATACCCCGTAATTTAATAATAATTTGTGAGAATAATTTATGTAATTTAAATAATTAATTAATGACATTTCTATTAATAAATGCAAATAAGACAAGTCAAGAATTTGACTTAAAGCCAATTAAGCCTTGGGTTGTGTGATGTAGATAAATGGGCTGATTATATTAGGCCTATTATGAGTAGTAGTTGGGATTTGAAGCGGGATTTAATAATAAAATAATAAGTATAATAATATGGTAATTCCTAATAATAATTAGAATAAGGCGATAGTTTCCTAATTGGCCTCATATCCTCCCTAAACCTAGACTATAAATACATGATAAACCTGAAAAATAATTCATAAAAGTAGAGGAAGGAGGTTTAGAAGACGGAAGAGCAATTAAGCGATAAAAGGTAAGACCGTCTTATAGTTTAATGTATCGATTTTATAACGTATATAACTCATTAAATAGACCATCATAGGACATGCTAGGACCGTGACCTTGATGGCGGGACATCAGGGAATGGACGGACTCGCCATTGACCACCACTGACCGTCGGGAAAAGGGCTGTTATTAGGGTTTTTGAAGAGTGGTTGTGGGTTGTTGGTTACACGATGAACAAATGTTTTTAACCCATAGTCTGACTCGTCTGACCTGGGCTTGGTAGGGTAGGGTAGGGTGGTGGTGATTAGTCGACCATTTAGGGGTGGTCGTGGGTGGTTGTTGCAGGTGTTTTGAGCGGTGGTTGCAGGAATTACGAGCTAGGGGAGATTGTTGTTTAAACACGTTGGAACCGTTTAATACTTATTGTCTTGACCTGGATATGGTGGGGATGGAAGCTGGTTGTGTGGCCGACTTCAAAGGTGGCGTCGTGGTGGCCGTAGGTGGCGATTTGTGGTGGTGGTGTTCGGGAAACGCGAAACAGGGGAAGTCTGGGGGTCTTTGTTGTGACCATCTTTAGACGGCTGCCTTGGCCGGTATGGTGACGGTGAAGGGAAGCGATACCCACCCCTGGAACCACCGTGGGTCAGAGGTGGTAATGGTGGTGGGAAGATGTAATAACCCGTAATTTAGTAAATGTGATATTAATAATTTATACATTTTTAAATAACTAATTACAGTAATTATAATTAATAAATCAAAATAAGACGATAAATATAATGAAATAATAAATGAGTCGGAAAAGGAGATGGACCGAGTAAATTGGAAGTGTAAATGGGTCACGCATGTGTAGTAGTTGTATAGCCCATGTATAATAATAATAATAATAATAATAATAATAATAATAATAATAATAATAATAATAATAATAATAATAATAATAATAATAATAATAATAATAATAATAATAATAATAATAATAATAATAATAATAATAATAATAATAATAATAATAATAATAATAATAATAATAATAATAATAATAATAATAATAATAATAATAATAATAATAATAATAATAATAATAATAATAATAATAATAATAATAATAATAATAATAATAATAATAATAATAATAATAATAATAATAATAATAATAATAATAATAATAATAATAATAATAATAGTAATCGTATTTCATAATAATAATAGTAATAAAGTAATTACATACCTTACCCTAGTTTATCATATGCAAACTGAAAATATGAGAGAAGAGGAGGTGGCGTAGAAGTAATTAAGACGGAATCTACATAGCTAATTAACTCGAGGTAAGACCGTCTCATGTATACTCTTTGCTATGCTATAACTCGTTAACTAGACCACCGCAGGACAAGCCGTGACCATAGTTGTGACCATGGACCATCAGGGAGTGACTATGACCTATCGTTGATCACCGTTGACCGGCGGGAAGAGGGATATTATTAGGGTTTTCTTTGGTGGTTGGGGGTGTTTGTTCGGTTGAGTATATGAGTTTTTGACCCCTGTTTTGGGTGACCCAGACCTGACCGATGGTAGGGTTGACATCGGGGTGAAGGGTCGACCTTTGTGGGTGGTCAGGGATGCTTAAAGATGGTAGTTTGTGCTGGTAGTTGCCGGAATTTCGCAAAAATAGGGGAACGAGTGCCTGTGTTGTTGCTGCTGGTGTTGGGTCGTTGCTGAGGTGTTGTTGTTGGGTCTAGCGAGTGATGGACATCCCCTGGGACCACCATGGATCAGTGGTGACAACCGTGGTGGCTTGGTGGCAGTGTGGTTGTGGTTTGTTGTGATGGAAGCCGTGTTGTATAGAATTGTTGTTGTTGTCATTGGTTAATGTCGTTGGTTGATTGGTGGTGCTGGGTGCGGTCGGGGCTAGGTTTGGTGGTGGTCGTAGTGGCGGTTGTTGGTGGTGGTCGTACATAGTGGTGTAAGTCGGGAATTGTATAGGTTGCGTCCGGTTCTTAATTATGTTGATAAAACAGCGTGTGAGTTTGTGGTTAGGGCAGTCATGGGTGCGGTGTCAAGGATAGTAGTTGACGGTGATGATGGTGGTGCACGGTGGTGATGGCGGGTGGTAGATGGTCGTGCTAGTAGTGCTGCCGAGGGGTGTGAGGTGTGTGTGGTGTAAGGGAAGACGTGAAGCATGGTGTTGGTTATGACTTGTTTTTATTTTATTTTATTATTATATAATGGGGTGTTGGGTTTTAGTTTTGAAGACGGGTTTATTTGGGTGTTGACACGGGTTTATATTTATCCACGGGTTTATTCATGGGTTGGTTAGTTCAGATGGGTTTTTAATTAATAAGTTAAATGGTAAATGCAATCGTTATAATTTATAAATAATTAGCTGGGTTGTTTTAAGACGGCTTTAAATTCCTAAGTTACGTAATAAATAATATAATTAATTATATCAATTATAATTTATATAATTTTTTTTGGTGAAATGTGAGTATATATATATATTGATATCAAACAAATACAATTACATGCGAGTCTTGACAACATATGCAAAATAAAACAACTCCCTAACAGCCATCACTTAGATCAAGCTACCACTAGATTCTGTACTACAATGCCCGATTTCTGAAGCCAAGTCCTTTCTTCATTCACTACAGGCCTTCCAAACTTTGACTTGATCCTTCTCATGGCATCCTCCCTGATCTGCATAACCAGAGTCTCAGGCCTAGTAAGGATCAAGTTCACCCTCGAATTGTTCCTCTGACTCCATATATGGTAGAAGCAGGAAGACCAGATCAGATAATGAGTATGCATCTTCAGTCTTGCCCCTGCACTCCTACCACTGCTAGCATTAGAATCCACTGCAATTTTAAAACCACGCCACTGCTCAATTAAGCTCAGCACCTATCTGCTATATAAACAATCAAAAAAGAGATGCTCCTGTGTTTCAGGTTCCTAATCACATATACAACATCTGTTGTTAGGATAGCAGCCAAACAGAAATAATTTGGCTTTAACATTAAGACCTTGGTTCATCACCAGCCACGAAATCAAAGCATGCTTTGGTAAATTCCAATTATTCCAGACCAGTTGAACCCAATCTTTTTTAGGCTGTTTGTTTCTAAGCCATTCATACCCCTCTCTGATGGAGTACCCCTTCAGGTTAGCAGACCATTGATCATTCTGATAGCCAGCCTTCATTATTTCCATGACTTTCCAAATACTTTTCCAGGACCAGGAAACACCAGCTACAGGAGTGTAGGTGTGCCAGTCCTACTGCTTAAGATACACCTGGCTTATCCATTTGATCCAGAGCTTATCAGCTTTATTATAAACCCAATCAACCAGTTTAGCCACAACTGCTATGTTGCATAGTTCTTCTTTCTTTATGCCCAAACAACCTTCATCCTTAGGTAATGTAACCTTGTCCCAAGCAACTAAGGGAACTCTATGGTAATCTGCACTACCATCCCACAAATAGTTCCTACAAATGCCTTCAATTCTTCTGATTACCCCTTTGGGGTTAATGAACATTCCTGCCCAGTAGGAGTATAGAGTGTTAAGCACAGAGTTTATTAGGACTAATCTGTCTGCATATGAAAGCTTTTTGGCCCCAATACTTCTTATCCTATTCACCATTCTCTCCACCAGGGCATTGCACTCTAGCTTAGTTAACCTGCCCGCTTGTATAGGGACACCCAGGTACCTGAAAGGTAGAGAACCTTCCACAAACCTTGTTGCCCGATGAATGTCATTCTTCAGCTCTGAGGAGATACCATTATAGTACACTTCAGATTAAGCATTGTTCATAGTAAGTCTTGATCCTCTAGGGAAGGAGGAGAAGGCCCTTATCAAAAGCATAATGGACTGTGCGTTGCCTTTACAGAACATTAGCAAGTCATCTGCAAACATTAATTGAATGAGTTTAACCCCTTTACATAAAGGGTGGTACTGGAAAGGCCAGTGGTCAGTGGCATAGGCAATCATCCTAGTAAGGTAATCTATACAAATAGTGAACAAGAGGGGGGAAATGGGATCCCCTTTCCTAAGCCCTGTCTGTCCTTTAAAGTACCCAAATTGGCTACCATTCAGGCATAAGGAGAATCTTGTTGAGGTCACACAAGTCATAACTCTATGTGAGAAAGCTTCAGGAAAACCAAGACCATGTAGTAGCTGCTCAAGAAACTCCCACTCTACTGTATTATAGGCTTTTTGTAAATCAATTTTAAATAGGCATCTAGGGGACACAGCCTTCCTCTTATACAGCTGCACAATATCTTGACAAATCAAAACATTTTCAATAATGGATCTCCCTTTAATGAAAGCTCCCTGGTTCTCACTTACAATGTCAGGAAGGACCAAGGACAATCTATTGCACAAGAGCTTTGAAATAACCTTGTATATCATATTGCAACAAGCTATAGGCCTAAAATGTTTTATTGAGGTAGGTCTCTCACGTTTAGGAATAAGAGTAATGTTTGTAGCATTCATCTGAAACAGAAGCTTACATGAGGTAAAAAAATCCTTAATAAGAGCACAAATATCTTCACCAATTATGTCCCAACTGTCTTTAAAAAATGCACTAGAATAGCCATCAGGACCTGGAGCTTTATCATTAGGAGTGTTAAAAAAGATTAATTTAATCTCCTCATTGGTGATAGGCTTATTAAGCATCTGAATATGCTCATCAGTACAATACCTCCCTTGGCTAAGAACCTCAGTTCTCACCTTTTCAGTGGACTTCCCTCTGGTTCTCAATTTGGATACCTTTGTTCAAATTATATCTCCTCCTGATTACACCATGAAAATAGGCAGTATTACTATCCCCATCTTCAAGCCATTGAGTCTTTGCCTTCTGTTTAAGGAAACTGATCCTTGCTGGCTGGAGTTGTTTTAATTTAGCAGTGATATCCAATTACTTCTAGATGAGATTAACATTCTGTGGGTCTGAATCAATTTGCACTTGAACAACAGCTAACTCACTTTCAGCAATTTTTGTGGCATTTTCAATATCAGCATAACATTCTTTATTCAGATCTTTGAGCCTAGATTTTAGGGCCTTAAGCTTCTTGACCACATTAAACATCTTATGACCAGGGTAATTCTTATCCCATTCCTCTTTCACCGTGGTTAGAAAATCAGGAGCCTTCCCCCACATGTTAAAATACTTGAAACTGGCTCTTCTAGTCATTACTAGCTTAGTATTACTCACAGTGCATGGACTATGATCAAATAACCCAGCAGGATGGAAATGAGCCATCATATCAGGAAAACTTGATTGCCATTCCTGATGGACAAGAAACCTATCCAATTTACTATAGATCCTTGAGGCAGGGTCTTGCTTATTTGTCCAGGTATAGAAAGCTCCAGTGGCAGGAATGTCAGTCATACCACATGTTGCCAAACAGTCAATGAACTCATCCATATATGATTGTTTTGTATTTCCACCAAGTCTCTCATCAGGATTAATGACATTTTTGAAGTCCCCTGCAAGTGCCTAGGGTCCCTGACACTGTCCAGCAAACCTCTCTAAGTGACTCCAAAGCTCCCTTCTATCAATCCCTTTATTAAAGGCATATACCATTGTTAGGTAGAACTGCTGCTGGGAAACTCTTGCAATGACCCTGGTGTGTATGAATTGTGCATCATACTGCAGTATATGAACATAAAAAAGACTAGGCTTCCATAATATCCACACCCTGCCTCCTTTATGACAGCTAGAATTGGTCGTTACACACCATCCATCCAACATACTACTTGAAATATTACTCACATTTGCACCACTTAGCTTGGTTTCAATAAGTCCAAACAGACCTATATCCTTATTCTGAATAAACCATTTAACATTATTCTGTTTATTTACACTATTTAACCCTCTAACATTCCAAAAACCAATATTATTCATTTAAATTAGGAGATGTTGGGTTACCGTTTTAACCTATGCCTACCTTTGGAGTCCCACAACCTGAGGCAACTTCCTTGTATGATCTGTCAGGGGAGCTCTTAGCACTGGTCACTGGTTTCACAGGAGAAGAACTAGGGGTCCTTTCCTCATTAGGAACTGAGACCCGAGTATTTACCAACTGGGCAGCTGGTTTTGCAACAGGTTTCCAAACTTTTTGAACTGTAACTTGCTTTTTGTTCCCTGTCTGTGCACCAGACCTGCAATTAGTATGCTCGTGCCCTGTCCCTTTGCATTTAGATCATACTGTAGGCTTCCATTCATATCAACATCCAACGCCACAATCTTCCCATTCTCATCTAAGAATTTCACCTTGGTTGGAAATTTCTGACCAACTGCAACCTCAATCATCACTCGTGCAAATCCCAATCTGGTCTTATCAACTGTGGCTTGGTCTGCTCGTTGAAACTTGCCTAACAGACCTGCTATAGTAGGCAAGCACTTGCCCCAAAACTTGAGAGGCAAAGCTTTAATTCTCACCCATTTAGGGACGTTTTTAACATCCTCCTTTGTCAATTCAGTCTCCTCAGCCCATGCCCTGACAATAAGTGGCTCATTGTCAAACATGAAATGCCCTGCTTGGAGGACAGCATCCCTATCTTTGCTTTCTGTAAAACGAACGAGAAATATTCCATTTGGCATAAAAGATATCTTATCAACATTATTCTTCTGCCAAATACGAAGGATAATGCCATTCAACACCTCCCATGGAGGGTTTGCTCCTAAAACAAAACAATAAACTGCATTGTTCCAGTATTCAATCTCATCCTTAATATCTTCCTTCGTGAATTCTATGAGATTTTCTAGTTTATCATCCTCTTCATCTTGTACTATAGTTTTCTTACCTCCTTTTGTGATCCAAAGCGAGCTTTCAACCAGATTGTCATCAACAACCTCATCAAAAGAAAGTCCTGGTACCCCTGTTACTTCCTGCATGGGTTAAGTACGAATGACCTCTTCTTCTGATGGCCCTGTTTTCTTTGGCAATGGATGTGCTCCTTTGTTCTTCTGCACTGATTTCACCATGGTAACTCTACTATATCGTTTGCTTTTAGTCTTGCTTGAAGAATTATGTGCCATGATGAAGAATCAATGTAGAAAATTGAAGCTAGAGATCTCCTGCGTAGGGTTTGCAAGGGTTTCTCTAGGGTTCATTCTCTAGATTTTTTTTTTTTTTTTTTTTTTATTGAGTCATATCTTTTTATAATTTATATAATTAGAATAATTAATAATTATAGTTATTATAATTGCTATTAGGTGACGGTTTTGAGGAGAAATATTTCTGAGTCATGCTTCAGCTGCTTAATTGGATTTGCTATTGGATTATATTTGCTGCGAGGTAGGATAATTACTCAACTTGTCTTGCTATTTATTTGATTAGAGGAACTGTGGAACTGTGTGGTTAATTGTCGTTGGGTGAATTATCGAATGTGGATTATATGTCATTGATTTATAATTTGGTTATTGGTTTATTCATATCGTAATTATTGGATACCTCAGACTCGTTCTGGGATGATTACTATTATTATTGAACATCACAATTGTGTTGGATACCTCAGTGTTATAATGGGGTGGTGGATACCTCAACTTCGGTTGGGATGATGGATACCTCAAATTCGGTTGGGATGGTGGATACTTCAACTTCGGTTGGAATGATGGATACCCCGGGCCAGGGATTAGTGAGATGAATGGGTGTTTCGGGTGATGATCTCAATTGTATTGGCATTATATATCATATCACTTCACTTCGACTTGTTGTTGGTTAGTCCTACTCAACCTCAGTGTATTCGTGAACACCTACTCAACCATAATGGAGAGCAGATTTGACAGGTACTAGAGATTAGCTGACTTGGGAGCTTATGGTAATGTGTGAGGACTTGGACAATCTACCTAGAAGTCTAGACCACATAGATTATTTAGTAACTTTATTTATTTCTGTTGCGAGTTGTATCTTATTTTATATTAAATTTAGTTGGTTAATTTGTAATAAACATGTAATCGCTAAAGTTTTAATTAAAGTACTTTGGTTTGTTGTACTTTGTTATTCACTACCTCGAGAAAACCGAGATGGTAACGCTCTCATTTACTTGGGATGTCTAGCTAAAGGCTCCTGAAAAAATTGGGGTGTTACAAAGTGGTATCAGAGCAAAACGATCATCAGGCCTAACCAATGAATAATAATGAACTTAGGATGTGTCTAAATAAAATGAACCCCGGGTAGAAACTGTTAGGAGCCCTTCTTAGTACGGTTAGGAAAGCGAGCCTAATTCGTACCTTGGCCCTTCCAGTTTTGAACCGGTTACCTTTGAGAAATATTACAGTGTGGGGTAATTTAAAATGAATATTGTTTATTTTGTCTTAGGAGTTTTGTTTGCCTTTTTTAAATATTGCTTCGATAATTGCGGTTACGGGGACGTAACCTTGCTTTTAGGGGAGAGGAATGTAATACGACAAATGTTTTGAGTTATTATTTGTATACCTTGTGATAAGATTGGTGTGATTGATAATCGTAAATGGATAATTGTGTTGGATGGTGCTTAGTTATGTGAATGTTTATTAGTGTTGTGGTAGTAGTTGTGGGCGAACTTTGGGACGAAGTTTATTTTTAGGGTGGTAGAATGTGACACCTCATGTTTTAAGTTTATTTTGTGATACATTTTTGTGTTTTGAATTAATTTTGTGATACATTTGATAAGTATGATATGGTTTGATAATGATTAAGTAAGTTAATTGTGTTGCAATGATACTGAGTTGAAATGGCATTCAGATGTGTTGACGGTTTCATGAGCCTTTTATAACATTTTTGGGTGAACTTCGGGACGAAGTTCATTTTAAGAAGGAAAGACTGTAATACCCCGTAATTTAGTAAATGTGATATTAATAATTTATACAATTTTAAATAACTAATTACAGCAATTATAATGAATAAATCAAAATAAGATGAGAAATATAATGAAATAATAAATGAGTCGGAAAAGGAGATGGACCGAGTAAATTGGAAGTGGAAATGGGCCAAGCTTGTGTAGTAGTTGTATAGCCCATATAGAATAATAATAATAATAATAATAATAATAATAATAATAATAATAATAATAATAATAATAATAATAATAATAATAATAATAATAATAATAATAATAATAATAATAATAATAATAATCGTATTTCATAATAATAATAGTAATAAGGTAATTACATAGTTTCCTAGTTGCTCTCTTATAGATCAAAACCTACCCTATAAATAGAGATAAATACCTTGCCCTAGTTTATCATATGCAAACTGAAAATTTGAGATAAGAGGAAGTGACGTAGAAGGAATTTAGACGGAATCTACATAGCTAATTACCTCGAGGTAAGACCGTCTCATTTATACTCTTTGCCATGCCGTAACTCGTAAACTAGACCACCGTAGGACAAGCCGTGACCATAGTTGTGACAATGGACCATCAGGGAGTGACTATGACCTATCGTTGATCACCGTTGATCGGCGGGAAGGGGGATATTATTAGGTTTTTCGTTGGTGGTTGGGGAAGTTTGTTCGGTTGAGTATATGAGTTTTTGACCCCTGTTTTGGGTGACCCAGACCTGACCGACGGTAGGGTTGACATCGGGGTGAACGGTCTACCTTTGTGGGTGGTCAGGGATGCTTAAAGGTTAGGGTTTGTGCTGGTAGTTGCCGAAATTTCGCAAAAACAGGGGAAGGAGTGCTTGTGTTGTTGCTGCCGGTGTTGGGTAGTTGTTGGGGTGTTGTTATTGGGTCTAGCGAGTGATGGACCTCCCCTGGAACTATCATGGATCAGTGGTTACAACTGTGGTGGATTGGTGGTAGTATGGTTGTGCTTTGTTGTGATGGAAGCCGTGTTGTATAGAATTATTATTGTTGT
Organism: Silene latifolia; assembly: GCF_048544455.1. Lineage (NCBI taxonomy): Eukaryota > Viridiplantae > Streptophyta > Magnoliopsida > Caryophyllales > Caryophyllaceae > Silene > Silene latifolia. Next base: position 7,206,266 of record NW_027413123.1, read on the forward strand.
CGTTGGTTGATTGGTGGTACTGGGTGCGGTCGGGGCTAGGTTTGGTGGTGGTCGTAGTGGCGGTTGTTGGTGGTGGTCGTAAATAGTGGTGTAAGTCGGGAATTATATAGATTGCGTCGGGTTCTTAATTATGTTGATAAGAAGCATGGGAGTTCGTAGTTGGGGCTGTCATGGGTGCGGTGTCGAGGGTGGTGGTGCACGGTGATGATGGTGGTGCACGGTGGTGATGGCGGGTGGTAGATGGTCGTGCTAGGAGGGCTGCCGAGGGGTGTGAGGTGTGTGTGGGGTAAGGGAAGACGTGAATCACGGTGTGGGTTATGACTTGTTTTTATTTTATTTTATTATTATATAATGGGGTGTTGGGTTTTCGTTTTGAAGACGGGTTTATTTGGGTGCTGACACGGGTTTATATTTATCCACGGGTTTATTCATGGGTTGGTTAGTTCAGACGAGTTTTTAATTAATAAGTTAAATGGTAAATGCAATCGTTATAATTTATGAATAATTAGCCGGGTTGTTTTAAGACGGGTTTAAATTACTAAGTTACGTAATAATTAATATAATTAATTAGTTCAACATTTTTTATAATTTATATAATTAGAATAATTAGTAATTATAGTTATTATAATTGCTATTAGGTGACGGTTTTGAGGAGAAGTATTTCTGAGTCGTGCTTAAGCTGCTTAATTGGATTTGCTATTGGAATATATTTGGTGCGAGGTAGGATAACTACTCAACTTGTCTTGCTATTTATTTGATAAGAGGAAGCGTGGAACGTGTGGTTAATTGTCGTTGGATAAATTATCGAATGTGGATTATATGTCATTGGTTTATATTTGGTTATTGGTTTATTCATATCATAATTATTGGATACCCCAGACTCGTTCTGGGATGATTACTATTATTATTGAACATCACAATTTTATTGGATACCTCAGTGATATACTGGGGTGGTGGATACCACAACTTCGGTTGGGATGGTGGATACTTCAACTTCGGTTGAGCCAGGGATTAGCGAGATGAATGGGTGTTTCGGGTGATGAGCTCAATTGTATTGGCATTATATATCATATCATTTCACTTCGACTAGTTGTTGGTTATTCCTACTAAACCTCGTGGGTGATAGTGTATTCGTGAACACCTGTGATGAACCATAATGGGGAACAGATTTGACAGGTACTAGAGATTAGCTGACTTCGGAGCTTATGGGAATGCGTGAGGACTTGGACAATCTACCTAGAAGTCTAGACCACATAGATTATTTAATCACTTTATTTATTTCTGCTGAGAGTTGTATCTTATTTTATATTAAGTTTAGTTGGTTAATTTGTAACAAACATGTAATCGCTAAAGTTTTAATTAAAGTACTTTGGTTTGTTGTACTTTGTTATTCACTACCTCCGGAAAACGGAGATGGTAACGCACTCATTTACTTAGGATGTCTAACTAAAGGTTCCTGAAAAAATGGGGGTGTTACAAAGTGGTATCAGAGCAAAACGATCCTCACGCCTAACCAATGAATGATAATGAACTTAGGATGTGTCTAAATAAAATGAACCTCGGGTAGAAACTGTTAGGAGCCCCTCTTAGTACGGTTAGGAAAGCGCCCCTAATTCGTACCTTGGCCCTTCCAGTTTTGAACCGGTTACCTTTCGGAGATATTACAGTGTGGGATAATTTAAAATGAATATTGTTTATTTTGTCTTAGGAGTTTTGTTTGCCTTGTTTAAATATTGCTTTGATAATAATAATAATAATAATAATAATAATAATAATAATAATAATAATAATAATAATAATAATAATAATAATAATAATAATAATAATAATAATAATAATAATAATAATAATAATAATAATAATAATAATAATAATCGTATTTCATAATAATAATAGTAATAAGGTAATTACATAGTTTCCTAGTTGCTCTCTTATAGATCAAAACCTACCCTATAAATAGAGATAAATACCTTTCCCTAGTTTATCATATGCAAACTGAAAATTTGAGAGAAGAGGAAGTGACGTAGAAGGAATTAAGACGGAATCTACATAGCTAATTACCTCGAGGTAAGACCGTCTCATGTATACTCTTTGCCATGCCGTAACTCGTAAACTAGACCACCGTAGGACAAGCCGTGACCATAGTTGTGACAATGGACCATCAGGGAGTGACTATGACCTATCGTTGATCACCGTTAATCGGCGGGAAGGGGGATATTATTAGGTTTTTCGTTGGTGGTTGGGGAAGTTTGTTCGGTTGAGTATATGAGTTTTTGACCCCTGTTTTGGGTGACCCTGACCTGACCGACGGTAGGGTTGACATCGGGGTGAACGGTCTACCTTGTTGGGTGGTCAGGGATGCTTAAAGGTTAGGGTTTGTGCTGGTAGTTGCCGAAATTTCGCAAAAACAGGGGAAGGAGTGCTTGTGTTGTTGCTGCCGGTGTTGGGTCGTTGTTGGGGTGTTGTTATTGGGTCTAGCGAGTGATGGACCTCCCCTGGAACTATCATGGATCAGTGGTTACAACTGTGGTGGATTGGTGGTAGTATGGTTGTGCTTTGTTGTGATGGAAGCCGTGTTGTATAGAATTATTATTGTTGTCGTTGGTTGATTGGTGGTACTGGGTGCGGTCGGGGCTAGGTTTGGTGGTGGTCGTAGTGGCGGTTGTTGGTGGTGGTCGTAAATAGTGGTGTAAGTCGGGAATTATATAGATTGCGTCGGGTTCTTAATTATGTTGATAAGAAGCATGGGAGTTCGTAGTGGGGTGTCATGGGTGCGGTGTCGAGGGTGGTGGTGACGGTGATGATGGTGGTGCACGGTGGTGATGGCGGGTGGTAGATGGTCGTGCTAGGAGGGTCGCGAGGGGTGTGAGGTGTGTGGGGTAAGGGAAGACGTGAATCACGGTGTGGGTTATGACTTGTTTTTATTTTATTTTATTATTATATAATGGGGTGTTGGGTTTTAGTTTTGAAGACGGGTTTATTTGGGTGCTGACACGGGTTTATATTTATCCACGGGTTTATTCATGGGTTGGTTAGTTCAGACGAGTTTTTAATTAATAAGTTAAATGGTAAATGCAATCGTTATAATTTATGAATAATTAGTAAGGGTTGTTTTAAGACGGGTTTAAATTACTAAGTTACGTAATAATTAATATAATTAATTAGTTCAACTGTTTTATAATTTATATAATTAGAATAATTAGTAATTATAGTTATTATAATTGCTATTAGGTGACGGTTTTGAGGAGAAGTATTTTTGAGTCGTGCTTAAGCTGCTTAATTGGATTTGCTATTGGAATATATTTGGTGCGAGGTAGGATAACTACTCAACTTGTCTTGCTATTTATTTAATAAGAGGAACTGTGGAACTGTGTGGTTAATTGTCGTTGGATAAATTATCGAATGTGGATTATATGTCATTGGTTTATATTTGGTTATTGGTTTATTCATATCATAATTATTGGATACCTCAGACTCGTTCTGGGATGATTACTATTATTATTGAACATCACAATTGTATTGGATACCTTAGTGATATACTGGGGTGGTGGATACCACAACTTCGGTTGGGATGGTGGATACTTCAACTTCGGTTGGGCCAGGGATTAGCGAGATGAATGGGTGTTTCGGGTGATGAGCTCAATCGTATTGGCATTATATATCATATCATTTCACTTCGACTAGTTGTTGGTTATTCCTACTAAACCTCGTGGTTGATAGTGTATTCGTGAACACCTGTGATGAACCATAATGGGGAACAGATTTGACAGGTACTAGAGATTAGCTGACTTCGGAGCTTATGGGAATGCGTGAGGACTTGGACAATCTACCTAGAAGTCTAGACCACATAGATTATTTAATCACTTTATTTATTTCTGCTGAGAGTTGTATCTTATTTTATATTAAGTTTAGTTGGTTAATTTGTAACAAACATGTAATCGCTAAAGTTTTAATTAAAGTACTTTGGTTTGTTGTACTTTGTTATTCACTACCTCCGGAAATCGGAGATGGTAACGCACTCATTTACTTAGGATGTCTAACTAAAGGTTCCTGAAAAAATAGGGGTGTTACAAAGTGGTATCAGAGCAAAACGATCCTCACGCCTAACCAATGAATGATAATGAACTTAGGATGTGTCTAAATAAAATGAACCGGGTAGAAAGCGTTAGAGCCCCTCTTAGTACGGTTAGGAAAGCGCCCCTAATTCGTACCTTGGCCCTTCCAGTTTTGAACCGGTTACCTTTCGGAGATATTACAGTGTGGGATAATTTAAAATGAATATTGTTTATTTTGTCTTAGGAGTTTTGTTTGCCTTGTTTAAATATTGCTTTGATAATAATAATAATAATAATAACAATAACAATAATAATAATAATAATAATAATAATAATAATAATAATAATAATAATAATAATAATAATAATAATAATAATAATAATAATAATAATAATAATAATAACAATAATAATAATAATAATAATAATAATAATAATAATAATAATAATAATAATAATAATAATAATAATAATAATAATAATAATAATAATAATAATAATAATAATAATAATAATAATAATAATAATAATAATAATAATAATCGTATTTCATAATAATAATAGTAATAAGGTAATTACATAGTTTCCTAGTTGCTCTCTTATAGATCAAAACCTACCCTATAAATAGAGATAAATACCTTGCCCTAGTTTATCATATGCAAACGAGTAAAATTTGAGAGAAGAGGAAGTGACGTAGAAGGAATTAAGACGGAATCTACATAGCTAATTACCTCGAGGTAAGACCGTCTCATGTATACTCTTTGCCATGCCGTAACTCGTAAACTAGACCACTGTAGGACAAGCCGTGACCATAGTTGTGACAATGGACCATCAGGGAGTGACTATGACCTATCGTTGATCACCGTTGATCGGCGGGAAGGGGGATATTATTAGGTTTTTCGTTGGTGGTTGGGGAAGTTTGTTCGGTTGAGTATATGAGTTTTTACCCTGTTTTGGTGACCCCGACTGACCGACGGTAGGGTTGACATCGGGGTGAACGGTCTACCTTTGTGGGTGGTCAGGGATGCTTAAAGGTTAGGGTTTATGCTGGTAGTTGCCGAAATTTCGCAAAAACAGGGGAAGGAGTGCTTGTGTTGTTGCTGCCGGTGTTGGGTCGTTGTTGGGGTGTTGTTATTGGGTCTAGCGAGTGATGGACCTCCCCTGGAACTATCATGGATCAGTGGTTACAACTGTGGTGGATTGGTGGTAGTATGGTTGTGCTTTGTTGTGATGGAAGCCGTGTTGTATAGAATTATTATTGTTGTCGTTGGTTGATTGGTGGTACTGGGTGCGGTCGGGGCTAGGTTTGGTGGTGGTCGTAGTGGCGGTTGTTGGTGGTGGTCGTAAATAGTGGTGTAAGTCGGGAATTATATAGATTGCGTCGGGTTCTTAATTATGTTGATAAGAAGCATGGGAGTTCGTAGTTGGGGCTGTCATGGGTGCGGTGTCGAGGGTGGTGGCTGACGGTGATGATGGTGGTGCACGGTGGTGATGGCGGGTGGTAGATGGTCGTGCTAGGAGGGCTGCCGAGGGGTGTGAGGTGTGTGTGGGGTAAGGGAAGACGTGAATCACGGTGTGGGTTATGACTTGTTTTTATTTTATTTTATTATTATATAATGGGGTGTTGGGTTTTAGTTTTGAAGACGGGTTTATTTGGGTGCTGACACGGGTTTATATTTATCCACGGGTTTATTCATGGGTTGGTTAGTTCAGACGAGTTTTTAATTAATAAGTTAAATGGTAAATGCAATCGTTATAATTTATGAATAATTAGCCGGGTTGTTTTAAGACGGGTTTAAATTACTAAGTTACGTAATAATTAATATAATTAATTAGTTCAACTGTTTTATAATTTATATAATTAGAATAATTAGTAATTATAGTTATTATAATTGCTATTAGGTGACGGTTTTGAGGAGAAGTATTTTTGAGTCGTGCTTAAGCTGCTTAATTGGATTTGCTATTGGAATATATTTGGTGCGAGGTAGGATAACTACTCAACTTGTCTTGCTATTTATTTAATAAGAGGAACGTGGAACCGTGTGGTTAATTGTCGTTGGATAAATTATCGAATGTGGATTATATGTCATTGGTTTATATTTGGTTATTGGTTTATTCATATCATAATTATTGGATACCTCGGAGACTCGTTCGGGATGATTACTATTATTATTGAACATCACAATTGTATTGGATACCTTAGTGATATCTTTGGGGTGGTGGATACCACAACTTCGGTTGGGATGGTGGATACTTCAACTTCGGTTGGGCCAGGGATTAGCGAGATGAATGGGTGTTTCGGGTGATGAGCTCAATCGTATTGGCATTATATATCATATCATTTCACTTCGACTAGTTGTTGGTTATTCCTACTAAACCTCGTGGTTGATAGTGTATTCGTGAACACCTGTGATGAACCATAATGGGGAACAGATTTGACTGGTACTAGAGATTAGCCGACTTGGAGCTTATGGGAATGCGTGAGGACTTGGACAATCTACCTAGAAGTCTAGACCACATAGATTATTTAATCACTTTATTTATTTCTGCTGAGAGTTGTATCTTATTTTATATTAAGTTTAGTTGGTTAATTTGTAACAAACATGTAATCGCTAAAGTTTTAATTAAAGTACTTTGGTTTGTTGTACTTTGTTATTCACTACCTCCGGAAATCGGAGATGGTAACGCACTCATTTACTTAGGATGTCTAACTAAAGGTTCCTGAAAAAATAGGGGTGTTACAAAGTGGTATCAGAGCAAAACGATCCTCACGCCTAACCAATGAATGATAATGAACTTAGGATGTGTCTAAATAAAATGAACCCCGGGTAGAAACTGTTAGGAGCCCCTCTTAGTACGGTTAGGAAAGCGCCCCTAATTCGTACCTTGGCCCTTCCAGTTTTGAACCGGTTACCTTTCGGAGATATTACAGTGTGGGATAATTTAAAATGAATATTGTTTATTTTGTCTTAGGAGTTTTGTTTGCCTTGTTTAAATATTGCTTTGATAATAATAATAATAATAATAACAATAACAATAATAATAATAATAATAATAATAATAATAATAATAATAATAATAATAATAATAATAATAATAATAATAATAATAATAATAATAATAATAATAATAATAATAATAATAATAATAATAATAATAATAATAATAATAATAATAATAATAATAATAATAATAATAATAATAATAATAATAATAATAATAATAATAATAATAATAATAATCGTATTTCATAATAATAATAGTAATAAGGTAATTACATAGTTTCCTAGTTGCTCTCTTATAGATCAAAACCTACCCTATAAATAGAGATAAATACCTTGCCCTAGTTTATCATATGCATACAGAAAATTTGAGAGAAGAGGAAGTGACGTAGAAGGAATTAAGACGGAATCTACATAGCTAATTACCTCGAGGTAAGACCGTCTCATGTATACTCTTTGCCATGCCGTAACTCGTAAACTAGACCACTGTAGGACAAGCCGTGACCATAGTTGTGACAATGGACCATCAGGGAGTGACTATGACCTATCGTTGATCACCGTTGATCGGCGGGAAGGGGGATATTATTAGGTTTTTCGTTGGTGGTTGGGGAAGTTTGTTCGGTTGAGTATATGAGTTTTTTACCCCTGTTTTGGGTGACCCTGACCTGACCGACGGTAGGGTTGACATCGGGGTGAACGGTCTACCTTTGTGGGTGGTCAGGGATGCTTAAAGGTTAGGGTTTATGCTGGTAGTTGCCGAAATTTCGCAAAAACAGGGGAAGGAGTGCTTGTGTTGTTCTTTGGGTGTTGGGTCGTTGTTGGGGTGTTGTTATTGGGTCTAGCGAGTGATGGACCTCCCCTGGAACTATCATGGATCAGTGGTTACAACTGTGGTGGATTGGTGGTTGTATGGTTGTGCTTTGTTGTGATGGAAGCCGTGTTGTATAGAATTATTATTGTTGTCGTTGGGTTATTGGTGGTACTGGGTGCGGTCGGGGCTAGGTTTGGTGGTGGTCGTAGTGGCGGTTGTTGGTGGTGGTCGTAAATAGTGGTGTATGTCGGGAATTATATAGATTGCGTCGGGTTCTTAATTATGTTGATAAGAAGCATGGGAGTTCGTAGTTGGGGCTGTCATGGGTGCGGTGTCGAGGGTGGTGGCTGACGGTGATGATGGTGGTGCACGGTGGTGATAGCGGGTGGTAGATGGTCGTGCTAGGAGGGCTGCCGAGGGGTATGAGGTGTGTGTGGGGTAAGGGAAGACGTGAATCACGGTGTGGGTTATGACTTGTTTTTATTTTATTTTATTATTATATAATGGGGTGTTGGGTTTTAGTTTTGAAGACGGGTTTATTTGGGTGCTGACACGGGTTTATATTTATCCACGGGTTTATTCATGGGTTGGTTAGTTCAGACGAGTTTTTAATTAATAAGTTAAATGGTAAATGCAATCGTTATAATTTATGAATAATTAGCCGGGTTGTTTTAAGACGGGTTTAAATTACTAAGTTACGTAATAATTAATATAATTAATTAGTTCAACTGTTTTATAATTTATATAATTAGAATAATTAGTAATTATAGTTATTATAATTGCTATTAGGTGACGGTTTTGAGGAGAAGTATTTCTGAGTCGTGCTTAAGCTGCTTAATTGGATTTGCTATTGGAATATATTTGGTGCGAGGTAGGATAACTACTCAACTTGTCTTGCTATTTATTTGATAAGAGGAACTGTGGAACTGTGTGGTTAATTGTCGTTGGATAAATTATCGAATGTGGATTATATGTCATTGGTTTATATTTAGTTATTGGTTTATTCATATCATAATTATTGGATACCTCAGACTCGTTCTGGGATGATTACTATTATTATTGAACATCACAATTGTATTGGATACCTCAGTGATATACTGGGGTGGTGGATACCACAATATCGGTTGGGATGGTGGATACTTCAACTTCGGTTGGGCCAGGGATTAGCGAGATGAATGGGTGTTTCGGGTGATGAGCTCAATTGTATTGGCATTATATATCATATCATTTCACTTCGACTAGTTGTTGGTTATTCCTACTAAACCTCGTGGTTGATAGTGTATTCGTGAACACCTGTGATGAACCATAATGGGGAACAGATTTGACAGGTACTAGAGATTAGCTGACTTCGGAGCTTATGGGAATGCGTGAGGACTTGGACAATCTACCTAGAAGTCTAGACCACATAGATTATTTAATTACTTTATTTATTTCTGCTGAGAGTTGTATCTTATTTTATATTAAGTTTAGTTGGTTAATTTGTAACAAACATGTAATCGCTAAAGTTTTAATTAAAGTACTTTGGTTTGTTGTACTTTGTTATTCACTACCTCCGGAAAACGGAGATGGTAACGCACTCATTTACTTAGGATGTCTAACTAAAGGTTCCTGAAAAAATGGGGGTGTTACAAAGTGGTATCAGAGCAAAACGATCCTCGTGCCTAACCAATGAATAATAATGAACTTAGGATGTGTCTAAATAAAATGAACCCCCGGGTAGAAACTGTTAGGAGCCCCTCTTAGTACCGTTAGGAAAGCGCCCTAATTCGCACCTTGGCCCTTCCGATTTTGAACCGGTTACCTTTCGGAGATATAACAGTGTGGGATAATTTAAAATGAATATTGTTTATTTTGTCTTAGGAGTTTTGTTTGCCTTGTTTAAATATTGCTTTGATAATAATAATAATAATAACAATAACAATAATAATAATAATAATAATAATAATAATAATAATAATAATAATAATAATAATAATAATAATAATAATAATAATAATAATAATAATAATAATAATAATAATAATAATAATAATAATAATAATAATAATAATAATAATAATAATCGTATTTCATAATAATAATAGTAATAAGGTAATTACATAGTTTCCTAGTTGCTCTCTTATAGATCAAAACCTACCCTATAAATAGAGATAAATACCTTGCCCTAGTTTATCATATGCAAACAGAAAATTTGAGAGAAGAGGAAGTGACGTAGAAGGAATTAAGACGGAATCTACATAGCTAATTACCTCGAGGTAAGACCGTCTCATGTATACTCTTTGCCATGCCATAACTCGTAAACTAGACCACCGTAGGACAAGCCGTGACCATAGTTGTGACAATGGACCATCAGGGAGTGACTATGACCTATCGTTGATCACCGTTGATCGGCGGGAAGGGGGATATTATTAGGTTTTTCGTTGGTGGTTGGGGAAGTTTGTTCGGTTGAGTATATGAGTTTTTGACCCCTGTTTTGGGTGACCCTGACCTGACCGACGGTAGGGTTGACATCGGGGTGAACGGTCTACCTTTGTGGGTGGTCAGGGATGCTTAAAGGTTAGGGTTTGTGCTGGTAGTTGCCGAAAATTCGCAAAAACAGGGGAAGGAGTGCTTGTGTTGTTGCTGCCGGTGTTGGGTCGTTGTTGGGGTGTTATTATTGGGTCTAGCGAGTGATGGACCTCCCCTGGAACTATCATGGATCAGTGGTTACAACTGTGGTGGATTGGTGGTTGTATGGTTGTGCTTTGTTGTGATGGAAGCCGTGTTGTATAGAATTATTATTGTTGTCGTTGGGTTATTGGTGGTACTGGGTGCGGTCGGGGCTAGGTTTGGTGGTGGTCGTAGTGGCGGTTGTTGGTGGTGGTCGTAAATAGTGGTGTAAGTCGGGAATTATATAGATTGCGTCGGGTTCTTAATTATGTTGATAAGAAGCATGGGAGTTCGTAGTTGGGGCTGTCATGGGTGCGGTGTCGAGGGTGGTGGTGCACGGTGATGATGGTGGTGCACGGTGGTGATGGCGGGTGGTAGATGGTCGTGCTAGGAGGGCTGCCGATGGGTGTGAGGTGTGTGTGGGGTAAGGGAAGACGTGAATCACGGTGTGGGTTATGACTTGTTTTTATTTTATTTTATTATTATATAATGGGGTGTTGGGTTTTAGTTTTGAAGACGGGTTTATTTGGGTGCTGACACTGTTTTATATTTATCCACGGGTTTATTCATGGGTTGGTTAGTTCAGACGAGTTTTTAATTAATAAGTTAAATGGTAAATGCAATCGTTATAATTTATGAATAATTAGCCGGGTTGTTTTAAGACGGGTTTAAATTACTAAGTTACGTAATAATTAATATAATTAATTAGTTCAACTGTTTTATAATTTATATAATTAGAATAATTAGTAATTATAGTTATTATAATTGCTATTAGGTGACGGTTTTGAGGAGAAGTATTTCTGAGTCGTGCTTAAGCTGCTTAATTGGATTTGCTATTGGAATATATTTGGTGCGAGGTAGGATAACTACTCAACTTGTCTTGCTATTTATTTGATAAGAGGAACTGTGGAACTGTGTGGTTAATTGTCGTTGGATAAATTATCGAATGTGGATTATATGTCATTGGTTTATATTTGGTTATTGGTTTATTCATATCATAATTATTGGATACCTCAGACTCGTTCTGGGATGATTACTATTATTATTGAACATCACAATTGTATTGGATACCTCAGTGATATACTGGGGTGGTGGATACCACAACTTCGGTTGGGATGGTGGATACTTCAACTTCGGTTGGGCCATGGATTAGCGAGATGAATGGGTGTTTCGGGTGATGAGCTCAATTGTATTGGCAATATATATCATATCATTTCACTTCGACTTGTTGTTGGTTATTCCTATTAAACCTCGTGGTTGAGAGTGTATTCCTAAACACCTGTGATGAACCATAATGGGGAACAGATTTGATAGGTACTAGAGATTAGCTGACTTCGGAGCTTATGGGAATGCGTGAGGACTTGGAAAATCTACCTAGAACTCTAGACCACATAGATTATTTAATCACTTTATTTATTTCAGCTGGGAGTGTTATCTTATTTTATATTAAGTTTAGTTGGTTAATTTGTAACAAACATGTAATCGCTAAAGTTTTAATTAAAGTAGTTTGGTTTGTTGTACCTTGTTATTCACTACCTCCGGAAAACGGAGATGGTAACCCTATAATTTACTTAGGATGTCTGGCTAAAGGCTCCTGAAAAAATGGGGGTGTTACAAAGTGGTATAAGAGAAAAACGATCCTCAGGCCTAACCAATGAATGATAATGAACTTAGGATGTGTCTAAATAAAATGAACCCCGGGTAGAAACTGTTAGGAGCCCCTCTTAGTACGGTTAGGAAAGCGCCCCTAATTCGTACCTTGGCCCTTTGGGAGATATTACAGTGTGGGGTAATTTAAAATTAATATTGTTTAGTTTGTCTTAGGAGTTTTGTTTGCCTTGTTTAAATATTGCTTTGATAATTGCGGTTACGGGGACGTAACCTTGCTTTTAGGGGGAAGGAATGTAATACGACAAATTTTTTGAGTTATTATTTGTATACCTTGTGATAAGATTGGTGTGATTGATAATCGTAAATGGATAATTGTGTTGGATGGTGCTTAGTTATGTGAATGTTTATTAGTGTTGTGGTAGTAGTTGTGGGCGAACTTCAGGACGAAGTTTATTTTTAGGGGGGTAAAATGTGACACTGGTTGGAATTTCTCACTTGGAGCTTTTACTTTTCGGTTACTTGTTGTTAGGAGCACCTAGACAAAAACAATATTTATAACTTCACAAACAACTCTACTTAATGTAAAGAGGCAAGTAAAAGTCGGATCCCAAGGGACGGGTATTGATATAGGATTTTCGATTGCAAGTAGCGGTGTCTAGGGGTGTCACGATTTGGGGTTGAGATGAGAAGATCACTAAAACTAAATAGCAATAAAAGTAAACAAGCAAGATGATTAAAAAGGGATGTAAAAAATTGATTAAAAGCACTAGGGTGTCATGGGGTGATAGGGGATTCATGGGAATTGATCATACAGACATATTCTCAAATTATAAGCAAGCAATTATTGTTGTGACGGATCGAGTTGGTTTATATCTTACAATCCTAGGAAGGTTTAGGTCCCAGAGCCGAATCGATTAGATTGTACAACACCTACAAGTCGACTTAATCCCTCCTACTGAACTATATGCATGATCTAATGAGACTCGAGTTGGTTTATGTCTTACAAGTCTCATTGAAAAGGTAAGTGATGGGTAAAAAATGCAAGGATTCATAGGCTCGCAATTCATCAAACATAACATGTGCATAAGTTGCGATCACAACAAGCAAGCAAATAAACTATGAAAACATATTAAATTAAGCATGAATCATCCCCCATGTTGGTTTCCCCTAATTACCCATTAACCCTAGTTAAAGAAACTACACACTCATTGTCATGTTTAGCATGTTAATAAGGTTGTCAATCACATTAACAAAGCAAAACGTGATGAATAAATGAAGATGATTAACAATAATTAAAAAGGGATTAAGAGGATTATACCTACTAATGATTCCAAAATAAAGCAAAGAATAATAGAAGTACTTGATGATTGATTGGAAGGTTGTCAATCTCCCTATAATAACCCAAATAATCATCAATTACCCAAAATAAAAGATGAACAAAAGAGAAATTAAGGAAATGAGGTTTGTATTAAGACTTGATTAAAAGTTAATTACAATATTAAGAAGAGATTAGAATGATCTAAACTACACTAGAGATTGATAAGAACAACATGATTATCTAATTAGACTAATGGGGTATTTATAGTGGGGATTAGGTACACAAATTAGGGTTTACTAAGGGCTTAAATGACGATTAAGTCCTTGAGGAATCGCTCCTCTCAAAAGAGATGCCGGTCTCCTTTTGGCCGGTCTTTCATAATTATGCGCATCTTTCATGGAGCATGAAGAAAGGACGTATGGGACTGTAAGGGAATCCGAGCGTCTAAGGTGTCGGGACGGGCAGATTTCTTGGTGGCTGGACGGGCGGATTGTTGGGCAGGATGAGCGGATTGTGGCGTTGCTGGACGGGCGTCCCTTCTACAAAGACGCTCGGATTCCCCTCGTCTTGGACAGGCGTCTTCTTGGTTGGACGGGCGGATTGTGTCACAGCTCCCTTTCCTTCTTTTCTTCTTCCAATAATCCTCCGGGATTTAGTCGGGGATGCAAGGATATATTCATCATTGCCCATCTACTATAATATGTAAAACGGCCTTCTAGTCTTGTCTTCTCTTTGATGCTTGGTCATTAGATTCGATCAATTTAGCTCCATTTCGCCATGAAAAAGCAAGGTTTGCATTCCTCTCTTACCAAGGAAACAAAACCTCAAAGAATATGCAAAACAAAGGAATAAAGATAGTAAATGACCCAATTATGCACTAAAAAGCATAGGAACGAGGCTAATTAGGGGACGAAATGTGCTCAAATAATGGTCACATCAAATATCCCCAAGCCGAACCTTTGCTCGTCCCGAGTAAAGAGGTAACTAAACTAGGACCGTTATTTAAACTAACCTAATAACATAGCCGATATGAGACAATTAGCGGGTCTCACTCCGCCTCTTCAACTCACAACAAGACAACCATGAGGTATGATGCCTTCTTGCAAGGCAAGGTGGGTCTTGCCAAAATGGCGATACATCCAAGCACTAAAGCACACAAATCAAGTAATGGATGCATCTACAAAAGAATAGCCACTTTCCTCATCTAATTGGCGGAAATTATTTACAAGGGAAGCAATTCAAGGGTACACACTCCTTCATAGATGCAATTTCTTCAAACTACTAAGCCTAGAAGGATACCAATAAATCACCTCCAAGTTGTGTCAAGCTAGGGTACCTTTGTCCTCAATCGTTAAATGCTTTTGTCAAGAATAGACTCCCTATGGTGTTAGAAACACTGGAGGATCGTGGAATTCCCCCTCTTGCCTAGACAAGAAGAAGGGTCGTCCCCTCTCTACCATGCATAAAAATGGATACGATGGATAAAGGGATCGATAGTATTTGAGTTTCATTTGGGAGTTTGCTTTTGTTGTTTTTCCCCCTAATTTTTTGTGGCATATAACATTTGAGAACACTTTCTTTTTGCCATTTCTTTTGATTTTTGGCATTTCAATACTTGACAACTTTTCAACTTTTGCATTTTTCTTTTGAACATTTTCAAAGTCACCCCAATTAGTAGCGAGGGTGGCTTATATTTGAAGCATAGGAGTTTTTATTTTTTGTTACTCCTCTTTTCTTTTTGATGCAATTTGCAAACTTTTTCTTTTCCTTTCTTTTCTTGAACTCAATTTTGAATAATTTTTGTGCCCATTCCCTTTGATGACAAAATGTATGGTAGAACATGGATGATGGTTTCATGGTTTCAAGGGTCACCTTGGAATAAACGGTAGCCAAGGAGCACCACAAGGTACTCTTGACTAGGCCTTAATCCATGGGTCAAAGGATACTAGATGACACATCCTAGGGTGTTTTACAAGTATTCTAACAAGTAAAGTCTTAAGAAGAAAAAGCATCTACTAGGTCCTATATACACTTGTCAAGCTTCCCAAATAGACGGTTTCACAAAATTTTTCTAACATGCAACTACATGCCATGATGCAACTAACATATATACAACCTAATGCATATGATTCTACCAACTAATATGCCAAATAATCTAAATGCAATCCTAAATTCACATTGTTTATACCGCATCAATCAAAATAAAGCCACATAGTCATTAACATAAAGAGGAAAAAGGAGATTGGAAAGATCATACCATGCGGTCTTCTATATCCTCATGTCTCGGATGTGGCATAGTCGATCAATGTGAACAAGGATAGACAAACATAATGTATACAAAACAATATATACAAGAGTAAAATACAAAGGAAATGAACATGTTTTTGGATTTTTCAATTTTTCAATTTTTTTGAATTTTCGAAATTTTTTGATTTTTTTGAATAAAAGTCAAGTTAGAATTTCCCATCCCCACACTAGTATGAGCATTGTCCCCAATGGCCAATACGATAGGAAATTATGCAAGTACGATGCATGATTTCTAAACTAAATGCAAACTATACTAAGCTACACTACATGATGCATGGGTTTTTGTTATGGCGGAGAGCGTAATTTAGATTACCTCCCGATGCGTATGGATGGACTTCCCCAAACCAAAATAGACATTATTTTCAACTTCTTGAATTTTGGGGCAGTTCATGCACACGGAATGCAATGCATGAAACTACAAAGTGTCATTTTGGATTTTACATGTGGGAACAATAAAAAGAACACCTTAATGGAGCCAAGGTGTTAGTCCTCCATGTTACTAGGACTCCTTAATCAAATGATCAAAATATAATTAAGAAAACAAAAGAAGTAGACAAACCATAAGAGGTGTGAAAGAGTGTTGGAGCCTCCAAGGTTTGCTAATCCTCCATCGTATCATCATTATCATCATCTTCCTCCATAAAAGTGTAATCATCTCCACTCCCACTTTCACTTCCTTGCTCTTCCTCACTTTCTTCTCCTTCCTCATCTTGAGCTTCTTCTTCTTCAACATTCTCTTGAACCACTTGTTCTTCACCTTCTTCATCAACACCCTCATCAACAACATCCTCCTCTCCACCCGGTCTTCCACTACTAGAGGTGCTAGGAAAGAAAACTTCCCTATCCGCCCAACTAGGCAAAGGACATGATGGATCAAGAAGTCCTTGTCTAGCTAGATGTAGGAGGGGCGGATATTGGGCCTTGTAAGCATCCACTCTATCATTGTAAGCTTGCTTGTGCATTTCCCTCATGAGTAGAGTCAAGTAATCATTTCCTACCTCGACATCCTTGGGTTGGAATTCGTGATACTCAAATGGGTATGGTGGTGTGACAATGGAGGAGGAGGGCTCATCAATCTCGCCTCTTTGTTGTCGAATAATGTACTCGGTCTCCTCGGAGAGTGGAAGAAGGTAGTTGGGTCGGTGAACACTCAATCGGCAAATCTTTGAAGGCAAAGTGAAGGACCTAGCTTCTTTGGTTAACCACCCGTATTTGGTGTCAAGAGGAGCATGCTTGACCTATGTATACTTGTGAATCATGGTGTCCATATCAATGAGATGACCTCCTTTGACCGCCACATAAGTTTTGTCTTTGTTGAAGTTTGGGTCAAAGTGCTTGGCCAAATAGGTAACTAGTCCTCCATTCACAATAAAAGCGGTGCCCTCTTTACCACAATCGACATTAAGCCATCTTTCAACCAAAAGTCTTAGAGCATTATATGGCTTAGTATATTCCCTTCCTATGTTCAAGGCCGACTCAAGAAGAACAAAATCGAGCTTGGTAAGATGATTAGTGCCATTTCTTGCTATCAAAGTGTTCCCAATGACCTTATGCCATACCCTAATGCCCGGATGGCGGATTAATCGAGCAAGACTATCATTAAAACGCACAAATTTCTTTCCGGAAATTGCTTCCCAAAGAGGAGCGGGGTTATACTTTTCGGGGATCTTGTGATAGTACGGGGCATCACTAAGGCCTAAAATCTTACTCAATTCACCAAAAGTGATTCGTCTATTGACATTTGCAAGACGAAACTCGATGTGGGTTCTAGTTTCCACCCTTGTAACTTTCAAAGAACTCAAAAATTCCAATGGGAGGGAGGGGTATGTCAACTCTTTCATGGTAAACAATTTACCCAACACCATAGCCTCAAAGAAGGTTTTGGTTTGTTCAAGAACACCCACCTTAGACAAAGCATCTTCACAAATAAATTTTGTAGGCATAATGGTTTTCTTAGAAAAGAGAACAAATTTATCCCTATGAGAGTCGGAAGTGAAAATTACCTCCGGATAATTAGATAGTTGCTCAATGACCGGAGTTGTTGATGTTCTAGCTTCCATAGGGGGACCTTGTTGAACCTCCAACCTTGCCTCATGAACTACCAATGCCTTAGACAATTGTTTTGCTTGAAGAGTTTGTTGCCTTTTTGAAAGTGTCTTCTTTGGGGGTGCCTTGTTACCTCCTTTTGTTCTTGCCATTGTTGATTACACCAAAGAGAGAATGAAATCTTCAATTTTTCGTTATGCCCAAATCGATTTAAGATGAAAGAATGTTGCTTTGTATCTTAAAAATCGACTCAAAGGTTGAAGATTTTGGTGTTTGAATGATTTTTTGTTGTAAAAGGAGTGATTAATTTTTGTTGTGGGGAAGTTTGGATTTGATTTTGTTGAATTTGGTTGAGGAAATCTTGATTTGTTGATGTAGAGGATGAAGGTTTTTTGGGTTTTTGTGTTGAGGGTAGTGTTTGAATAAAGAAGAAATGAAATTTATTGAGGGAGTAAGGGTTTAAAAGGCCCGTTAATTTTGAAAACAGCAGCAAGGACGAGCGGATTGTTGTCTGGGACGCTCGGATTCTGCACGATTTGTTTCAGGAAACGACGCCTCAGGACGAGCGTCTTTGTCCAAACACGAGCGGATTCTTCAATGTGAGACGAGCGGATTCATTGTAAGACGCTCGGATTCTGTTACAGGGTGATTCCTTAAATTTCAACAGCATAAAGACGAGCGTCTTCTATTAGACGGGCGGATTCTTCTCTGGGACGCTCGGATTCTATGACAGACCATTTTCTTGAATTCCACAGCTCAGCCAGACGAGCGGATGATGACATGGGATGCTCGGATTCATCAGGACGAGCGGATTCTTTCATCAAACGCTTGGATTCCACCCTGTCCACATGGATTCAGGTCCATCCGTGGGTGCTGCATAACCCGTAACATTTTCATTCTTCAATTATCATGTTCTTAATTGTAGGGGCACTACAAAGGCATGAATAGCCTAGGCAATTGCCATCCCCACACTAAGTCAAGGCACTACACATTAATAAAATCATAAGTCCCTCCTTCACTTCTCTCAAAAATGATGAATGTCTTGATCAAGGCATAAAAATATAAATCCAAAAATGACAAAAATGCAATGTAAGAATTGAAATGCAAGTTAGGGAGTTAGAATATTTACAAATGGTGATTTGGAGAGGACTCCACCAAACTCTCTTCCAATGTGAGATGTTAAGGGGGCATGTTCAAGGTGTTGTTGATGTTACTCAACACCTTGAACAAGTAGTCGAAAACTTGTTCATTGTCATGATAAAGATCCTCAATAGATCTTTGCACTTGTTGTTCTCCATTAGGGTCTTGGTTCATAGCATTACCAATGTAGGGATTGAATATCCCTTCGAACTCATCATCCCAAAGACCGCAAACTTCGTCTACTTGATCATTAAAAATCTCTTGAGTTAATAAAGACAACTCTCCTTCTTTCTTGTTTTGGCCAATGAGTCCATCCTCTTCACTTGTCATAGGTGAGCTTTTCAAGCTCTCTTTGTTGCTATTCTCTTGCTCTTTTGATGGAGCATCATCAACTTTCTTTTTCCATTGGAGTTACGACTTCTTCTTATCATCCTTCCGGCTATAGTGATCAACCATAAAGCATGGCTCATGCAAACGGGGAGCTCTCATGGTCTTGTCAAGATTGAAAGTTATGCTCCCGTCTCCCACTTCTAGAGTAAGCTCTCCGTGCTTCACATCTATCACCGCACCCGCGGTGTGCAAGAAAGGTCTACCTAGAATGATAGGAATATTGGAGTCTTCTTCCATGTCAACAATGACAAAGTCCACCGGGATGAAAAATTTCCCAACTCTTACGGGAACATCTTCCCATATCCCTAACGGTGTCTTCGTCAATCTATCGGCCATTTGGAGTGTGATGTTGGTACATTTAAGCTCTCCCATCCCTAACCTTTTACTAACCGAATATGGCATAACACTCACGCTTGCTCCTAGATCACACAAAGCCTTGTTGATCGTGGTGTCGCCAATGGTACACGGTATTGAGAAGCTTCCCGGGTCTTTAAGTTTCGGAGGTGACTCCCTTGAAGGATTACACTACTCACCTTAGTGAAGGCGATAGTTTCAAGCTTCCGGATCGACTTCTTTTTCGTAAGGATGTCCTTCATGTACTTTGCATAGCCCGGTACGTGATTGATTAATTCCGTGAAAGGAATCGAGACTTCCAAATTCTTCACAATTTCCATAAATTTTCCAAGTTGGTCATCGAACTTAGGTTTAGCTTGACGACTTGGGAATGGAAGTCTAATCACAATGGGCTCCTTCTCCTTGGCCTTTTCTTGACTTTTCTTTGAAACTTCTTCTTTTGTTGGTTCTCCTTCCTTGGAGTTTTGCAAAACTTCTTCTTTGTCACTAGCTTCCACAAATTCATCCTCAACTTGCTTCTTTGGTCTTTCATATCTCGTACCACTCCTCAAGTGAATGGCACTAACCGTTTCATATCTTGGGGGATTACTTTGAGGTGGTAATTTCCCCTTTTGTCTTTGAGAACTCGAAGATGCTAGTTGGGTCAATTGAGTTTCCAACATTTTTGTGTGGGCTAGGATGGTGTTGATGGTGATGTCCTTTGCTTGACTATCCTTTTGCATTTGAGTGAAAAACTCTTGTTGATTCTTTTGCATTTGGAGGACCGCTTTTTGAACATCAAAACCTTGGTCATTTTGTTGATTGTATGGAGTTTGGTTTTGGTAACCTTGGTTTTGGTTGAAAAAGGGTCTTTGGTTTTGGTTTCTCATGGGAGGTGGGGTGTATGTTGGTTGAGGGTTTTGAACATTTTGGCTTTTGTATGAGAGATTTGGGTGGAATTTGGTGTTTTCTTTGTAATAATTGGAATAAGGGGTACCACTCTTGTATGCTTGAAAAGCATTCACTTGTTCGTTTGTTCCCCTACATTCACTTTGGTCATGTCCCAAAGTTCCACAATTCTCACATATCCCACTTGGGATTAATGAAGATGCGACCATGGCATTAACATGATGCTTTGATGATTTTAAGGCTTCTTCAAGTTTAGCCATAGCCTTCTCAAACTTCAAGTTTATGGTCTCAATGTGAGCACTAAGTTGAGCACCCAATTAAGTAAAATAGTCCACTTCATGCTTTCCTCCTCTAGTAGCCTTGCGAGGTATACTATATTGTGAATTATGGACCGCCATTTCCTCAATTTTGTTCCAAGTTTGATTATCGCCAACTTCGGTAAACATACCATTTGATCCCATCTTGAGAATGTTTATTGAGTCTTCATAAAGACCATTCCAAAATTGTTGTACCAAGAACCACTCGCTATGTCCATGATGAGGACATGAGTGACAAATTCTTTTGAACCGCTCCCAAGCTTCATACAAAGATTCTTCATCCCTTTGCTTAAAAACCGTAATTTGAGCTCTTAGCATGTTAGTCTTTTCCGGAGGGTAGAATTTTTTGTAGAAAGCTAGAGCCAACTTATTCCAAGAGTCAATTCCAAGAGTAGCCTTATGAAGGCCTTTCAACCATTGTTTTGCGGTGCCGATTAGAGAAAAAGGAAATAAGACCCATCGAATTTGGTCTTGAGTTACACCGGTTTGTGAAATCGCATCACAATAGTCACAAAAAGTGTCTATGTGAGAGTGGGGGTCTTCACTAGGCATCCCCCCAAATTGGCTTCTTTCGACTAATTGGATAAATGCGGATTTGGCAATAAAATTTCCGGAGAAGTGTTGTGTTGTGGGAGTACCATTGGGTAGGTTCTCCTCGGTTGGTACGGAATGTGATGAAAATTTAGGCATTGTGGGTTGATTTTGTGTTGGATTGGGTGTTGGGTTCTCCTCACCTTCTCTTGCAAAAGGGTTGATAAACTCAATAGTGTTTGGTTAAATATCTACAACGTCACCAATACCTCTCAAAGTACCTCTAGCAAGTCTTCTATTGTTTGTCAAAGTCCTTTCAATTTCGTGATAAATGGGTAACAAGTTACCTTGTGATCTTCTAGACATGCAAAATATCAAACAACTCGAAAATAATTAGAACAAACCATGAGGAATTTTACTTCCCCATGGCAAATAAAGACACAACTAATAACAATCTATGAAAATCAAATCAAGTTAACACCGTCCCCGGCAACGGTGCCATTTTTGGTCAGAATTTCTCACTCGGAGCTTTTACTTTTCGGTTACTTGTCGTTAGGAGCACCTAGACAAAAACAATATTTATAACTTCACAAACAACTCTACTTAATGTAAAGAGGCAAGTAAAGGTCGGATCCCAAGGGACGGGTATTGATGTAGGATTTTCGATTGCAAGTAGTGGTGTCTAGGGGTGTCACGATTTGGGGTTAAGATGAGAAGATCACTAAAACTAAATAACAATAAAAGTAAACAAGCAAGATGATTAAAAAGGGATGTAAAAAATTGATTAAAAGCACTAGGGTGTCATGGGGTGATAGGGGATTCATGGGAATCGATTAGATTGTACAACACCTACAAGTCGACTTAATCCCTCCTACTGAACTATATGCATGGTCTAATGAGACTCGAGTTGGTTTATGTCTTACAAGTCTCATTGAAAAGGTAAGTGATGGGTAAAAAATGGAAGGATTCATAGGCTCGCAATTCATCAAACATAACATGTGCATAAGTTGCGATTACAACAAGCAAGCAAATAAACTATGAAAACATATTAAATTAAGCATGAATCATCCCCCATGTTGGTTTCCCCTAATTACCCATTAACCCTAGTTAAAGAAACTACTCACTCATTATCAAGTTTAGCATGTTAATAAGGTTGTCAATCACATTAACAAAGCAAAACATGATGAATAAATGAAGATGATTAACAATAATTAAAAAGGGATTAAGAGGATTATACCTACTAATGATTCCAAAATAAAGCAAAGAATAATAGAAGTACTTGATGATTGATTGGAAGGTTGTCATTCTCCCAATAATAACCCAAATAATCTTCAATTACCTAAAATAAAAGATGAACAAAAGAGAAATTAAGGAATTGAGATTTGTATTAAGACTTGATTAAAAGTTGATTACAAGATTAAGAAGAGATTAGAATGATATAAACTACACTAGAGATTGATAAGAAGAACATGATTAACTAATTAGACTAATGGGGTATTTATAGTGGGGATTAGGTACACAAATTAGGGTTTACTAAGGGCTTAAATGACGATTAAGTCCTTGAGGAATCGCTTCTCTCAAAAGAGATGCCGGTCTCCTTTTGGCCGGTCTTTCATAAATATGCGCATCTTTCATGGAGCATGAAGAAAGGACGTATGGGACTGTAAGGGAATCCGAGCGTCCAAGGTGTTGGGACGGGCAGATTTCCTGGTGGCTGGACAGGCGGATTGTTAGGCAGGACGAGCGGATTGTGGCGTTGCTGGATGGGCGTCCCTTCTGCAAAGACGCTCGGATTCCCCTCGTCTTAGACGGGCGTCTTCTTGGTTGGACGGGCGGATTGTGTCACAGCTCCCTTTCCTTCTTTTCTTCTTCCAATAATCCTCCGGGATTTAGTCTGGTATGCAAGAATTTCTTCATCATTGCCCATCTACTATAATATGTACAAAGGCTTTCTAGTCTTGTCTTCTCTTTGATGCATGGTCATTAGATTCGATCAATTTAGCTCCATTTCGCCATGAAAATGCAAGGTTTGCACTCCTCTCCTACCAAGGAAACAAAACCTCAAAGAATATGCAAAACAAAGGAATAAAGATAGTAAATGACCCAATTATGCACTAAAAATCATAGGAACGAGGCTAATTCGGGGACTAAATGTGCTCAAACAATGGTCACATCACACACCTCATGTTTTAAGTTTATTTTGTGATACATTTTTTTGTTTTGATTTAATTTTGTGATACATTTGATAAGTATGATATGGTTTGATAATGATTAAGTAAGTTAATTGTGTTGCAATGATACTGATTTGAAATGGCATTCAGATGTGTTGAATGTTTCATGAGCCTTTTGTAGCATTTTTGGGTGATCTTCGAGACGAAGTTCATTTTAAGAAGGGAAGACTGTAATACCCCGTAATTTAGTAAATGTGATATTAATAATTTATACATTTTTAAATAACTAATTACATCAATTATAATGAATAAATCAAAATAAGACGAGAAATATAATGAAATAATAAATGAGTCGGAAAAGGAGATGGACCGAGTAAATTGAAAGTGTAAATGGGCCAAGCTTGTGTAGTACTTGTATAGCCGATATATAATAATAATAATAATAATAATAATAATAATAATAATAATAATAATAATAATAATAATAATAATAATAATAATAATAATAATAATAATAATAATAATAATAATAATAATAATAATAATATTAATATAATAATAATAATAATAATAATAATAATAATAACAATAACAATAATAATAATAATAATAACAATAATAATAATAATAATAATAATAAAAAAAAAAATAATAATAATAATAATAATAATAATAATATCAATAATAATATCAATAATAATAATAATAATAATAATAATAATAATAATAATAATAATAATAATAAGAATAAGAATAATAAGAATAAGAATAATAATAATAGTAATAAGGTAATTACATAGTTTTCTTGTTGCTCTCTTATAGAACAAAATCTACCCAATAAATAGAGATAAATACCTTGCCCTAGTTTATCATATGCAAACTGAAAATTTGAGAGAAGAGGAAGTGACGTAGAAGGAATTATGACGCAATCTACATATCTAATTAACTCGAGGTAAGACCGTCTCATGTATACTCTTTGCTATGCTATAACTCGTAAACTAGACCACCGTAGGACAAGCCGTGACCGTAGTTGTGACCATGGACAACCAGGGAGTGACTATGACCTATCGTTGATCACCGTTGACCGGCGGGAAGGGGGATATTATTAGGTTTTTGGTTGGTGGTTGGGGGTGTTTGTTCGGTTAAGTATATGAGTTTTTGACCCCTGTTTTGGGTGACCCAGACCTGACCGACGGTAGGGTTGACATCGGGGTGAACGATCAACCTTTGTGGGTGGTCAGGGATGCTTAATGGTGGCGGCTTGTGCTGGTAGTTGCCGGAATTTCGCAAAAACAGGGGAAGGAGTGCTTGTGTTGTTGCTGCCGGTGTTGGGTTGTTGTTGGGGTGTTCTTATTGGGTCTAGCGAGTGATGGACCTCCCCTGGAACCATCATGGATCAGTGGTGACAACCGAGGGGGCTTGGTGGCAGTGTGGTTGTGCTTTGTTGTGATGGAAGCCGTGTTGTATAGAATTGTTGTTGTTGTCGTTGGTTGATTCGTGGTGCTGGGTGCGGTCGGGTCTAGGTTTGGTGGTGGTCGTAGTGGCGGTTGTTGGTGGTGGTCGTAAATAGTTGTGTAAGTCGGGAATTGTATAGGTTGCGTCAGGTTCTTCATTATGTTGATAGGGCAACATGGGAGTTCGTGGTTGAGGCTGTCATGGGGGCGGTGTCGAGGGTGGTGGCTGACGGTGATGATGGTGGTGCACGGTGGTGTTGGCGGGTGGTAGATGGTCGTGCTAGGAGGGCTGCCGAGGGGTGTGTGGCGTGTGTGGGGTAAGGGAAGACGTGAAGCATGGTGTGGGTTATGACTTGTTTTTATTTTATTTTATTATTATATAATGGGGTGTTGGGTTTTAGTTATGAAGACGGGTTTATTTGGGTGTTGACACGGGTTATATTTATCCACGGGTTTATTCATGGGTTGGTTAGTTCAGAGAGGTTTTTAATTAATAAGTTAAATGGTAAATGCAATCGTTATAATTTATGAATAATTAGTCGGGTTGTTTTAAGACGGGTTTAAATTACTAAGTTACGTAATAATTAATATAATTAATTAGTTCAATTTTTTTATAATTTATATAATTGGAATAATTTGTAATTATAGTTATTATAATTGCTATTAGGTGACGGTTTTGAGGAGAAGTATTTCTGTGTCGTGCTTGAGCTGCATAATTGGATTTGCTATTGGATTATATTTGCTGCGAGGTAGGATAACTACTCAACGTGTCTTGCTATTTATTTGATAAGAGGAACTGTGGAACTGTGTGGTTAATTGTCGTTGGGTGAATTATCGCATGTGGATTATATGTCATTGGTTTATAATTTTGTTATTGGTTTATTCATATCTTAATTATTGGATACCTCAGACTCGTTTTGGGATGATTACTATTATTATTGAATATGACAATTGTGTTGGATACCTCAATGTTATACTGGGATGGTGGATACCTCAATATATGCAGCGTAAGTTGGGATTTACTTGGGATGTCTAGCTAAAGACTCCTGAATAAAGGGGGTGTTACACCAGAGGTGGTGTCGTGCGCTATGGTGGCCATGGTTATGAGTAGTTGTGGGCTGGTTGTGTCATGTGTGTTGTGGCTTGTTGTTGTTGTTGTTGTGGGTCGTGGGTCGTGGGTCGTGGGTGTTAGGGCGTGATGGTGAGGCTTGTATGGGGGTTAGGGTTGGTGTGTGAGGGCGTGGCTGAGTTGTTAGCAACGGGGGCTCACGATGGGGCAGGTGGCAGATGTGGGTGTGTCGGGTTTGGGTTTGTTACACTGTAATACTACGGTTTTCTATGTCTATGGGTACTCTATCGAGTGCGACTTACTCTATAGAGTGGGACTTACTCTGTCGAGTAATTATCTTTTTACGCAAAACAGTAGCTGACCTGATGGGTACTCGATCGAGTAAGTGTGACACTCGATCGAGTAAGGGGCACTCGATCGAGTAAGTGACTTACTCGATCGAGTAAGTATGTCTTACGGGATTGTTTAGCCGGGTTTTTATAATAATGCGAGATTAATATAAAAAGGATTCCGTCGCTTTGCTTAATCACCTTTAACATTGTAAAACCTTTCAAGAGATGAAAAAGAATTACGTTTATCGCATCTATCGCATTATTAGCAAATCCCAAGGTAGGATCGTCGGATTGTCTCGTTCTTTACGCCGTTGTGATCGTTGTGTCGAGGGTAAGCTTCTTATATAATTTTCATAATGTTTTGATAAGTTCGGTTAAACCCTAATAGGGTAGATTTGCGGATTTCGGGTATATTATGATGAGTAGATGGTAATCATATGATTATGTGCTATAGGAGGAGGATTCGTAGAGGAAAAGTTCTCATTAGCTGCCATGATGATCTCGTGTGATTGCTATTTTAGGTAGGGTTTCCCTACTCAGTATTGATTACATAATGTGTTGATGGTTGTTTGTTGTTGTTGTTGTTGTATATCATAATGGAGTTGGATTTGAAATTGGTGATAGTTGATAGTATAATGTGGTTATTCTAGATCGTCTGTGGTTGGCGAGGTGCGTCCTCAGCTGAGTGGAGTCACTTGCGGGAGTGGCTTCACGCTCTTGATTCGCCTTCTGTGGAACCCGCCACAGAAGGGATGTGCACATTTAGTAACTTGGGTTTATCGCTCGGATGGGATGAGCGGGGCTTAGGTGGGAATGGTTGCGGTCCCCCACTGGCGGTGTGGAATACTTGTTGCGATGAGTATTCTGGCAGGACTACACACTTTAGTGTGTAGTCACGTGTGTTGTGATGTGACGGAGTTTGGTTGATTGGATTGGATTGTAATGTTGTTTTATTGCGGCTCTCTGTTTTATGTAATCAGTACTGACCCCGTTTAATTGTTTTAAAAACTGTGGTGATCTATTCGGGGATGGTGAGCAGTTATTGAGCAGGTATGAGTTGATGTGCATGGGATACCTGGGTTGCGTCATCACAAGCTGTCTTAGAAGTCTTCCCCTGTGTCGAACGTTCTTTTATTTTGATTAGTTGGTTTGACATTTTGAGAACGGTTGTATTTTACATTATCAGTTCTAGTTGAACTTGTATCACGTTAAACAATTTATTAAAGTATGTTTCTTTATGGTCTATTTGATATTCATTGCCTCGGGTAACCGAGATGGTAGCACTTACATGCCTTAAGTGGTCTTGGTAAGGCACTTGGAGTATGAGGGTGTAACAAAATGGTATCAGAGCGAAGATTTTGGAACGTGTAACTAATCAATCCAATGAACTTAGGGAGTCCAAATAAAATGAACCCGGGTAGAAGTTGTTAGGGGCTAATGCAAAGACTTGGGAGACGTCCTAAAGTCGCAATCTCGCCCTACAACTTTTAACCAGTCACAATGGGTGTGTCGAACGTTATGTGTTTGTCAAAGTATGTTGCATGTTTATATAGAATGTGAATTGTTTGATGAATGCATGTGGAGGATAGGAGATGAGTGGTGAAAGATGATGATGATATGAGTACATATGTTGTTGATTGAGTAACGGGATTGTATGATGAATGATTTATAACGTGGCAATGTTAGAAAAATGTGGAGTAGGATGTTGTATGTTTATCGTTTGTTGTTTTGCATATAAACATAGTTGTTGGAAGTGATGAGATACGCATGCAGGTAGTATACGAGTCAGCATGACTCGTTCGAGTGGGGGGCACTCGATAGAGTAGGTGAGTGACTCGATCGAGTGGGTGTGACTCGATCGAGTGGGTTGTTTTTCGTTTCTGGGGAGTAGTATGTTTTTGGGCACTCAATCGAGCAGGTTTGGGCACTCGATTGAGTGGGGTCAGCTTGATCGAGTAAGTTTGAGGATTGATCGAGTATGTCTTTGGATGCTTTCTGGTCAGGTTCTGGAGTCGAGGCACTCGATCGAGTAAGTGGCCAACTCGACCGAGTGGATTGTGGTACTCGATCGAGTAGGTCCTACACAGGTCGTTTTCGTGTTTGAGTATGGGATGTGTGTTTATGTTTACCTTTTCATATATAGTTTCAAGATGCCGCCAAAGAGAAACGCGTTGTATTCGAGGTGGTCGGTTCGCTTTGAGCTTAGATTTCGGTTACTTGTCGTTAGGAGCACCTAGACCAAAATAATATTTATAACTTCACAAACAACTCTACTATTAGTAAAGAGGCAAGTAAAGGTCGAATCCTAAGGGACGGGTATTGATGTAGGATTTTCGATTGCAAGTAGTGGTGTCTAGGGGTGTCACAATTTGGGTTGAGACAAGATCACTAAACTAAATAACAACTAAAGTAAACAAGCAAGATGACTAAAATGAGATGTAAACAATTGATTAAAAGCACTACGGTGTCATGGGTTCATAGGGGATTCATGGGAATTTACCATACAAACTGTTGGAATATGTGTCCTCCGACAATAATGCGATCACGACTGTTGATCATGATGATCACATGTTTAAGTCTCATTAAAATGAATACAATTGGGAAGTAATATTGTTACTGTCAACTGGTCAACATATATCGGTAATGATTGGCTGACTAGAGTTTGACATTACCGTCGTGTGACGGTGGTGATCGATTGACCCCTAGGTCATACCTAAAGGGCAATACTCTTAATTGATTATTTAATTAATCGTATAATGTTACGAGTTAATTAAATTACTAGAAAATTGACGGACGATTTTGGAAGTAAAATTTACGTATCATATTGAAATGTGATTTAATAAGATACGGTCTGAGTAATTGAATTGTATCATTACTCGGATGAAATAATTGTTTAATGTAACAATTAAATTGAATGAATTGTTATAAATACAATCAGTTGTGATTTATAAATTGGTAAAATATTTTGGCACAAGTAATTATGATATTACTAAGTCGATTTTGTATGTGACGTATTTTTATTAATACGTTGATTTTTAATATGTTAAAAATACATAACAAATATATGTGACATGTGACATGTAACATATTGACAATTGACAAAATTAATATGGAATCCATATTAGCTAAAGGTGCCGAAAATAGGAGGGGCTTTTAAGCTAATTAATTGTTTAATTAGTAGCTAAACACAATGATTGTTTAGCTTTAGTAGCCATGCAAGCCTATGGTGCATTGTGAAGACAAACCATTTCATGGATTGGCTCACCCAAACCCCTTCCGGTTTTTGATGTGAAAAACCATCATTGGTTTTTCATTTTATTTTACCTATTACTCTAAAATGTGTTAGAAATTAATTCATTCCATTCTATCATCCAAAAAAAATATAAGTTCTAGAGAAATAAAATCCTCTCTTTATCTCTCATCAAAACCGAAAATACTTAAGTGTTTATAAATATTTTTGGTTCAATTTTCTACTATAATTAATATTATACTAGTCTTGTAATATCAATTAAATTAAGAGGAGCCTTGGGTATATTCCATAGGGAGAGATCTTACACTTAGATCTTTGTTCTTCCATTGGAAAAGCTCTAGAACAAGAAGAGAAAGGTGATCTCTCTTGTGCCCTAATAGCCGAAATCTACTATGTAAGGACATGATTTCTCCTCTATTTTATTATATTGTTTGCATGCATAAGATCCGTTTTAATTTATGACAAATAAATTTAGACATATATGAGTATGTTAAACTGTATATGAATCTACATTTTCTTCAATCGGTATCAAGAGCCACGGTTGTTTGCATGCAAATTGGTTAAAAGTTTTTCCGAGTTATATGAATAACAAAATAAAACTTGTAAAATTTGTGTTATTATGATATATCACGAAATTATTACATGCATGTTAATATTTCTGGTCCTAAAGTGTTTTAGGATATTTTGGTTAATTTTTCGGATTTTTATTGTTCATATTTAATAATAATGACATTTAAATGTGATTTTATGAGGAAAAATGTCATTTTTGGTCGAAAATTAGCTATACTTCGAATTTTCACTTGGTTTTTGGATATGTTGTTACATATATTATTTTGAGATAACCTGTAAATTTTCATAATTTTTGCACTTGTTATGCTCGAAAAATGAATTTTTCATTATTAAATTCGGATTTAAGAGAAAAATAGGTTAATATGAGTTAAATTTCGAATCTGGTCATAGAAAATTTATATGTTGTCACATGCAATTTTACAAGATGTGTGTAAAATAATTGGCTATAAAGAAGTCTTTTAGCATGATTTATGAATTTTTGGAGAAAAATGACATAAATAGTGACATTATTAGTGAAAAATTAATAAAACATAATCTATGACTTAGGAAAAACGTCTAATGTTGCATTTTATTATATTTTTCAGATCTAAAATTGAAAAGTTAATGAAAATTTTTTTCCATGTTTTTATGATTATTTTATTAAATATCGATAAACCGCAACATTGTTTTTCCGGAAAATTTTCGAAATTTTTAACCTAAGATTTTGAACATTATGAGTGTCATGGAATTTTTCCAGAATGTTTATGAATTTAAATTTCAAATTTTGAATTTATTTGAAATTTTGTGATTTATTTGAAGTTTAATAGCTTATTTTGTAATTTTGGTCCATTTATGAACAAATTTGTAAATAAAAGTTAATTATGGTCAAATTATTAGTGAAGACTATATTTTGAGTCCTAAGAGGTTAGGGTAATTAACTTATGCATAAATATGAGTTTATGTATTTTTGTGATTATAAAATGTTGAAATCACGCAAATCCGTAAAAACCGAGTAATATACGATATTGGCTAATTAAAAGGCGATTTAGCATAAAAATTGAGCATGTTCATACATATTATAATGCTGCATTTTTCCTTTATGATTGTCATAATTTTAATTTATGTAATTTTGAATTATGTAATTTTACTTAGTATGGCCTTAGATTTTAATTGGTATTTCCTGAAATGTATGGGAATATCGATTCGGTTGTAATTTTTATTGTGATCTCGTATCACCGTTTTGTAATATTTAATAGATTTATTTTATTTTAGTTACAAATGTATAATAGGAAATTATGTAATTTATTATGTAATTTTATTCATTCCGGAGTTCCTAAAGACGGATTACTTCAAGAATGGCGATACATAAAGACGGTGTTACCTCGAGATGCGTGACACATCCGAAGTTCAAGGGACCAATGGAGTTGGTTTCCGAATTTGTAATAGATTAATAGTTTTTCTATTTTAGGAAAGGCCATACTAGGATTTTTATCTTTATGCTTGCATTTTATTTTATGTCACATGCATCGCTAAATCGCCATAACTAAACATGCATTGTTATTTTATCGAGTTTATCGACCGTGTCAATTCGAATTATCGTAGTTCACCGCTTTAGTTCACTTAAAACGTGATAGATAATAAATTGACATGACCTCTCGCTAAAACAATTAATTGAGACATAGCCTTACCAAATAGTAGAAACCATGAAAACCTATTTCGCGAGGGAGTGCACTCGGCCCTACCGGGGTACAAACCTTGTTACGTAGGGGAAGTGGGTGATGAGTGTTAATCCACCGAGTTCATGTTAATGAGGGTTTCATCGGCCATACCGTGCCCAAGTTGATGTGGATTTGGATAATGGACACATTTATTCGAAATTTGGATTGAGCTCAACGGAAGTATTCGCGACCGTAGTTGCATGTGTTCCGGGCTATAGATAATTATTAAAGTAATTTTATCGACCAAGAGTTCTAAAAGTAGAATCGATTAAAATGTTAATCCACCGAGTTATATTGATAAAGGTTTCATCGGCCATACCGTGCCTAAGTCGATATGAATTTGGGTCTTGGAATCATTTATTCTAGTTGGGTAGAGGTCACTAGAAAAATGCATATAACTTGTTTAAATCATACTTTTTACAAGTATTATTAAAACGACAATTGTTTTACTCCTTATATCTTGTTTTGTAGACCACTTCTTATTCATAACAAATGGCAACACCAACTCCTAATGCTACACCACTCGCTACTTCATCTTGGCTCCGATCCTTTATGGATCGATGTAAACTTGAAAAGAATGGGTCAAATTTCTCCGAGTGGGATGCCCAACTCAAATTAGCCGCCGAGGGTGACGACAAGCTTCGTTACCTTACCGAGGCCTCTCCACCCGAACCGTCCACTAGGTCCACCGCGGCCACTAGGGAAGCCTATGAGGCTTACCAAAAGGAGTCCGCCGCAATGAAATATGTCTTAATATTTGCGATGGAGGCGGAACTCCAAAGGAGAGCCTTCAAAATGGGCAATGCTAATGAGATTTACTCCAAACTTGTGACCATGTTTTCACAAACTCCGCGGATCGTCCAATATGAGGCGGCCGCGGCATTCTTTGATCTCGACTTCAAAGAGGGCCAAAAGGTTAGCCCTCATGTGCTCAAACTCATGGAGCTTGTCGAGACCTTGAAGATTCAAAAGGTTGAAATCCCCAAAGAACTCATCGTAGATAGGATTCTACACTCCTTGTCTAAGGTTAAGGCATATGTGCAATTCCGGGTGAATTTCAATATGCAAGACAAGGATGTGTCTCTTGAGGAGTTGCACAAATTACTTGTGCAAGCCGAGAGGGACATGGGGTTAAATGTGAACCCTCCCAAGGATGTGCTTAACATAAGCGCAAAGAGTAAGGGGAAGTTCAAGAAGAATGGGAGAAAGGGCAAGAAGCAAGCTCCCACATTCACCAAAGCTAAGTCTTGTGAAGCTAGCACCTCCAAAGTCAAGAAGGGTCCTCTTGACAAATGCCATTATTGTAATGGCATGGGACATTGGAAGAGGAATTGTTCCAAATACCTTGGTGATATCAAAACTGGAAAGATCACTCCAGTAGGTAAATGACTAACCTTCTTTTATGTTTCTAAATTCAACTATGGTATTATGATGCAAAGTTGTGATAATGTATCTCCCTTTTTATTGTAAATAGGGCCTCCACCAAGCAAAGACAAAGGAAAAGAAAAGCAAGCATAAGAAACCATGAAGAAGCTAAGGATAGCTTTTATGGAGCTTTGTTTTTCATTGTCTTATTTTAAGTTATGTTTTGAATTTTTAGAACTTTAAGTTTCCGTGTTCGACATGGAAAGGTATTTTGGATAATGGTTTGTATTTTGGATGATAGTGACTTGGTTTGCAACCCAAGTCACACGTTTTATCATTTATCCTTTATGTTCTAAAATTTCATCTTTAAATTGCTTGCGTTTTGAAACATAAGATTATTCACTTAAAGTGATCTAATAGACAAATATAATGACCGGTTTCATTATATGTCCACATGCTTAAGGCTTGTGTATGATCATTTATGAAGCGATTTTGAGTCTATGAACTCTCTTAAAGGAATGTCTATCACCAAGAACTCATATGAAATCAATAACTATTAGTCTATCTATGAGATAGTTCTCCTTATACTTCAACATCATTAATTTGTGTCTCATATGCTATCTTTGAATGATTAGTGTATTTATTCTAAAGATAGAGTGGGAGAAAAATGAGGACACAAGGCAAAAATGAAATTGTGTACTTGTGTAAATAAAGATCTACACAAGAGAGAATGAATTGAATAAAGGTATATCTATTTACATAGTATGCCGAATAGATGAGATCTATGATCTCAAGTTAGTTCTATATGACTAAAGAGACCAAGTGTAGTAATCATAAGAGAATTTTTTAAGATAACTACACGAGGAGACCAAAAGAAGTTTTGGATGAAAATGACTAATGTAAAGTCTTAACAAGTTTTTTGACTAAGTTCTATATGATAATTTTTGACCAAATAGTTTCAATCATGAGTTTTACTTAAGAGCCTAAATGAATCATAGTAACATACTAGTTATGATCAAGTTGCAAAAATTGATATTCCGATATCTTCAATAGCCAACGTTTTAACCACGCAAATGTCATTGTTTAACCTCGCTATGAAATGGTTAAACCTCCTTCCGAAAGGGTATTCCGAAGGACCTATTCTAAATATTATTTGTATTTGAATAATGACATTGCTACACATCATTATGACATGAGTGTGTTAGAAATTTAAAATCTCTTTCCGTAAGGTTGAGATGAGACCACTTCAAAATAAGGCATTTTGAAAGGATATGATGGGAACATATATGGTTTTATCCTAGTAACTTGGCAAGGCAATTTATATTTATATTCTTGACAAATTTTGATTGAGAAATCAATTTCGAAATATGTTGAATTGAGTGGGAGTTAGGAAATTCTCATGTGAAGACATGGAATTTAGTGGGAGCTATCATCCTTGAATGTATAAAACTCATTACTCATTAAAGAATGACGAGCTAATACCTTCTTTCATAAAGAAGCTTTTGAGTTTTCAATTCTGGATGAAAATGGACAATGATGAATCCAATTACATCAGGGATGATTGGATTAGTATTAAGAGATACACATCACATCAACATTCACATAGGTTATTCATATGAATGAAAATGAGATTACCATTAGCAGTCATGGTAGTTCATTGAACCTGAGAACGGTTGATCTCATGATTATTAGTAACTAATGTTTCCGCCATTAGAATAATCATGTACATGTCCAATTTTGAATCATATGCATAAGAGCATGATGATTGGTTTGTGAGCCATAATAGAAACGTCATAAATTCTCGAGTAGAATCCGATGAGCGATTTCAGTGTTTGACGGAATGTTCTATTATGTTTCAAGAAGTTGCACATATTATAGAAAATCCGAGAACAATATGAGGATTTATGAGAATCCCAATTCTTTCAAGCCTAGAAAGAGAAATGAGAAGTTTTTGGAAAGATGCTTGGTTGAATAAGAGGTTATTCAAAAACAATCTTTCCTAGTAAAAGCTAGGACTTGTGAGAAGTACTAAGCTAATAATCTTGTCAATTGTTACAAGATTCTACAAAACATATACCTACACTACTACAGATACAGCCTATAACAACGGGTAAAAACCGTTGTAAAATAAAAAAGCGGACGTTGTTAAAGCGGCCGTTGTAGAAGGTATTTACAACGGTTTGCTTATTTAGTGAAACCGTTGTCTAAAGTATTCACCACGGTTAAAAGCCGTTGTTGTTGGGTGTTCTCCGTTGTGGAAAGTGTTTCAAAATTTTGGAGGGAATAATATAACAACGGTTGTCGTATGTATAACCGTTGTTGTAACTTTCCCTCCAAAATTATGAAGTCTTTTGACAACGGGTTTATGTTAAATACCCGTTGTTGAAATTGTTAGTAACAACGGTTCTTTGTTTAATACCCGTTGTTGTAATTTTACCTCCAAAATTGTGAATACTTTTAACAACGGTTCTTTGATTAAAACCTGTTGTTGAATATTATCTTGGGTATTTGTAAATGTCATTCACAACGGTGTTATTTTTATTAACCGTTGTGAAAGGTATTCACAACGGTTTTTTTAGTAACCGTTTTTATTACGTACACCTAATGTTCTGAAAAATTAAATTTGTTTCATGCCATTCAAAAACCTCGCATATATCGCAGAACACCATATACCAAAGACCAAAGATAAATCATAGTGGGTTCATCGAACTCAATAGATTCAATTCAACCACATACAACAAGAAAGATCATATATATATAATTACAAGGAGTTGAATTTACATGAACTAATTAATCATTCCCTAACTTCAACAAAAAAATTACTAATAAGCTGATCTAAACTGTGAGTATAGTATCATGCATTTCTATCTATATATATTCTAAGACGTAGTTGCCCCACATGTCTCTTACCTCGTCTATATCTATACTTGAGTATTGCTCAATCTGTTGTGATTTGGTTGATTACATACTGCGGAAAAAACAAAGAGAATACATTATGGTATATATAGCGGCAAGCAAGACAACATTAGCAACATCATGGTATATATAGCAACAATTGCAAGACAACATTAGCTCTAATTTAAAAAAAGTAATAAACACATGTTTAAATTATTACTAACCCTTTCTGGAATAACGAGATATCTTCGCCTAATAATCTCCAACATGAACCGACAAGCGTAGTATCCACATTGTATGCTATCTGGCTGGCGAGGGGCCTATTATTACATAAAAAAACAGACGAGAGAAGGCTCACATCAGAATCTTGAACTTTAGGTATTGTATTAGTATTAAACACAGATTTTGCACTTAATGTTATTGTATTTGAGCACGTACCCCGTTATCGTAAAAAAATCAGGCCAACATCGAATCGTTCGTGGGTTGATCCTCCTCGTTTGCTCTTTTCTTCTTAAAGGCCCTTTTTTTAAAAAATAAAAAAGGAGGCAGAAACTAATTTTTTTAGGGGCAAAAATATGAACGAGCTTTTTTCTATAAATAAAAATTGAAAATGTTATTATAAATAAATCAGTATTATAAACTTACATTTTAATCAAGTGCTTAAAAGTCTCGCTTGGTTGATGATGTAAAGAGTCCAACTAGAAAACTTTTTTCTCTGTCGGCATGATGGCTGCTAGCACCCAATGAGTCCTACATCAAGAGACATCATCATTATTAACAAGTACATATATTAGTTATGAAAATGCAATTGTAGGGGGAAACGTAATATTAATTTGTTTATTACCCTTTTTCATTATAAACGCCAAAAATCAGCTTCTTGGTTGTCGCCAATTGCTGAGCAATATAATCTACCCGTTGTTCGAACGAGAAATCCGGAATAAATAAAGATAAAACATAGGGGCACATGAATCCGTATTGATCAGATGGAATATTCTTCTCGGGGATCACTCTGGTTTGCAATATCCTACATTATTACGGTATTAATTCCGGTATTTAAAACACTATCTACCTATACTAGTAGTCAGAATATTAGACTATGAAATTATTTATTAAGAAACTTACTTCATCCAAACAAATATGTGTGCTATATCAACTGGTCTAGTCCGGCCCATACGGCTAGCAGATCCCATGATATGCATGCTTGGCGCTCAGCCCCTAGAATATCCTCCTCGAGCGGAATAATTATCAGTTGCTCGGAGGCTATGCGATGGCCAGCCTCCTCATACAGTCTCATCATCGTCCCCGTTCTTACTTTTTGCATGTAATCCTTCCCTTTATATTTTGTGGAGTTTATACTCCTAACTTTCACTACGGGAAAGAATGAGTCTTTGATGTGGTGCTACTACCACCAGCCTACACATGTAGTATAGATAATTAAAATAATAAAAAATCCAAAGGTAACATATCCTAGTTGGAGTAATAAAAATAAAAGCGTACTTAATTAAATACCTCGTCAACCTGCTCTTTCAATGATGAGGTAGTAGTAGCAGGTAAGACTGGGGACTTAGGCTTATCAGTCTTTTTTGTCCCCTACACAAAATTACCATGCTTTTTATAAATACAGAAAAATATAAATAAAGGGGCGAGGTTAATTTTTAAAAAAATGGAGAAGTTAATTAAATACATACCTCATCAAGTTGTTGTGAAGTCGAGGTTGTTGGCATGTCTGTGGACTTAGGCTTATCCGCCAAAGCCGCCTTTTTTGTTCCCTACAAAAAAAAATAACATATAAATTTAACATATAAAAACATTCAACAATTAAAAATGTAACACATATATATATATAAAGGTATTTCTTCTAACCCCAATGCTTTCCCAGCTTTCCGCTTTCAAAGGAGGCGGCGGAGACATCTTCGCCAAGTAGATGTGAGTATTAGGCCATTGGATGAAACTTCCAAGCGCATCTCCCGGAATGGTAATGTCGTCACGAATCGGGACAGCGGTGGAAAGTTTTCATGGCCTGGAAAGACTGTAGTTATCTCTACTATTGTATGATTCGGCAAAAGTTTTTCGCCATGAATAACTACGATTTCATTGCTGCAGATTTGTTTTCTACGAGACCCCGCCAACACGCACATGTGGCTTTTCGATTCTATTAGGGTCAGCAAGAATAATTGGCCTCTTGTTTACGGCCTGAAGAATATACACATACATATACATTATTATATATATCTTTGCAAAAACGCAAAGATTCAAAAGATTTTGCAAAAACGCTTTTTCTGTCTCGGCCGATTTTTGCACAAACTTCAAGATTGATATAAATTTAACTAATTAAACACTTCATGCATACCTTACTGAAAACAGGGAACCGACTTGAAGGGGATGTATCTTTGTTTTCCATCACCGTCTTCTCATCAAGTTGCATCTCCTTTTCGGACCCATTATTTACCTAATAAAATTAACCAATTCAATGGCACCATGTCGAAGTTGGCAAAGTGAACACACCCCCTGATCTTACCCAAAAAAAAAAACAAAAGAAAAATAAGGAAGTATATTAGGTACCTGATCGGCTTTAGTTGTTACAACTTCAGAAGCATTATTAGGTACCTGATCTTTCTGAATCTCGTTGACCGATACTTCCTTCTCATGTATTGCCAAGGTAGTAGCGGCCTCTTCACCAATCTGTTGTACCTTATTATTACCCCCTTTAGAAATGACATCCTCCATCATCTTCACTTCTTCTTCGGAAAGCTTACCTCCAGCATGTGCCCATGTTTATAAGTTACATGCCGATCCACCTCTTTCACTCCCTTTGCCACCTACACATTAACATGGTAACATTTATACACGTAAATGTGTATCAATGCAAGTCCAAGTGTGATTAAAAAATAAAGTCTCACAGGGCAATAATGCATGCTACTTACGAGGTCCTCTTCTATCTTTTCGAATCGCCTCGAGAACCATAGAATTTCCCCTTCTTGCATGAAATGTTAGCACGATTTCTTTTGCTAACGGCCTTCAAATAATTATATAAAAGCGCAAGTAGATGAGATAATAAAAAGATTATATAAAGGACTCATTAATTAAAAAAATGATAGGTAAATCGTTAAAAGGCGAGGATATTTAACCTGAAACTTCTCGTAGTTCTCATCTTTTGAAAAGATCCCATTCTTCCCGCTTGATGGTGGGACACTTGTTTTCCGGTGGGCTCTTACGCATCTCCCCGTTGCCTTGTCCACATACAACCAATCCCTAGCAACGCCACACTTCCACCGCCTTTGTGGACATCACCGCCTTATGCATTAAATACTCATCATGACTTTCATCGGGTATAATAAAGCCTTCCTTTATACGAGCCAAGTATAACTCCGCCAATTTTGGATTCAAACTTTTAACATCCTCTAAATGGATAGGCACAAACTGTCTTGTGCAAGCACCAATCCAACTGGAGAAAAGACCCGCATTTGGACAAAAGAGGGAAACCCTTCTCACTCCATGTTATTTCGAACGGTACTGTTTAGCGGCTATAGCCGCAAGGACTTTCTTGCACTTCGTAGCACCCCTCTCACCAGGCTTATTATCACCAGGCTCATTATTCTTTTGACTTCTTTTACGTTTTTCACCCATGATAATCCTAAAAACCAAATATGAATGATATATCTGGATATGAACAACTTAACAACGTACATGCAGTAGTATTATCTAAAACCCTAAACCCTAATAGGAATGAAAACTTAAAACAACAGATTGAGCTTCTAAAATCCTAAACCCCGATAAGAGGAGTAAAGTAGATGATGCGGGATGATAAAGATAACAAAGAAGACGAAAAACAAACAAATGCATGAAAAAAGAAACAAGATGATCGTCTTAAAACCCTAATGACGAAACACAAAATTAAAGTGAACATACCTGTTGATGATGATGATAAAGAGAACGAGCAGGATGATAAGGGAAGGCAACGGATTTCGGGTTTCTAAACGCGACGAGAATGTAAAAAGCGAGGAAGAGAGAAGGATTAACACAGGATACCAACGGTTGGAGTAATAATGTTGTGTGTGTTAGTTTGTGTATGGCATCTTTGAATGGGTTTCTATATTAGTTTTTTATTAAGACAAACTATTAACAACGGGTGCTCAAATAAGAACCGTTGTTATATGTTAATAACAACGGGTCAATAAAAGTCAACCGTTGTCAAAAGTTTATTACAACGGGTAACATATACCCGTTGTAATATATTTTCACCAAATTTGCGCCAAAATGAAATACGTCAAAAAAATAATTGACAACGGGTAGAGGTACTACACCCGTTGTTGAAAGTATTAACAACGGGTAATTTAAATATAACCGTTGTTATTGTTGAACCTCTTTTTTTAAAAAAATTACTGTAATTCCATTACAGTCCAAACTGTAACAATACATTATTGACAATTTCAACACCAAAGATCCACATCTAATAATAAGATCAAGAAAATAAGACAACTTACACCAACATGCATGCATATATCGTATGTGTCCTGATGAACTATCTCAGGATCGGGGACGTTTCTTGGATGTCATAGTTTCTTCGTTAACCCAAATACCTTCACCATGGTCATCACGCATATAGATGCTTTCAGTGTCCTCATGATCAGTGTCAACATCGTCGAAATAAGATACAGTGGTAGACTGATCTATTCCCTCAAAAACGACATCCTGATCATCATCACCATTATCGGATGGACTACTCCTTCTTTTCCTTATAGACAATACAACAGACCACTTCTTATCCATAGGATCGGTGACATAGAACACTTGTTTAGCTTGGGATGCCATTATGAAAGGATCATCCTTATTATTGCCAACCTTACCCAGATTGACCAACGTAAATCCCATCTTATCCTTTCGGACACAATGGATGTTGTTATCAACCCAGTTACATCGAAACAAAGGCATTGTGAAATCAATGTAATCTAGTACCAATATTTCTTGAATAACACCATAATAAAGGCATTTTCCCCAAATAGGCTTTTTATCTTTTGAAGTAGCAAAGTGCATTGCCTCAAATTCAGAACTCACACCACTATTTTGCATTGTGCTCACCTCATCTTGCTCGAGGTGTAAAAAGTATATCCATTAATGGCAAAACTGTTGTAAAAGGTGACCCTGGCATTTGGACCTAAACCAAGACGTAGTAACCTAGGAGAGATGTCATCACCAGTTTGATCGATAATCGTAAGACAATATTCCTAAACCACTCTGGAAACGTCTTCGTATGCTCGTTCGCAATCCACTTCTCGGTCTTGTTTTGGTGATCGTATTTGAGCTCATCTTTGTGTTGTTGAATATAAGGTTGCACCTCATCTTCGTTGTTTAGCACATACATGTGTGCTAAATGCAACATTTCACGTGTCACAATTTTTTCAACCCGGCCCTAATACCTTTTCCGGTCATCCAGTCACTATGACGATTCTTAGGAACGCCAATCAACTCCTCGGGGGAGAGATGAGCGTAACAATATGAAAGAGCTTCGTCTAAAATAGCGCGTTCAAAAATACAACCTTCCGGACGATACCGATTAGATGTATAGTCCTTGTAGACTTTCATCAATCTTTCGAAAGGATACTGGTATCTCAAGTACACGGGCCCAAGGTACAAAATCTCCTTAACCAAGTGAATGGTCAGATGAATCATGATAGTGAAGAAAGAGGGTGGAAAATACATTTCCAACTGACAAAGAGAGGTTACAACGAGGTCCTGCAATGAATCCGCGTCATCGGGATCGATGACTTTTCGCATATGGGTGAAGAAGAGACAGAATCTAGTTATAGCATATCTTACCTTTTCGGGTAAAATGGAACGAATAGCCACAGGTAGTAATTGTTGCATCAAAGTGTGACAATCATGTGACTTTAACCCGGTGAGTTTTAGGTCTTGCATCGACACTAGGCTTTTGATGTTCGACGAATAACCATGTGGCACTTTAATTCCATTCAAGCATGCACAGAACTCTTTTCTCTCATTCCGTGAAAGGGTAAAAGCTGCTGGCGGTAAAAATGTACGATTACCTCTCTTCTTTGGTGCCAACTCTAGCCTAATACCCATCATTTTCATATCTTCCCTAGCTGCGGCGTTATCCTTTGTTTTACCAGGAACATTCAGAAGGGTATTGATAATATTATCACAGACATTTTTCTCAATGTGCATGAAATCGAGGCAATGCTCGACCTCCAGGTCGAGGCCAATATGGAAGTTTATCAAAAAATATGGATCTTTTCTTATACCCACGAGTAGACAATTTAGAGCCGCTCTTCTTCCCATAATCTATCTCAATATGCTTTACTTTCGATAAACTTCATGCCTACTCAAAATTCTAGGAGGTTGACGAAGATCTTGTCTTCCATTGAATGCTTTCTGCATCTTGCGATAACAATGGTCATGAGACAAGAACCTCCTATTTCCCATATACACATACTTACGAGAAGACTTCAAGTATTCAGACTCGATATCCTCCCCACACAATGGACAAGCCTCTTTCCCATGAACTGTGTGCCCAGAAAGGTCGCCATAAGCCGGATAGTCAGTTATTGTACACAATAACATCGCTCTCAAATTGAAAGTTTCGTTCTTATATGCATCAAATACTTCTATCCCACTATCCCACAACAATCGCAAATCATCTAGAAGAGGTTCCAAATATACATCTATATCATTTCCAGGTTGTTTAGGGCCGGAAATTAACAACGACAACATCAAATACTTTCTTTTCATGCACACATATGGAGGTAAGTTATAAATAGCCAACACTACTGGCCAAGTACTATGTTGGCTACTCATGTTTCCGTGTGGGTTCATTCCATCAGTGGACAGCGCTAGACGTAAGTTTCTAGGTTCATTGCCGAACTCGGGATACTTAGCGTCGAACGATTTCCATTGCTTACCATCTGCCGGGTGTCTTAGCTTTCCATCATTTATTCTTCCTGTTTCATGCCAAGTTAACATTTTTGCATCATCGGGATTCGCATAAATCCTTATGACTCTTGGTATCAATGGAAAATACCACAACACCTTAGCCGGGATCCCTTCCTTATCCTTATAACGCCACTCCAAACATTTAGGGCAATTGGTTAAGTTTTGATATAATTTCCGATACAATATGCAATCATTTGGACATGCATGTATTTTCTCATATTTCATACCCACTCCTCTTATTAGTTTTTTCGCCTCATATGTCTTAACAGGTAGAACATTACCATCAGAAAGCAACTCCTTTATCAAGGCTAAAAACTAGTGAAACACGTGTCACTCACCCCATTTGCCCCCTTGATATTATACAACTTCACCACACCCGACATTTTTGTGAACTTACAACCAGGATAAAGAGGTGCTTGGACTCACACAACTTCTCATACATGTTGTTAAGGTCATCCCAATTACTAGTGTCATCACCTACATCTTCAAAAGCAATGGACTCATCATCATTCTCTTCATTATCTATAGACCCAACATTCAACTTCTCTACTTCCAACTCTTCCAACTCAAAAACTCGGCAAACTCAGGATCATCAGTTAGCCTTTCGTGTACATCAACATCATCTTCTTCAGAGTTATTCTCTTCCTCTAATGATTCCCCATGAAAAATCCAAAGTGTATAGGATCGACTAAATCTCCACTTTTCTAGGTGTATTTTAACGTCCGGAAAAGCCATATAGCTAATATTACCACATCTTTCACAAGGACATGCAATACTAGAAGAACCATTCAAATTGTTCGAAACGAATTCATAAAATTCAGCTAAACCATCCTTGTAGGTGCGGTCACTCATATTTGCATCAATCATCCAAGTTCGAGTCATTATTCTACATTCGTAATAATAGGCAACTAATTCAGAAAATACAATAATAGGCAAACAA
The DNA here is from genome assembly GCF_048544455.1 of Silene latifolia. NCBI lineage: Eukaryota > Viridiplantae > Streptophyta > Magnoliopsida > Caryophyllales > Caryophyllaceae > Silene > Silene latifolia. The sequence goes on from NW_027413123.1 coordinate 7,250,376, forward strand.
ATAAACGAAATTCAGGAAAGCAATTAAGCTAAATTATCAACAAATTAGATAATAACCCAAAAAATCCTATATCTAGTTATAATAAGCGTTGCTAAGAAACATATATATACCTGATTGATAAACACGCGATGAGGAGAGAAGACGTGACAACAATGATGACGGAGATGAAGACGAGAGAGACGATCGGGGAGGAATGGAGGATGATATAGTAGCAGTATTAGCTTGTGTTTGTGTTTGTAGCGTATAGCAGAATAAAGCAATATGTTGTTCTTAAGATTTTCATAATATTAATAACAACGGTTATTGAGATTACAACCGTTGTTAAAAAGTATTAAAAACGGGTTCTAATATAACCGTTGTGATTACTTTTCACTAATTTGGCGCCAAACCATTAACAACGGTTAAAATTTAACCGTTGTTATTAGTTTTTTCATTAACAACGGTTGTTTAAGTATGACCCGTTGTTAAAACAAATAACAACGGCTAACAACACATAACCGTTGTAATTAAGTTTGGTAAAATTCGCGAAATAAATTCTACAACGTGTTTTGATGATTTTCGTGAATAAGCGTTGTTAAAGGGCCATTGTGGTTGCCTGTATTTGTAGTAGTGCTAGTGCATTGTGTGTGGATGGAATACTTGATCGGTACAAGTTATATTATTCATCGCAAATTCGTTCGTTATGAGATGATCGATAAGAAAGTTCTTTCAAGTTAAAGAACCAAAACCAAGGTCGAGAACCTTGATGTGTGCTTGGTAAAATTCATGGTATGAGAACATGAATGTGAAGGAAATTGCAAGTGTAAGAAGTTTGAACACGTGGACACATGGGATGTTAAACTTCTATTGCAATCAATAAGTGTTTACACTTATGATAAACATCACAAGGTTGTAATATGATATTGACTACCCGAGTGTGATGTCGACACTTGTCGTTTGAGTTATTATTAACTCACCTAGAACATTGTTATATCCAAACGGGTTGTAGAGACAATTGAACCCCGTTAAAGTGAACATGGATTAACATTGTTTTTGCCCATAGTTACTTATATGAGGTGACGTCTCGAAGTGACTAGAGTGTGATGCGATTGATGGCAAGTTCAAGTGCCATAGAGTCATGTGGGATGACTAGTCGATCACATAGGCAGACTGTTAGGAACATTTTGTCGGGCCTTATGACCGCTTATAGAGTTCTGGCAAATTTATATAGCCTGGTCGTGGCGAGAGCTACTATAGTATTCAAAATGAGTCGATTCTTTTGACTAAAGGCTATTCACCTAAGATGGCACAGTTTCAGATTAACTTTGATTTGTGTTACTACGACCTTCGTAAATGGGGTCAAATGGGCATATTTTGGGTTATGATGGCTGTGGCTAGTCGAAGGGAATGAGTGCAATAGGAATTGTCCACCCCTAGTCAGGGTTATAACAATATCTCAGGGCCACTCGAGGAGTAATGAACTGGAAATGCGTGGCCACGCTCGGATGGCATCCAGAGTGGATAAATCCGGTCAATCAGTTATTCTCGAGATCGAGGAAACCACTCTCGATATGATCACTTGCAAGTACGACCTGAAAGACACCTTGCATTGAGTGGGAGATAGTAATAGGACAAGAGAATTGGTGGAGCACACTTGTCGAGGACAAGTGGGAGATTGTTGGAATATATGTCCTCCGACAATAATGCGATCACGACCGTTGATCATGATGATCACATGTTTAAGTCTCATTAAAATGAATACAATTGGGAAGTAATATTATTCTTTGTCAACTGGTCAACATATATCGGTAATGATTGGTGACTAGAGTTTGACATTCTTTGTCGTGTGACGGTGGTGATCGATTGACCCCTAGGTCATACCTAAAGGGCAATACTCTTAATTGATTATTTAATTAATCGTATAATGTTACGAGTTAATTAAATTACTAGAAAATTGACGGACGATTTTGGAAGTAAAATTTACGTATCATATTGAAATGTGATTTAATAAGATACGGTCTGAGTAATTGAATTGTATCATTACTCGGATGAAATAATTGTTTAATGTAACAATTAAATTGAATGAATTGTTATAAATACAATCAGTTGTGATTTATAAATTGGTAAAATATTTTGGCACAAGTAATTATGATATTACTAAGTCGATTTTGTATGTGATGTATTTTTATTAATACGTTGATTTTTAATATGTTAAAAATACATAACAAATATATGTGACATGTGACATGTAACATATTGACAATTGACAAAATTAATATGGAATCCATATTAGCTAAAGGTGCCGAAAATAGGAGGGGCTTTTAAGCTAATTAATTGTTTAATTAGTAGCTAAACACAATGATTGTTTAGCTTTAGTAGTCATGCAAGCCTATGGTGCATTGTGAAGACAAACCATTTCATGCATTGGCTCACCCAAAAACCCCCCCCTTCCACCCGGTTTTTGATGTGAAAAACCATCATTGGTTTTTCATTTTATTTTACCTATTACTCTAAAATGTGTTAGAAATTAATTCATTCCATTCTATCATCCAAAAAAAATATAAGTTCTAGAGAAATAAAATCCTCTCTTTATCTCTCATCAAAACCGAAAATACTTAAGTGTTTATAAATATTTTTGGTTCAATTTTCTACTATAATTAATATTATACTAGTCTTGTAATATCAATTAAATTAAGAGGAGCCTTGGGTATATTACATAGGGAGAGATCTTACACTTAGATCTTTGTTCTTCCATTGGAAAAGCTCAAGAACAAGAAGAGAAAGGTGATCTCTCTTGTGCCCTAATAGCCGAAATCTACTATGTAAGGACATGATTTCTCCTCTATTTTATTATATTGTTTGCATGCATAAGATCCGTTTTAATTTATGACAAATAAATTTAGACATATATGAGTATGTTAAAGTGTATATGAATCTACATTTCCTTCACAAACATATTCTCAAATTATAAGCAAGCAATTATTGTTGTGATAGGATCGAGTTGGTTTATATCTTACAATCCTAGGAAGGTTTGGGTCCCGGTGCCGAATCAATTAGATTGTACAACACCTACTAGTCGACTTAATCCTCCTCACTCAACTATATGCATGGTTTAATGAGACTCGAGTTGGTTTATGTCTTACAAGTCTCATTGAAAAAGTAAGTGATGGGTAAAAAATGCAAGGATTCATAGGCTCGCATTTCATCAAACATAACATATGTATAAGTTCAGATCACAACAAGCAAGCAAATAAATTATGAAAACATAATAAATTAAGCATGAATCATCCCCCATGTTGGTTTCCCTTAATTACCCATTAACCCTAGTTAAGGAAACTACTCACTCATTATCAAGTTTAACATGTTAACAAGGTTGTCAATCATATTAACAAAGCAAAACATGATGAATAAATAAAGATGATTAACAAAAATTAAAAAGGGATTAAGAGAGTTATACCTAATGATGATTCCAAAATAATAATGCAAAGAATAAAAGGAGTACTTGATGATTGATGGAAGGTTGTCAATCTCCCAATAAACCCAAATAATCTTCAATTACACAAAATAAAGGATGAACAAAAGAGAAATTAAGGAAATGAGATTTGTATTAATATTTGATTAGAAGTTGATTACATGATTAAAGAGAGATTAGAATAATATAAACTACACTAGAGATTAATAAGAAGAACATGATAATCTAATTAGACTAATGGAGTATTTAGAAGGGGGATTAGGTGCACAAATTAGGGTTACTAAAGGCTTAAATGACGATTAAGTCCTTGAGGAATCGCTCCTCTCAAGAAAAGATGCGGGTCTCCTTTTAGCTAGTCTTCCAAAAATATGTGCATCTTCAATAGAATGTAGAAGAGGACGTGTGCCTCTAGAGTACAATCCGAGCGTCCAAGGGTCGGGACGGGCAGATTGGGAAGCTGCTAGACGAGCGGCTGGGTGGCTTGGACGAGCGTCCTGGGAAGCTGCTGGACGGGCGTCCCAATGGTTTGGACGAGCGTCCTGGGACTCAGCTTCCTGTTTTTCTTTTCTTCTTTTCTTCTTCCAACAATCCTCCAGGATTTTGTTGGGGATGCAAGGATCTTCTTCTTCATTGCCCATCTACTACATTATGTACAAAGGCCTTCTAGTCTTGTCTTCTCTTTGATGCTTGGTCATTAGATTCGATCAATTTAGCTCTATTTTGCCATGAAAATGCAAGGTTTGCACTCCTCTCCTACCAAGGAAACAAAACCTCAAAGAATATGCAAAACAAAGGACTAAAGATAGTAAATGAGCCAAATAAGCATTAAAAAGCAAAAGAACGAGGCTAATTCGGGGACAAAATATGCTCAAATATTAATCACATCAAGTATCCCCAAACCGAACCTTTGCTCGTCCCGAGTAAAGAGGTGACAAAACTAGGACCCTTATTTAAACTATCCTACTAATATATCCAATATGAGACAATTAGCGGGTCTCACTCCGCCCCTTCAACTCACAACAAGACAACCATGAGATATGATGCCTTCTTGCAAGGCAAGGTGGGGCTTGCCAAAATGGCGACACATCCAAGCATTAAAGCACACAAAATCAAGTAATGGATGCATCTACAAAAGAATAGCCAGTTTCCTCATCTAAGTGGCGGAAATTATCTAAAGGGGAAGCAATTCAAGGGTACACACTCCTTCATAGATATGGTTTCTTCAAACTACTAAGCCTAGAAGGATACCAATAAATCACCTCCAAGTTGTGTCAAGCTAGGGTACCTTTTTCCTCAATCGTTAAATGCTTTTGTCGAGAATAGACTCCCTATGGTGTTAGAAACACTGGAGGATCGCGAAATTCCCCTTCTTGCCTAGACAAGAAGAAGGGTCGTCCCCTCTCTACCATGCACAAAAATGGATACTATGGATAAAGGGATCAAAAGTATTTTAGTTTCATGTGGGAGTTTGCTTTTGTTATTGTTTTCCCCCCAATGTCTTGTGGCATTTGACATTTGAGAACATTTTCTTTTTCCCATTTCTTTTGATGTTTGGCATTTTTTTCAACACTTGACAATTTTTTAACTTTTTGCATTTTCTTTTGAACATTTTCAAAGTCACCCCAATTAGCAACGAGGGTGCCTTATATTTGAAGCATAGGAGTCTATTTTTGCTCCTCTTTTCTTTTGATGCAATTTGCAAACTTTTTCACTTTTCATTTCATTTCTTGAACTCAATTTTTTTGAACAATTTCTTTTTGTGCCCATTTCCTTTGATGACAAAATGTATGGTAGAACATGGATGAATGATGGTTGCATGGTTTCAAGGGTCACCTTGGAATAAACGGTAGCCAAGGAGTTATCACACCACAAGGTACTCTTGACTAGGGCTTAATCCATGGGTGAAAGGATACTAGCATGACACATCCTAGGGTGTTTTACAAGTATTCTAACAAACAAAGTCTTAAGAAGAAAAAGCATCTACTAGGGCCTATATACACTTGTCAAGCTTCCCAAATAGACGGTTTCACCAAAAATTTTCCTAAATGCAACTATTAGCCATGATGCAACTAACATATATACATCCTAATGCATATGCTTCTACCAACTAATATGCGAAATAATTTAAATGCAAGTGCTAAATTGACATTATTTTAACCGCATCAATCAAAATAAAGCCACATAGTCATTACCATAAAGAGGAAAAAGGAGATTGGAAAGATCATACCATGCGATCTTTAATATATGTCTCAGATGTGGCGTAGTCAATCAATGTGAACAAGGATGAACAAACACAATATTTACAAAACAATATATACAAATCCATACTAAAAAGGAATGAACATGTTTTTGAATTTTCCATTTTTCAATTTTTTTGGATTTTTTTGGATTTTTGATTTTTTTGGATTTTGAATAAAAGTCAAGTTAAAATTTCCCATCCCCACACTAGTATGGGCATTGTCCTCAATGGCCAATACGATAAGAAATTATGCAATGAATATGCATGATTTCTAAACTAAATGCAAACTATACTAAGCTACACTACATGATGCATGTGTTTTTGTTATGGCGGAGAGCATAATTTAAATTAGCTCCCGATGCATATGCATGGACTTCCTCAAACCAAAATAGACATTATTTCTAATGTCATGAATTTCGGGGGAGTCTATGCACATGGGATGCAATGCATGAAACTAAAGATTGTCATTTTGGATTTTACAAGTCGGGAACAAAGATAAAGAACACCTTAATGAAGCCAAGGTGTTAGTCCTCTAATGTTGCTAGGACTCCACAAAATTATCAAAAGAAATATGGTACAATAAATTAGGAAAACATCAAATTCTTTTCATGAAAGTTAAAGAGAGAAGGGATAAGGGAAACTTTACTTAAGCCTTGATGGGTGCCTCTTGCCCGCTCCATCAAGCTATGAAGAGAACTCTAGAGATCACCATCATCCCCCTCTAAGTCGCTATCCCAAGCCTCTTTGGATGCATCACTTGCATTGAAGTCCATGAACTCATCTCCTTCACTATTGAGCTCTACCGTATCTCCACCACAAGATTTATCACTCCCTTTGCCTTCTTGCCCATTTGCTCCTTCATTTGCTCTTGCCGAGTTTGGGAAGAGAAAGTCCATTTGGGCCCAAGAGGGAAACATTCCCTCCTCGCTAACCTTCCCTTGTTGAACCATATGGTGAAATTGTGGGTATAGAGCATAGTAGCTATCCACGGCGGCTTCATATTGACGGAGATGCATGTCTTGGAGAATTCCCGTCATAAAATTGTCTCGGGGGAGGATGAAGGGGTTAGGGTGATTGTATGGTTGGTATTGAAAAGGGTAGGGAGGTATCTTGATCTTTTCATTTTGTTGTTGTGGCTCGTTTTCTTGTTGTTAGGTTTGTGGTGATGCTTGATTTGCTTGGTTCGGGTTTGTGGGGATGAGGTATGATGGGATTGGGGATAGAGGACCCCTCCTTTGTGAAATTCTCGGTAAACCGTTCATTGACAAGTAGATAGGATTGCTCCCTTTTGTTATCCATTTGATTTTCTTTTCAAACCCCTCGTGGGTTATCCAATTATGTTGCACAAGGATTAGCTCCTCATTTATCCTTGTATTTCTCGGGAGAGGAGTGTACTCATTGCTCTCATTAAACCTTGGATTAAAGTGTTTTGCGAGTCTTGTAATGAGTCCTCCATTGACGATATGCTTCATCCCATCGTCATCTCCATTACGAAACTTAGCCCATTTCTCAAGGAGTACAAGTGGTGCATTAAAATAATATTCACTCCTTCCTTGGATCTCAAGATATGATTCCATGAATACGAGATCAAGCTCATTCACAATTGCCGGATCTCGGCGTGCAAGAATAGTTCCGCATAAGAACCGGTAAATGAGCCTTAGAATAGGTTTTTGGATGTGAAATGCTAAACATTCCTTGATATACAAAAATTCTCGACCGGTCATGGCTCTCCACAATGGTGCCACACTATACTTCTTAGGTTTTGATGTTCGGGTAGGCGAAACATCCAAACCGAGAACATTTGCAAACTCAACAAGAGTCATCATCCTTGTTACATTCTCCAATCTAAACTCTATGCAAATTGTTTTGTTCAAAGTTGTGATATTTATGAAACTTATGAACTCAAGAAAAAGAGGTCGGTAGGTTTGCTCATGTAAGTGAAACAAGGTAGAAAGACCAAACAACTCAAAAAGGGGTTCCGTTTGATGGTATATTCCAAGCTTTCTTAATGTTTCATGGCATAGAAATTTGGTAGGAAGAATATTCTTACCAAGAAGTCGGTGAAAGATAAGCCTTTGAACATCGTTCACAAACTCAATGTTGGAAAAATCGTCAAGCTTGATGAGCTTCCTCTCACTCTTGGTCTCCTTCTTTCCCTAAACGAAGATCCTCTTGGTCCCATTCTTTGATTGTAGATTTGGAATTTGATTTGTTGAAATATGGAGATGCTCTTTGTGAATTAGATCTTGCTTTTGAATCTTTTTGAAACCCTAGAATTTGGGGGTTTTTTTTCTTGTGGAGTGAATGAGTGCTTGGTATATGTTTCGGAGTCATAAGAGAGGGGGTTTTTATATTGTAAGTGGAAAGAAGGATGGGGTGTCACAAATTGTGCGGTGGGGGAGAAATTAAATTGCGGAATTCGGGAGTAAAAGACGCAGGGGGACAAGACGGATTCATCATCGGGACGCTCGGATTATTGGGTGCTGGGACGAGCGGATTCTACGTGGGACGCTCGGATTCTCTTACAGAGAAAAATTCCAGATTTTGAAACAGCCAGGACGAGCGTCTTCAGGTCGGGATGAGCGGCTTTCAACAGTAGGACGAGCGGCTTCCTAACACGACGGGCGTCTGGAATAGGACAAGCGGATCAGCACTTGAGACACTCGGATTTCAGGTCAGAACTAAAAAGCTGCTTGTCAGCTCCAGTAGGACGAGTAGATCACCTGGGCGACGCTCGGATTCTCTGCTTGGACGGGCGTCTTCCTCTCGAGACGCTCGGATTCCTCCTGTCTTTCTTTCACTCGGATAGAAATATTTCCCACACTTAAAAAGTAGTTCCTTCATTAATCAAAATGATTAGTGGCCCTCCCTCACTTACTCTCATGGAAAGAATCATGTTTATGATAGAAATGCAATAAAATTATAAGTACAAGTAAGAAGGGTTAGTATATTTACAAGTGGTGGTTTAGGGAGGACTCCACCAAACTCTCCTTTTGATAATCTCTTCAAGGATGAGGAGGCCCGAGTTAGGTGACCTCGACCTCTCCAATGAATGCTCCATCATAATATGGCTTCAATCTTTGGCCATTGACCTTGAATTTGCTTCCATCTTCCGATTTGATCTCAAAGTCTCCATACTTGCCTACCTCGGTGATCACATAAGGACCCATCCATCTAGATTTCAACTTACCGGGAAAGAGTCGATATCAGGAATTGAATAAAAGGACTTTATCTCCTTTGTGCAAGGCCTTTTGCTTGATTCTCTTGTCATGAAACAACTTCGTCCTTTCCTTGTAGATCTTGGCGTTCTCATAAGATTGTAGTCAGAATTCTTCCAACTCTTGGATTTGTATCATCCTCCTTTGACCACTTAGTTTGAGATAAAGGTTGAGAGCTTTGATTGCCCAAAAAGCTTCATGATCCAATATTTACGAGTCTTGTTTATAACCTTCTCAAGAATTTGCTTGATCTCTCTATTTGAAACTTCAACTTGACCGCTTGTTTGAGGATGGTATCCTAAGCCGGTTCTATGTTGAACACCATATTTGGTGAAAAGGGACGTGAGCTTCTTCTCGTGAAAATGCGTTCCTCCATCACTTATGATTGCTCTAAGGACTCCCAATCTTGGGAAAATTATTTTCTTAACGAGCTTAGTGACCGTTTTTGCATCATCGGTTGGGGTGGCAATCGCCTCCACCCATTTTGAGACGTAGTCTACAGCCACAAGGATATATTTGTCTCCCTTGGATGTCACGAACGGCCCTTGGTAGTCGATCCCCCAATCGTCGAAGATCTCAACCTCTAGTATGCCCTTTTGTGGCATTTTATTCCTCCAAGAGATATTCCCCGTCCTTTGACAAGCATCACAATGAAGGATGAATTCCCTTGCATCTTGGAACATCGTAAGCCAATAGAAGCCCGATTGAAGAATTTTTGCAATGGTTATCCTTGCTCCGTGGTGTCCACCGTAAGGTGACGAATGGCATCCTTCCAAAACTCCTTGTATATCCCATTGAGGGATGCACCTTCGGTAGAGCCCATCACTACACTCCTTATAAAGGTTTGGGTCATCCAAAAAATACCTCTTTACTTCGATTAAGAACCTCTTTCATTGGTTGTTGTTTAAGTTTGGAGGGAGTACTCTTCCAACAATATAGTTAGCATAATCGGCAAACCATGGGGTGATATGTCTCTCATGTTTTGTTTGAATAGCCATCAAGATATCATCGGGGAAACAGTCATTGATCGGTGTTTCTCCTTCTTCATCATGAAACCGGATCCTTGATAAATGATCCGCCACTACATTTTCGGTCCCTTTCTTGTCTCTTATTTCTAAGTCGAATTATTGAAGAAGCAAAATCAATCTCAACAACCTTGGTTTTGCCTCTTTCTTTATCAAGAGATGTCGAAGGGCACGGTGATCCGAAAAGACAATCACTTTGGATCCAAGTAAGTAGGAACGGAATTTGTCCAAAGGATAGACAATGGCAAGAAGCTCTTTATCGGTGGTATCATAGTTCACTTGGGAAGAATCAAGAGTCTTGCTTATATATTAGATAGCATGTAGATCTCTCCCTAACCGTTGACCAAGAACCGCTCCAACGGCGTAGTTACTAGCATCACACATAATCTCGAATGGTAGTTCCCAATTTGGAGGTTGAATGATCGGTGCCGAGATTAGTGCTTCCTTGATTTTATTAAAGGCTTCAACACACTCATTAGTGAAATGGAATTGGGCTTCTTTAAGTAAGAGTTGAGTGAGGGGTTTCGCGATTTTTGAGAAATCTTTTATAAAACGGCGATAGAAACCCGCGTGACCGAAAAACTTCTCACCCCTCTAACATTCACGGGAGGTGGGAGTTTCTCTATTATCTCATCCTTAGCTTTATCGACCTCGATGCCCTTTTCCGAGATTAAATGACCCAAAACAATTCCTTTATTGACTAAGAAGTGACACTTTTCCCAATTTAAAACGAGACTAACATCTTCACATTTTTGCAATACAAGAGAAAAATTATGCAAACATGAGTCAAAGTCTTTTCCATAAAAGCTAAAATCATCCATAAAAACTTCCATTACGGTTTCTAGTTAGTCGGAGAAGACACTCATCATGCATCTTTGAAAAGTAGCGGGGGCATTACACAAGCCAAAAGGCACCCTCCTATATGCAAAAGTACCATAAGGGCATGTGAAGGTGGTCTTGTGTTGGTCATCCGGGTGTATTAGGATTTGAAAGAATCCCGAATACCCGTCAAGATAGCAAAAGAACTTGTTGGAGGCTAGCCTCTTAAGCATTTGGTCAATGAATGGTAGGGGGAAATGATCCTTCCTTGGTGAGGAATTCAATTTTCGATAGTCAATACACATACGCCAACCGCTGATCTTCCTTGTGGGTATTAGCTCATTCTCTTCATTTGTCACTACCGTGGTACCTCCTTTCTTAGGTACCACTTGAACGGGGCTAACCCAAAAAGAGTCTGATATGGGATATATGATTCCCGCATCAAGTAATTTCATAACCTCTCCTTTAACAACTTCTTGCATGTGGGGGTTTAGTCTCCTTTGAGATTGGATGATAGGTCTATGGTCCTCTTCTAAATGAATTCTATGCATGCAAAAGTTGGGACTTATCCCCTTGAGGTCATCTAGACTATAACCTATAGCCTTTTCATATTGTTTCAACACATCAAGCAATTTTCCCAATTGGTTTTCATCAAGTTTGTCATTAACAATCACGGGCTTGGTCTTAGATTCATCAAGATAGGCATATTTCAAATTTGGGGGAAGGGGTTTTAAAGTTGGGACTTGTACCTCACTTTCCTCCATCGAAGGTTCATTAAGAACTTGCTCCATATCCATTAGACACTCCATTCTCATGGCATATTCAACTTGTTCTTCAAGCTCATTAATCTCGTCATACTCAAATGCCATGACAAATTCTTCTTGCTCTTCGGCTTGTAGGATGTCTTCTATGATTGCTTGCTCTTGTTCCATCGGTTAATATGCTTCCACAAGGATGTTATGTACCAATTCGGATTTCTCATGAGTAAGTTCTTTGTTAGCTAGAGCGGCCTCAAGAAGATCTACCTCCAACTCCGAATGCATATTTTTGGCCTCACTTGCTTCCAAGGCTTCCAATGCTTGCATAGGGTCTTTGAAGAAAGGTATACTCAAGTGGTCCTCAACAAAACAATCTATAATATCCATCTTGCAAAATATCAAACAACTCGAAAATAATTAGAACAAACCTTGAGGAGTTTTACTTCCCCAAGGCAAAGAAACACACAACTAATAACAATCAAAGAAAATAAAATCAAGTTAACACCGTCCCCGGCAACGGTGCCATTTTTTGGTCGGTTCGCTTTGAGCTTAGATTTCGGTTACTTGTCGTTAGAAGCACCTAGACCAAAACAATATTTATAACTTCACAAACAACTCTACTATTAATAAAGAGGCAAATAAAGGTCGGATCCCAAGGGACAGGAATTGTTGTAGGATTTTCGATTGCAAGTAGTGGTGTCTAGGTGTGTCACAAATTTTGCTGAGATAAGAAGATCACTAAACTAAATAACAATTAAAGTAAACAAGCAAGATGACTAAAATGAGATGTAAACGATTGATTAAAAGCACTAGGGTGTCATGGGTTCATAGGGGATTCATGGGAATTGACCATACAAACATATTCTCAAATTATAAGCAAGCAATTATTGTTGTGATAGGATCGAGTTGGTTTATATCTTACAATCCTATGATGGTTTGGGTCCCGGAGCCGAATCTATTAGATTGTACAACACCTACAAGTCGACTTAATCCTCCCCACTCAACTATAAGCATGGTCTAATGAGACTCGAGTTGGTTTATGTTTTACAAGTCTCATTGAAAATGTAAGTGATAGGTAAAAAATGCGAGGATTCATAGGCTCGCATTTCATCAAACATAACATGTGCATAAGTTAAGATCACAACAAGCAAGCAAATAAATTATGAAAAAATATTAAATTAAGCATGAATCATCCCCCATGTTTGTTTCCCCTAATTACCCATTAACCCTAGTTAAGGAAACTACTCACTCATTATCAAGTTTAACATGTTAACAAGGTTGTCAATCATATTAACAAAGCAAAATATGATGAATAAATAAAGATGATTAACAATAATTAAAAAGGGATTAAGAGAGTTATACCTAATGATGATTCCAAAATAATAATGCAAAGAATAAAAGAAGTACTTGATGATTGATGGAAGGTTGTCAATCTCCCAATAAACCCAAATAATCTTCAATTATCCAAAATAAAGGATGAACAAAAGAGAAATTATGGAAATAAGATTTGTATTAATATTTGATTAGAAGTTGATTACAAGATTAAAGAGAGATTAGAATAATATAAACTACACTAAAGATTTATAAGAAGAACATGATAATCTAATTAGACTAATGGGGTATTTATAGTGGGGATTAGGTGCACAAATTAGGGTTAAATGACGATTAAGTCCTCGAGGAATCGCTCCTCTCAAGAAAAGATGCGGGTCTCCTTTTAGCTAGTCTTCCAAAAATATGCGCATCTTCAATGGAAGGAAGAAGAGGACGTGTCCCTCTGGAGTACAATCCGAGCGTCCAAGGGTCGGGACGGGCGGATTGGGGAGCTGCTGGACGAGCGGCTGGGTGGCTTGGACGAGCGTCCCGATGGTTTGGACGAGCGCCCTGGGACTGAGCTTCCTTTTCTTCTTTTCTTCTTTTCAACTTCCAACAATCCTCCGGGATTTTGTCGGGGATGCAAGGATCTTATTCATCATTGCCCATCTACAACATTATGTACAAAGGCCTTCTAGTCTTGTCTTCTCTTTGATGCTTGGTCATTAGATTCGATCAATTTAGCTCTATTTTGCCATGAAAATGTAAGGTTTGTACTCCTCTCCTACTAAGGAAACAAAACCTCAAAGAATATGCAAAACAAAGGACTAAAGATAGTAAATGACCCAATTATGCACTAAAAAGCATAAGAACGAGGCTAATTTGGGGACTAAATATGCTCAAATATTGATAACATCACCAGGGCTGAGAACATGAGCATAGATGAGATTGTTAAGATGTTAGAGCACCAAGATGCTCTCACTGAGGCTCTAAAGAAGTTTGGAAAAGACAAAGAGAAGGGTGTGGATTTCGCCAAGATGAGTATAAACATAACGAGGTTTAACCCAAAGGAGTACAATGGGCATGTTAGAATAAACTTAATCTCATTAATTTACATATTCATATATGTTCAAATTTATTTAGTCATAAAATAAATTCTAGATCTTATGCATGCAAACAAAAGCAAGATAGAAGAAGAAATCGTCAATCTTACATTGAGGTTTCGGATATTAGGGCACCAACAAGATCACCTTCTTGTTAGTTCTCGAGCTTTCCTAATAATGGATGAACAAAAGGTCCAAAATAGAACCTCTCCCAAAAGTGAATACCCAAGGAAATCCCCAAATAACTAATATTATTTTGTACTAGAAATAATATAAGTTTTACATAAAAATGACACAAAATATTAATTTTGTTCTCTTGTTTCTTTTCGGTCAAGAGAGGAAGGATTTAAGAGATTTTTATTTCTCTAAGTTTTCACCAGGTTAGAGAGAATAAAATTATTTCTTACACTAGAAAAAGTTTTGAAATTGTGAATGAATAATTAGAGGAAAAAACCCTCTATAATTGATGTGACCATAATTTGAGCATATTTAGTCCCCGAATTAGCCCCATTCCCATGCTTTTTAGTGCCTATTTGGGTCATTTATTATATTTAGTCCTTTGTTTTACATATTCTTTGAGGTTTTGATCCCTTGGTAGGAAAGGAGTGCAAACATTGCATTTTCATGGCAAAATGGAGCTAAATTGATTGAATTCAATCACCAAGTATCAAAGAGAAGACAAGACTAGAAGGCCTTTGTACATACTATAGTAGATGGGCAATGATGAGAGAAGATCCTTGCATCCCCGAGGAAATCCTCAAGGATTTTATGAAGAGAGAAAGAAAAGAAGAAAGGAAGAAGCTGACAGGGAATCCGAGCGGATTGACCACAATCCACCCGTCCAGCACAAGCAATCCGAGCGTCTTCCTCAGCAGGACGCCCGTCCAGATCCACCACAATCCGCCCGTCCACCACACGAATCCGCTCGTCCAAAACACCCACAATCCGCCCGTCCCGTGCCCTGGACGCTCGGATTGTGTGATAGCTAATCCGTCTTCTACTTGTTCAATGAAGGATGCGCATATTTTTCTATGACCGGGGAAAAGGAGACCGGAGTCTCTCTTGAGACCGGCGATTCCTCAAGGACTTAATCGTCATTTAAGCCCTTAGTAAACCCTAATTTATATACCTAATCCCCACTATAAATACCCCATTAGTCTAATTAGGTTAGCATGTTCTTCTTAGCAATCTCTAGTATAGTTTATATCAATCATATATCTCTTTAATCTTGTAATCAACTTTTAATCAAGTCTTAATACAAATCTCATTTCCTTAATCTCTCTTTTGTTCATCTTTAATTTTGGGTAATGGAAGATTATTTGGGTTATTATTGGGAGATTGACAACCTTCCAATCAATCATCAAGTACTTCTATTATTCTTAGCTTTATTATTGGAATCATTAGTAGGTATAATTCTCTTAATCCCTTTTTAATTATTGTTAATTATCTTCATTTATTCATCATGTTTTACTTTGTTGGTATGATTGACAACCTTGCTAGCATGTTCAACATGATAATGAGTGAGTAGTTTTCTTAGCTAGGGTTAATGGGTAATTAGGGGAAACCAACATGGGGGATGATTCATGCTTAAATTAATATGTTTTCATAGTTTATTCGCTTGCTTGTTGTGATCTCAACTTATGCACATGTTATGTTTGATGAAATGCGAGCCTATGAATCCTTGCATTTTTTTACCCATCACCTATCTTTTCAATGAGAGTTGTAAGACATAAACCAACTCGAGTCTCATTAGACCATGCATATAGTTGAGTAGGGAAGATTTAGTCGACTTGTAGGTGTTGTACAATCTAATCGATTCGGCTCCGGGACCCAAACTTTCCTAGGATTGTAAGATATAAACCAACTCGATCCATCACAACAATAATTTCTTGCTTATAATTTGAGAATATGTTTGTATGATCAATTCCCATGAATCCCCTATGACCCCATGACACCCTAGTGCCTTTTATCAATTGTTTACATCCCTATTTAATCATCTTGCTTGTTTACTTTTATTGCTATTTAGTTTAGTAATCTTCTACTTCAAACCCCAAATTGTGACACCCCTAGACACCACTAGTTGCAATTGAAAATCTCATCTCAATTCCCGTCCCTTAGGATCCGACCTTTACTTACCTCTTTACTAATTGTAGAGTTGTTTGTTGAGTTATAAATTGTGTTTTGGTCTAGGTGCTCCTAACGACAAGTACCAAAAACTAAACCTCCAAGTGAGTCCGACCAAAAAATGGCACCGTTGCCGGGGACGGTGTTAACTTGATTTAGATTTTCTTAAATTGTTATTAGTTGTGTCTTTCTTTGCCATGGGGAAGTAAAGCTCCTCAAGGTTTGTTCTAATTATTTTCGAGTTGTTTGATATTTTGCATGTCTAGAAGATCACAAGGTAACTTGTTACCCTTTGATCACGAAATTGATAGGACTTTGACAAACAATAGAAGACTTGCTAGGAGAACTTTGAGAGGTATTGGTGAGGTTGTAGATATTCAACCAAAAGCTATTGAGTTCGTCAACCCTTTTGCAAGAGAAGGTGAGGAGAACCCAACACAAAATCCAACATAAAATCAACCCACGATGCCTAAATTTTCATCACATTCCGTACCAACCGAGGATAACCTACCCAATGGTACTCCCACACCACAACACTTAACCGGAAATTTCATTGCCAAATCCACAATTATCCAATTAGTCGAAAGAAGCCAATTTGGGTGGATGCCTAGTGAAGACCCTAACTCTCACATGGAGACGTTTTGTGACTATTGTGATGCGATTTCTCAAACCGGTGTAACTCAAGACCAAATTCGATGGGTCTTATTTCCTTTTTCTCTAATTGGCACCGCAAAACAATGGTTAAAAGGCCTTGATAACGCTACTCAAGGAATTGACTCTTGGAAGAAATTGGCTCTAGCTTTCTACAAAAAGTTCTACCCACCGGAAAAGACTAACATGCTAAGAGCTCAAATTACGGGCTTTAAGAAAAGAGATGAAGAATCCTTGTATGAAGCTTGGGAGCGATTCAAAGGAATTTGTCGCTCACGTCCTCATCATGGACTTAGTAAGTGGTTCTTTGTACAACAATTTTGGAATGGTCTTTATGAAGACTCAAGAAACATTCTCAACATGGGATCAAATGGAATGTTCACCGAAGTTGACGATAATCAAACTTGGAACAAGATTGAGGAAATGGCGGTCCATAACTCACAATATAGTAGACTTCGCAAGGCTACTAGAGGAGGAAAGCATGAAGTGGACTCTATTACTCAATTGGGTGCTCAACTTAGTGCTCACATTGATACCATCAATTTGAAGTTCGAAAAAGCTATGGCTAGACTTGAAGAAGTCTCAAAATCACCAAAGCAACATGTTAATGCCATGACGGCATCTTCATCAATCCCAAGTGGGATATGTGAGAATTGTGGAACTTTGGGACATGACCAAAGTGAATGTAGGGGAACAAATGAACAAGTGAATGCTTTTCAAGCATACAAGAGTGGTACCCCTTATTCAAATTATTACAATGAAAACACCAAATTCCACCCAAATCTCTTATACAAAAGCCAAAATGTTCAAAACCCTCAACTAACATACACCCCACCTCCCATGAGAAACCAAAATAAAAGACTCCTATACAACCAAAACCAAGGTTACCAAAATCAAACTCCATACAATCAACAAAATGACCAAGGTTTTGATGTTAAAAAAGCGGTCCTCCAAATGCAAAAGAATCAACAAGAGTTTTTCACTCAAATGCAAAAGGATAGTCAAGCAAAGGAAATCACAATCAAAAGAAGAATTTTCAATGAAAAGTGAAGACAAGGCCATGGAGAAGGAACTCATTGTGATTATACTTCCTTTTCCAAGTCATCAAGCCGAGCGTCCTTATGGGTAATCCGCTCGTCTTATGGGAATCCGAGCGTCTGTGGAAGAATCCGTCCGTTCAAATGAGCTGCAAAATTGAAAATTTTGGTCTGTTAGAGAATCCGAGCGTCCCAGCTGAGAAGACGCTCGTCTGAAAAAATCCGCTCATCTTTGCAAGAAGACGTTCGTCTGAACAAATCCGCTCGTCTTTGCAAAAAGACGCTCGTCTTTTTGCCAGTGCAGATTAAGAAAATTAGCTGTAACAGAATCCGCTCGTCTTTAAGGGAATCCGCTCGTCCTGAATTACAGAATCCGCTCGTCTTCTCTAAAAGATGCTCGTCTTTAGGCGAGATTTCCTGAAGCAAATTGAGCAGAATCCGAGCGTCCCGACAGGAGCCGCTCGTCTTCCCCCTGCAGTTTTGAAAATTTCGGGTGTTTTAAATACCCTTTCCCATATTCATTCATTCATTCAGACATTCAAACACTACCCCTAAACCCCAAAACCCTCATCCTCTCCATCACCAAAAACAAAATTTCCTCAACCAAATCCAACAAAATCAAATCCAAACTTCCTTTCAACAACAATTAATCACGCCTTTTACAACAATAATCAATCCAAGCACCAAAATCTTCAACCTTTGAGTCGATTTTTGAAATACAAAGGCAAATCCTTTCATCTTAAAATCGATTTGGATATAATTGGAAATTGAAGATTTTCAATCTTTTCTTGGTCTAATCATCAATGGCAAGAACAAAAGGAGCAACAAAGGCACTCAAGGCAAAGGCACTCTCAAAAAGGCAACAAGGCCTTCAAGCAAAGAAAGCTTCAATGGCTATGGTGGTTGCTAGTGCAAACTTGGAAGTTCAACAACAACAAGATCCTCCCTTGGAAGAAACAACATCAACAACTCCGAAAAATGCTCAATTATCAAACTATCCGAAGGTAATTTTCATTTCTAACTCCCATAGGGATACATTTGCCAAGTATGCTAAGAAAGCCATTCTACCCACCAAGTTCATATGTGAAGATGCCATGAATAAATTGGGTGTCCTTGAACAAACAAAAGCCTTCTTCGAAGCCATGGGGTTGGGAAAATTGTTTACTACAAGAGAATTGACATACCCCTCCCTTACCTTGGAATTCTTAAGTTCATTGAAAGTGACTAAGGTAGAGACTAGAACATACATCGAGTTTCGCCTTGCCAATGTGAATAGGCGCATCACCTTTGATGTTTTGAGTAAAGCATTAGGTCTTAGTGATACACCTTATTATCACAAGATGCCCGAAAAGTATGACCCCGCTCCTCTTTGTGAGGCAATTTCTGGGAAGAAATTTGTGATCTTTCATGCTTGTCGCGCTATATTAGTCCACCATCAGGGCATTAGAGTGTGGCACAAGGTCATCGGTAATACTATAATTACAAGAAAAGACACTAATCACTTTACAAAGCTCGATTGTGTTCTACTTGAGTCGGCCTTAAATGTTGGAAGGGAATTCACTAAGCCTTACAATGCTCTAAGGCTTTTGGTGGAAAGATGGCTCAATGTTGATTGTGGTAAGGAAGGCACCGCTTTTATCGTAAATGGATGTCTAGTTACTCTCTTGGCCAAGCACTTTGACGCAAATTTCAACAAGGATAACGCCTATGTGGCGATCAAAGGGGGTCATCTCATTGACATGGATGCCATGATTAACAAGTACAAGTGGGTCAAGCATAACTCTCTTGACACCAACTATGGGTGGCTCACCAATGATGCTAGATCTTTCACTTTGCCTTCCAAGATATGCCGCTTGAGTGCTCATCGAACAAACTACCTACTTCCACTCTCCAAGGGCGCCGAGTACATCATTCGTCAGCAAAGGGGCAAAATTGAAGAGCCCTCCTCCTCCATTGTCACACCACCCTATCCATTCAAATATCAAGAGTTCAAACCCAAAGATGTTGAAGTGGGCAATGACTACATGACTCTACTTATGCAAGAGGTGCATAAACAAGCTTATAATGATCGAGTAGATGCATACTTGGCCCAATATCCACCCCTCCTTCATTTATCTAGGCAAGGACTACTTTATTCTTCATGTCCTTTGCCTAGTTGGGCGGATAGGGAAGTCTTCTTTTCAAGCACATCTAGGGGTGAAAGAGCGGGTGAAGATAAGAGTGTCGATGATGAGGTTGATGATGATGAGGGTGTTGGTGAAGAGGTAGATGAAGAAGAAGAGGCTAATGAAGATGGTGAAGGAAGTGAGCAAGGAAGTGAAGAGGGAAGTGGAGATGAGTCCGCTTCTATGGAGGAAAATGATGACAATGATGATATGGTGGAGGACTACCAAGCTTTGGAGGCTCCTACCCTCTTGAGGTTTGTCTACTTCTTTCTTTGTTTTATTTATTTTTATCTTGATCATAGTTTGGAGAGTCCTAGCAACATGAGGACTAACACCTCGGCCCCATTGAGGTGTTCTTTTATTGTTCCCGTTTGAAAAATCCAAAATGACAACATTTAGTTTCATGCATTGCATCTTGTGTGCATGAACTACCCCATAATTCAAGACATTAGAAATAATGTCTATCTCGGTTTGGGAAAGTAAATGCATACGCAACGGGAGGTAATCTAAATTACGCTCTCCGTCATAAACAAAAAGCCATGCATCATGTAGTGTAGATTAGTATAGCTTGCATTTAGTATAGAATTCATGCATCATACTTGCATAATTTCTTATCATATTGGCCATTGAGGACAATGCCCATATTATTGTGGGGATGGGAAATTCTAACTTAACTTTTATTCAAAAATCCAAAAAAATCAAAAATTTCGAAAAAATCAAAAAAATTAAAAAATTTGAAAATCCAAAAACACATTCATTTCCTTTGTAGTGTAGACATGTATATATTGTTGTATATATTGTGTTTGTTCTATCCTTGTTCACATTGATCGACTATGCCACATCCGAGACATGAGGATATTGAAGACCGCATGGTATGATCTTTCTAATCTCCTTTTTCCTCTTTATATTAATGACTATGTGGCTTTATTTTGATTGATGCGGTATAAACAATGTGAATTTAGGACTTGCATTTAGATTATTTGGCATATTAGTTGGTAGAATACTTTGCATTAGGATGTATATATGTTAGTTTCATCATGGAATGTAGTTTGCATGTTAGAAAAATTTTGCAAAACCGTCTACTTGGGAAGCTTGATAATTGTATATAGGCCCTAGTAGATGCTTTTTCTTCTTAAGACTTTACTTGTTAGAATACTTGTAAAACACCCTAGGATGTGTCATGCTAGTATCCTTTGACCCATGGATTAAGGCCTAGTCAAGAGTACCTTGTGGTGCTCCATGGCTACCGTTTATTCCGAGGTGACCCTTGAAACCATGCATCTATCATCCATGTTCTACCACATTTTTGTCATCAAAGGGAATGGGCACAAAAAGAAAATGTTCAAAAATTTGAGTTCAATGAAATGAAAAGTGAAATAAAGTTTGCAAATTGTATCAAAATGAAAAGAGGAGCAAAAATAGACTCCTATGCTTCAAATATAAGCCACCCTCACTACATATGGGGTGACTTTGAAAATGTTCAAAAAAGAAATGCAAAAGGTTGAAAAGTTGTCAAGTATTGAAATGCCAAAAATCAAAAGAAATGGCAAAAGAAAATGTTCTCAAATGTTATATGCCACAAGAGATTGGGGGAAAAAACAAACAACAAAAGCAAACTCCCAAAATGAAACTCAAATATCTATTGATCCCTTTATCCATCGTATCCATTTTTGTGCATAGTAGAGAGGGGACGACCCTTCTTCTTGTCTAGGCAAAAGGGGGAATTCCGCGATCCTCCAGTGTTTCTAACACCATAGGGAGTATACTCTTGACAAAAGCATTTAACGATTAAGGACAAAGGTACCCTAGCTTGACACATTTTGGAGGTGATTTATTGGTATCCTTCTAGGCTTAGTAGTTTGAAGAAATTGCATCTATAAAGGAGTGTGTACCCTTGAATAGTTTCCCTTGTACATAATTTCCGCCACTTAGATGAGGAAAGTGGCTATTCTTTTGTAGATTCATCCATTACTTGATTTTATGAGCTTTAATGTTTGGATGTGTCGCCATTTTTGCAAGCCCACCTTGCCTTGCAAGAAGGCATCCTACCTCATGGTTGTCTTGTTGTGAGTTGAAGGGGCGGAGTGAGACCCGCTAATTTTCTCATATCGGCTATGCTATTAGGTTAGATTAAATAACGGTCCTAGTCTTTGTCACCTCTTTACTCGGGACGAGCAAAGGTTCGGTTTGGGGATATTTGATGTGATCATAATTTGAGCATATTTAGTCCCCGAATTAGCCCCGTTCCCATGCTTTTTACTGCCTATTTGGGTCATTTATTATCTTTAGTCCTTTGTTTTGCATATTCTTTGAGGTTTTGATCCCTTGGTAGGAAAGGAGTGCAAACCTTGCATTTTCATGGCAAAATGGAGCTAAATTGATTGAATTCAATGACCAAGCATAAAAGAGAAGACAAGACTAGAAGGCCTTTGTACATACTATAGTAGATGGACAATGATGAGAAAAGATCCTTGCATACCCGAGGAAATCCTCAAGGATTTTATGAAGAGAAAGGAAGAAAAGACAAAAGGAAGAAGCTGGCAGGGAATCCGAGCGGATTGCCCACAATCCGCCCGTCCAGCACAAGCAATCCGAGAGTCTTCCTCAGCTGGACGCCCGTCCAGAACCACCACAATCCGCCCGTCCATCCCACGAATCCGCTCGTCCAAAACACCCACAATCCACCCGTCCCGTGCCCTAGACGCTCGGATTGTGTTACAGCTAATCCATCTTCTACTTGTTCAATGAAGGATGCGCATATTTTTCTAAGACCGGCGAAAAGGAGACCGGAGTCTCTTATAAGACCAGGGATTCCTCAAGGACTTAATCGTCATTTAAGCCCTTAGTAAACCCTAATTTATGTACCTAATACCCACTATAAATACCCCATTAGTCTAATTAGGTTAGCATGTTCTTCTTAGCAATCTCTAGTGTAGTTTATAACAATCAAATCTCTCTTTAATCTTGTAATCAACTTTTAATCAAGTCTTAATACAAATCCCATTTCCTTAATCTCTCTTTTGTTCATCTTTCATTTTGGGTAATTGAAGATTATTTGGGTTATTATTGGGAGATTGACAACCTTCCAATCAATCATGAAGTACTTCTATTATTCTTAGCTTTATTATTGGAATCATTAGTAGGTATAATTCTCTTAATCCCTTTTTAATTATTGTTATTTATCTTCATTTATTTATCATGTTTTACTTTGTTGGTATGATTGACAACCTTGCTAGCATGTTCAACATGATAATGAGTGAGTAGTTTCCTTAGCTAGGGTTAATGGGTAATAAGGGGAAACCAATATGGGGGATGATTCATGCTTAAATTAATATGTTTTCATAGTATATTCGCTTGCTTGTTGTGATCTCAACTTATGCACATGTTATGTTTGATGAAATGCGAGCCTATGAATCCATGCATTTTTTTACCCATCACCTATCTTTTCAATGAGACTTGTAAGACATAAACCAACTCGAGTGTCATTAGACCATGCATATAGTTGAGTAGGGAAGATTAACTCGACTTGTAGGTGTTGTACAATCTAATCGATTCGGCTCCGGGACCCAAACTTTCCTAGGATTGTAAGATATAAACCAACTTGATCCATCACAACAATAATTGCTTGCTTATAATTTGAGAATATGTTTGTATGATCAATTCCCATGAATCCCCTATGACCCCATGACACCCTAGTGCCTTTTATCAATTGTTTACATCCCTATTTAATCATCTTGCTTGTTTACTTTTATTGCTATTTAGTTTAGTAATCTTCTACTTCAAACCCCAAATTGTGACACCCCTAGACACCACTAGTTGCAATTGAAAATCTCATCTCAATTCCCGTCCCTTGGGATCCGACCTTTACTTGCCTCTTTACTAATTGTAGAGTTGTTTGTGGAGTTATAAATTGTGTTTTGGTCTAGGTGCTCCTAACGAAAAGTACCGAAAACTAAACCTCCAAGTGAGTCTGACCAATAATCCCCTTTGAAAACCGGTGGGGAGGGTGGAGGAGAGCCAATGCATGGGCTCATTTTCTTCCCAATAAAAATAGACTTGCATGGCTACAAATAGGTGTGTAATCATTTTGTTTTCCACTTAAACAATTAACACAATTTAAACATTATACTCCCTCCTCTATTTCGGCACTTTTAACATAAAATGGATGGTCCATTTTATTTTGTCATTTGTCAATTGTGACATATGTGACATGTTACTTGACATGTGAAATTGTAATGTATTTTTAACATATTAAAAATCAACATACTCATAAAATATGTCATATACAATATCAACTAGTAATTCGTAATTACTTGTACCAAAACGGTTTATCAAATTATAAATTACAACGTCTTGTATTTATAATAAATTATTCATTCAATTTCAGTTTCAAATTGTTTCGTAAACAATAATTTTACCTAAGTAATAAAATAATTCAATTACTTAGACCGTATCTAATTTAATCGAATTATAATAAGACACGTTAATCTCACTCACAAATCATCCGTCAAGTTTAAGCAATTTAATTAACTCGTATCGGCATACAATTAATTAAATAATGAATTAAGGGTATTTCCCTATAGGTATGACCTAAGGGGATCAACTGATCACCACCGACGCACGACAGTAATGTCAAACTCTGGTCAGCCAATTATTACCGATATGTGTGGACCAGTTGACTGTAAAATATTACATCCCACATGTATTCTTAAAACGAGATTTAAACATGTGATCATCATGATCGACAGTTGTGATCGCATTATTGTCGGAGGACACTTAATCCAACAATCTCCCACTTGTCCTCGACAAGTGTGCGTCTCCAATTCTATTGTCCTATTACTATCTCCCACTCAATGCAAGGTGTCTTTCAGGTCGTACTTGCAAGTGATCATATCGAGAGTGGTTTCCTCGATCTGGAGAATAACTGGTTGACCAGAATTATCTACCATAGATATCTTCCGAGCGTGGCCACGCATTTCCAGTTCATTACTCCTCTAGTGGCCCTGAGATATTGTTATAACTCTGACAAAGGGTGGACAATTCCTATCGCACTTATTCCCTTTGACTAGCCAGAGCCATCATAACCCAAAATATGCCCATTTGACCCCATTTACGAAGGTCGTAGTAACTTAAATCAAAGTTAATCTGAAACTGTGCCACCTTAGGCGAACAGTCTTTAGTCAAAAGGATCGACTCATTAGAATACAATAGTAGCTCTCGCCACAACCAGGCTATATAAATTTGCAAGAACTCTATAAGCGATCATTAGCCTGACAAAGTGTTCCTAACAGTCTGCCTATGTGATCGAGTAATCATCTCACATGACTCCATGGCACTTGAACTTGCCATCAATCGCATCACACTCTAGTCACTTCGAGACGTCACCTCATGTAAGTGACTATGGGCGAATACAATGCTAATCCGTGTTCACTTTAACGGGGTTCAATTGTCTCTACAATCCGTTTGGATGTAACAAAGTACATGTTGAGTTAATAATAACTCAAACGACAAATGTCGACATCACATACGGGTTGTCAATATCATATTACAACCTTGTGATGTATATCGTAAGTGTGTAAACACTAGTCGTTTGCAACATGAGTTTAACATACCATGTGTCCATGTGTTCAAACTCTTGAATTGCATTTTCCTTTATTTTCATGTTTGTCTCGCATAGCATGAATCTTACCAAGTACATATCTAGTTTCCCAAACTAGGTATAGGTTCATTACATGAGAGAACTTTCTTGTTGTTTATCACATAACAAACGAATTATGGTGGTCGACATAACTCACACTAGTCAAGTGTTCTTCCAACTCATAATGTACCAGGTATATGTTTTGTAGGATCTTGCAACAATTGTCAAGATGATTAGCCTAGTACTTCTCATCAGTCCTCGCAAATTTTGAAAATACTAGTCTTGGGTAACTTCTTACTATAACCAAGTATCTTTTCAAACTTCTTATTTCTCCTTTTAGCTTAAATAGCTTAGGATTTTCATAAATCCTTACGCGTTTTCGAACTTCAATATGTGCAACTTCTTGTCACATAACAGAGTGTTCTGTCAAACACTAGAATAGCTCATTAGTTCTTCTTGAGAATTCATGACAATTCTTCTATGGCTTACCAATGACTCATCATGCTCTTAAGCATATGATTCATTATAGGACGTGTGCATGATTATTCTAATGGTGGAAACATTAGTAATTTTTAATCATGTGATCAACCATTCTTAGGTTCAATGAATGACCATGACTGCTAATGGTAATTCCATTTTCATCGATATGAATAACCTACGTTTCTCGTTGATTTGATGTGTATATCTCAATATTTATCCAACATCTCATGACATGATTGGATTCATCATAGTCCATTTTCATCCAGAATTGAAAACTCAAATACTTCTTTGTGAAGATAGTACTAGCTCGTCATTCTCAATGAGTAATGAGTTATAAATTTTACAAGATGATTGCTCCCACTAATATTCATCTCTTCACATGATAAATTCAAACTCCCACTCAATTCCACATGTTTCGTAATTGACTACTCAATCGAAACATTTCAAGAATTGAAATACATTTTGCTTTGTCAAGTTATTAAGATTAAAAGCATATATGTTCCCAACATATCCTTTCAAAATACCTATTTTGAAGAGATTTCAATCTTAAACTTATGGAAAGAGATTTTAATCTCTAACTCATTCATTTTTATAATGATGCATAGCAATGTCATTATTTAAATGTGAAATTCCATTTAATATACGTCCTTCTCAAAATACCCCTTTTGGAAGAAGGTTTAACCATTTCATTTTCATAATGAGGTTAAGTAATGACACTAGCGTGGTTAACAATTAACTTAGCTCTTGTAGATATCGGCATATCTTTCTTTGCAACTTTTAATCATAAATCTCATTTATTTTCAAGGATGCAACTTTGTTTCATTTAGGCTCTTAATTAAATATCAATATTGAAACTCTATTTATATCTAGGTCATGAACTAGCAAAATCTCTTGTTGAGACTTTTCTTTAGTCATTTTCTATCAAAACATTCTTTTGGTCTCCTCGTGTAGTTATCTTAAGAACATATTCTTTTGATTGCTTCACTTGGTCTCTTTTGTCATTTAGATCTCATTTACTCAAGACCATAGTGTAACACCCCCATATCCAGAGGAGCCTTAACTAGGTCTTCCTTAGCATATAAGGGCATTACCATCTAGGTTACCCGAGGACAGCAATAATCAAACGTCGATAAAAGAACTATTATGTTATATTACAAGTGTTTTAAACCAACAACGATATAAAAGATACAACTCAAAGACTACTCTCTAAGCTATCGGATCTCGTGAAGACTCATCCCTGCCCGGACTCCAGCTATCAACAACATCAACACCTGCTAAGACTGACTGCTCACTATAAGGGATCATGGTAGACACATAACAAACAAAACAACCACACAAGGTCAGTACTGAGATAAGATACGACAACAACAACATAGCTATCAACACGACACAACGCTAACAATCTCACACACAATCACAATAATCCAATCAACCTCTGTCACCGACTGTCCACTGGTCCAGCCCTGCCAGTGGGGGACCGCAGCCGTACCCACCAAATCCCCGCTCATCATACCGAGCGATAACCCTGTCCATTATTGTGCACATCCCCTTCCGTGGCGGGTTCCACGAAGGGCGAAACTAGGGCGTGAAGCCACTCCCGCAAGTGACTCCACTCAGCCGAGGACGCGCCTCGTGAACCAGAGACAAACAATACACAGACAGCTTCTACGCAACAACCAACAAACTGTATGTATTAACCAACTACAACATATACGCTGCCACACAACGCCACCACAACACAACAATAATGATACGATAATCGACACACTAGACTATCCACAGAAACTGAGTAGGCGAACCTACCTTTAAGCAACTGCAACCAATACATGCCAACACATGACATATCCAGCAATCAAGCAACGCCTATAACCACAACACAACATCTATTACTACCAAGCAAACCCTAACTACAAAGATGAGGATGCGGATGATGATTGAGACATACCTATAAGGAGAAACCCGGCAAAAGACCGCTACCCGACTCAAGCTACGCTCTTCTACGGCACAAGGACCTTCACAGGGCTTCCATGGAGGTTTTTTGGTGAAGGGAAGGGAAAGAGGCGACCAAAGGATAGGAGGAAAGTGGCGGAAATGAATTGCGGATTTAACAAAACGCGATTAAAAACCCTCGCTGAAAACTCGATACTCGATCGAGTACCCAACATACTCGATCGAGTGGCCCCCTACTCGATCGAGTAACCTAGCTACTCGAACGAGTAGCCTCTACTCTATCGAGTACCACTCTTAACACGTAACCCAAGATAGTTTTGGCACGCACTTCCAAGACTATTCCCGCTACAAAGGTCAGTCAACGCTGGTCAAAGGTTCTCTAAAAGGGCGGGTATTACAGTCTTCCCCCCTTAAAAAGAACTTCGTCCCCGAAGTTCAACTCACATAACTCAACGCCCAAGACCAGAAAAAACACGCCATCAACATTCTTCCTACTCAAGTCATTACTCCCCGGAAATACCATCCCCCATGCCATCATCATCACCGTCTAACGCTCTATTCAAATCGACTCTTACAACTATCATGCAAACATTGTCATCATCTACTGTCACTCTATATGTATACATCAACTCGTACAAACTATCCTATATAAAACATCAACCTCGCAATACGAACCATCACAAACAACGATCACCCCTCATATGATAACAACTATCAACCCGAAACATATCTCATATCAACTTCATGCTGCACCACTAATACCACCATGTTATTCAACAACGCGATTCTATTACGACACATTGCACCAAAACTTTCTCTTTATGACCGTCCTTTAAAACATACTATCACATTCACTTCAATGAACTAAAGTAACCACTTACACTTCATATAAGCAATGTGATCAAAGTACTAGAAAATTTTGTAATTAAGCAACAAAACATTATAAACGAATAACAACATAGCTTCAAAAGCAGCCTTTTTACTTTGCGACATTACTCTTCCCCTCTAAAAGGAACTTCGTCCCCGAAGTTCACCACCAAAATTACCACACATATTACCTATTACTTGTATCATAACATAAATTAGAACCATAACATTTATTACGGACATTACTCACTAAGCCTATACTCGTTAAATTAGAAATCATACACAAACCACCGGAATAACGAGCCGCCGTCGATAAAGCATATCGTATGCCCAAACGTATGAAAAGATGTAACTTCAATGGATAGATAGTAATATGGCATATGTAATATTAAAACAACAAGAAATCGTCACCACT
Organism: Silene latifolia; assembly: GCF_048544455.1. Taxonomy (NCBI): domain Eukaryota; kingdom Viridiplantae; phylum Streptophyta; class Magnoliopsida; order Caryophyllales; family Caryophyllaceae; genus Silene; species Silene latifolia. Next base: position 7,279,627 of record NW_027413123.1, read on the forward strand.
CCACTACTTGTTACAAATATGCATATAAAATCGAAGCGCGGCTTCCAACATATATAATTAACGATTCAAAGGTGTTACTACGCACTAATAAGTATGTTAAACATCAAACTTGCAATTATAAAACAATTGAACACTTTCAATTTTCGAAAAGTTCTTGTAACAGTGCTACTCGATCGAGTATGTAAGGGTACTCGATCGAGTGCCATGCTACTCGATCGAGTGTCTTGGGTACTCGATCGAGTAGCCCCGAGATCAGAATGCATCAATTCTGTCATACCTGTAGCTACTCGATCGAGTATATGGGTACTCTGTCAAGTACCTACAGGTCAAATGCCTTATAAAACCCGTCATAAACTAACACATATATACATAACCGTCTCGTAACTTGAGTCGGGATGACTCCCCGACTCTCAACATCCTGCAACAAGATCAACTATCAAATTCGGCCTTATGGCCAACAATACAAGTCCATGATCAAAGTTTCAACGAAAACACTACCAATATCTAACAACACTACCAACATCTAATACCAACAACCACAACCAAAGATAGAAACGAGAAGTATCACTCCTCCTGCTGCTGTTGTTGCTGCTGCTCCACCATCACCTCATCATCACCAACAACACCTCCAGACGTACCCGCTCCCGATGTCCCAATGCCCGCATCAACCCCCGCTCCAACTCCCGGGCCGACATTCCATGGGGTCAAACCACCGTAGGGAAAGGACTGAGGTGTCTCCCACGTCGACTAATCCACCCCGTAGGAGTGGAAAACCCCACCATAATCCCCAACACCACTCCACCAAACCGGATGCGGTCCCTCGGTCCCAATCCCCTGAGTGTATGCCATCTCGTGCATATTCCTGAGTGTCAAAGTAGATGACACTCTCTCTACCAATTAGCTGGATCGCGTCTCCGGGGTGTCGAGGTAAGGGTAGCACGGAAAAGGATGATGCTGCTGCTGTGGTGCTACCGGCCGTGGCCTAGTCTCTGAGGTCCTCTCCCTCATTCTGCGGGGTCCTCTCCCCAACCTTGGTCTCTCCTCCCTGACCGCCGTATTCTCGCCCTTCTTCGGCTCGGGTATCACCTCGAGAATCGCATCATCGATGAGGTAGGTCTGCAACTGGCGGGGTACGTCATCATCCCCCTCCTCCTCGTCGGAGTCAACAGCTGTCACCACCGGCTCTAACGGCTCGGTCGGTGGAAGGTGCTCAGGAGCCGGAATCCCCATCCAACTCACGCCCCATACCCTCCAAGCTAGGCTACCGTCAGCCAAAGTTCTCAACCACTTCTGCTCGAGATAGTAATCACGGTCCATAGTAGGCACTGGGGTAGCCAGAGGCACATACTCCATAGAAGCCTCAAAGGAGGTTAGCTTTTCAGCTAACCGAGTGGCGATAGCGCCACAACTCAAGTACCGGGAAGAGGCGGTGGCCATCAAGTCAAGGGCAGCACAGACGATGGAAGGAGCATTAAAGACCACTTTCCTGGCCCGCTCCGGGTTCAAGTAAGACATCAGAAGTAACACCTCATGGTTGTTCAGCTTACTGATATCCGGTCGATCATAAAGGAGGTTCGAGAGGGAACGAAGAAAGATCCTCAATGTGACATGCTGAACATCATTAATCAGCATGTTACTTGAGATGGGAGCTGGTTTCCCGGTCAGACAAGGCATTAGGCGGCAGACACCGCACTCAGTAGGGATATTAGTGATGGAGTCCTTGGGAGGCTTGGCCAACCCAAGGTGAGAAGCAAATTGGTCCATAGAAAGCAAGAAACTAGTGTTCATCAGCCGAAACTCAACGGTCTGGGCAGCTGGGTCATAAATAAAGGAGCTCATAAACTCCAAGGTGAGAAAAGGGTAGGAGTGTTTCCTCAGCCTATACAACCCTGTAAAACCCAAAGTCTCGAATATGTGACGGACATCCGTCTCTATTCCCAACTCCTCCAAAAGTGTAGTATCTATACACCTCGTCGGCCTCATCTTGCGTTTTTGCAAAACTACAAAACGCTCTCTCTGTTTGAAGTTTACAAACACAACCGAAGGGTACTCCGGAAATGCGGGTACCACAGGTCCACTCCCTTCCCCCATCTCATGTTGGGTAACCCTCCCCCGTTTACTCTGACGGGTCCCTACGTTCGGTCTCGGCATCTGTTCCAGCATATAGTTTTAAACAAACTTGCATAAACATGTAAAGCATATACTTCATGTAATTTGGATTTTATATACTCAGCTAAGTACACCAACTCATCAACAAGTTCAACATGTGAAGCACCTAATTCATGCCATTAACTTTGAATACTCAGCTAGATACACACATTCACCAACAGTTTCCCCAATGTGATATATATATATATATATAAACTCAGTTTGCAGCTACTCATAAACCATAGTTGTAAAGAAGAAATTATCATAGTGAACCCACATGCTCAACATCTTCTTACATCCTAGCATGATTCTAAGGTTACTCCATACACACTCCTAATAACATGTGAGGCATTCGTACTAACTCATGCAAAAGCATCTTAGGACATATTATCATCATCTTCAATATTAGAAACAAATAACTCAGTTAAACTTGTCAGACGGTCTCTACAGCTGAAATTATTTTGACATATTCTTCATGAATTAACACCACTACTATCATATTGAAGTTCAACCTTTAGTTGAACAGTCATATACAACACCAAATTCCAAATATAAATCACGAATTTCCATTTGAGGCATTTTTAAGACGGAGTTTTAAGGCAACTTTCTAAGGTGAAAATCATCAAAATCCATCCTTCAACATGATATAAACAATGTATAATACTCAATTCCATCATCTAATCAATGTAAAACAATCAAAAATCAATTTCAATTTTTGTAACCCTAGAAATTTCGGCTTCAATATTGGCAATTTCTAGCCTATTTTACAGCAATTAATCACCAACATTCATACAAGGGAAGCATGCGAATCATATTACAACAATTAAAAGCAATAATCTATCCATATGAATCAAAAATTTCAGATTGTATCACTATTCTAACACATTCAAATCATTAAATCATGTAAATTAGGAAGAAAAGCATACCTTGATTAAGTAGCAAAGTAAAGAAACGAAATCAAACAAGGAAATCAACCCCAAGAATCACCACCAACACAAGATTAGGAAAGCTTTTGAGATGAAATTAGGTTTAGGGTTCGAAATATAGAAGAAGGATGAGAAGAAATAGGAAGAATAGGGGTTTTAAGAAACCCGTAAGATTCACTGTACAGTAACCTACTCGATCGAGTGTCTTGGGTACTCGATCGAGTACCACCCTACTCGATAGAGTAGGTGCTATTTCGTCGAGTATCTGCAGAATTTTTTTTTTCCACATCCCGACGTCATAGCTTCCTAACTAGATCGAGTGAGGTCTACTCGGTCAGAAGTACGAAGTAAATCGAAGATTCCTGCAAAAACAACATTGCGTGTCGATTCCAAACTATGTTCGGAATTCGGCACTAATTATCAAGCTCATTCCCGCATTACTATTATTACTAAAGCATACCATATCGTCAAACAAATAAGGTTTATTCCACTTTACGCTACACAAATTTCCCAACTCGGTTTACCTTCTACCGAATCCTTCATAAACATAATCACGTTATCATATTACACTTAAACTTACTTTACACATTACTACCGAACTCGTGTTCACTTCAACTTGAAGCATATAATTAACATTAATTCATTCTTTCATATATTATATAAATGCATACTTTTCATAACAAACTAATCTATCATGTTTTCAAATTCAATCATAAGCAAAACATCCCACACAAATCGATTATCACGCAGCGGAAAAGTTTCAACCAATAAACAAGGCATAAACGCATTACTATATACTATGTTTCATAATGTAACTCAACAATTCTATAACTATCATTATCGTAATTACGGTAGGGTTTATAAACTGTATATGACTACCGTGATCATCAACTTATAACAAACACCAACATGTTCACTTTTCTATTATAGCATTCACTTTCACATTTCCACGCATTAACACCATCTTTACTCACTAATTCCACCAACGATTATCAAGCATGGCCCAAATACAACTATCACATCCTTATTATCTCTAACAAAGACTCAACTACAAGTAGCTCCAACACAATTGGCATACACATCACACACATATACACACGGACTCCACATTCCCGTACCATGTGACTGGCTTAAGTATCATGGAGCCAAGATTTTGAAATGACGGCGCCTACTCACCCAAAACCTAGCATCAGCTGGGGCTCCCATTACACATACACCAGGTTCATTTTATTAGACTCACTACGTTCAGTAAGTTCATTTGTTACAGGTTCCAAAATCGTCGCTCTTGTAACACCCCCATATCCAGAGGAGCCTTAACTAGGTCTTCCTTAGCATATAAGGGCATTACCATCTCGGTTACCCGAGGACAGCAATAATCAAACGTCGATAAAAGAACTATTATGTTATATTACAAGTGTTTTAAACCAACAATGATATAAAAGATACAACTCAAAGACTACTCTCTAAGCTATCGGATCTCGTGAAGACTCATCCCTGCCCGGACTCCGGTTATCAACAACATCAACACCTGATACGACCGACTGCTCACCATAAGGGATCACGGCAGACATATAACAAACAAAATGACCACACAAGGTCAGTACTGAGATAAGATACGACAACAACAACATAGCTATCAACACGACACAACGCTAACAATCTCACACACAATCACAATAATCCAATCAACCTCTGTCACCGACTGTCCACTTGACCAGCCCTGCCAGTGGGGGACCGCAGCCGTACCCATCAAATCCCCGCTCATCATACCGAGCGATAACCTTGTCCATTAATGTGCACATCCCCTTCCGTGGCGGGTTCCACGAAGGGCGAAACTAGGGCGTGAAGCCACTCCCGCAAGTGACCCCACTCGGCCGAGGACGCACCTCGCGAACCAGAGACAAACATTACACAGACAGCTGCGACGCAACAACCAACAAACTGTATGTATTAACCAACTACAGCATATACGCTGCCACCCAACGCCACCACAACACAACAATAATGATACGATAATCGACACACTAGACTATCCACAGAAACTGAGTAGGCGAACCTACCTTTAAGCAACTGCAACCAATCCATGCCAACACATGACATATCCAGCAATCAAGCAACGCCTATAACCACAACACAACATCTATTACTACCAAGCAAACCCTAACTACAAAGATGAGGTTACGGATGATGATTATGACATACCTATAAGGAGAAACCCGGATAAAGACCGCTACCCGACTCAAGCTACGCTCTTCTACGTCGCAAGGACCTTCAAAGGGCTTCCATGGAGGTTTTGTGGTGAAGGGAAGGGAAAGAGGCGACCAAAGGATATGAGGAAAGTGGCGGAAATGAATTGCAGATTTAACAAAATGCGATTAAAAACCCTCGCTGAAAACTCGATACTCGATCGAATACCCAACATACTCGATCGAGTGGCCCCCTACTCGATCGAGTAACCTAGCTACTCGATCGAGTACCCTCTACTCTATCGAGTACCACTCTTAACACGTAACCCAAGATAGTTTTGGCACGCACTTCCAAGACTATTCCCGCTCCCAAGGTCAGTCAACGCTGGTCAAAGGGTCTCTAAAAGGGCGGGTATTACACATAGATCTCATCTATTCATGTATACTATCTATTTTGGTATATAAATCATTCTTTCTTTCGTATATCCCATTTACTCAACCATACAAATTTTTCTTTGTATTCTTTGTGTCTTTATTTTTCTCCCACTCTATCTTTAGAATAAATACACTAGATTTTCAAAGATAGCTTATGAGACACAAATAATAATTTTTGAAGTAGAAGGAAGACTATCTCATATATTGACTAATATATTTTAGATTTGATGAGTGTACTTGGTAATTGACATCCCTTTAGAAGAGTTCATCAACTCTACATCACTTTATAATTGATCATACACAAGCCTTAAGCGTGTGGACATATAATGAATTCCATCATTATAGTTTTCTATTGGATCACTTTAAGTAGATGATCATATATTTCTAAGTGCAAGCTATAACAACCCGACCCGCCACTATCGTAACACAACCCAATAAGATAGGTGTGCACTTTTGGGCCAGTTATTTGTCCTCACTTAAGCCCAAAAGTACAAGGCCTTGTTACTAAGTGGTGGGTGGAATCCCTTATAAACATATCACAACCTCCTCAATTCCCCGATGTGGGACAACCTTACTCTCAATAACTTGGGGTGTTACAATCTCCCCCACTTAAAGAACACAACATCCTCGTTGTGCCTCCAACTTGACCGCAGCCAAGCCTAGAATCCTCCCCCGCTAGGTGTGTGACCCGGGTACTCCCAACCACGGTCTCACCACACGGTCGCAGGGTCGCTCAGATACCATTTAGGACCAGGCACAGAGAGACTGCTTTGGTGAAAGTCTTGTGGACTAACCACAAGGTTGAGGAAGCTACATGGGAGACTGAGGCTTCCATGAGGGAAAGCTATCCACACCTGTTTGCATGAGGTAAGTTCCGGGACGTAACTTTCTTTTTAGGAGGGTAGAATGTAACATTTTGTTTCTGACCTAAATCCATGAGTTATCTACTTTAGAAAATCTGTTTTGGGGCCACATCGATGAGTGTGGGGGTTTACTTGATGAGTGAAATTCGGGACGAAGTTCATTTTAAGGGGGGAAGACTGTAATACTCCGTTTTTATATCGCTAATTGAGTCGAGTTAATTGTTTAGTCGTATTGATATCGTAAGATTGAGTTATTCGTAAACTTTTTAAGACGGGTTTAACTGAACGAAGTCATGTTAACTAATTCTTTTTACTACACTTACCCATTTACCCGTTGACCCAGGCCCGTTTACCCATGACCCAATTACCAATTAACCTAAGTTTAACCTAATTCTACCCTAACTCTACAAAACCCCACTCCCTCACCCGCCTACCTCATTTCAGCGGCACATTTCCCAACCAACACGCAAATTGAGAGTGAAAGAGTGAGTGTGGGTGTTGACGGAGCAGCAAGGAAGGCCTTAGGGTGGTTGTCGACGTCCATAGTTAACCCTGGTGGCTGTTGAGGTGGCGGAAAAAGGTATGAGTGCAACCTTCTCTTTTGTTTTCGTTTTCTGTCGGGTTTTGTTTGTTGTGTCGTGACTCAGGGAAGGGATGTTGGTGGTTGGTGTCGGGGATATGGTATTGGGTGGGTTGTGTCGTCCCTATTGGTGGCGGTTAGGGAGGTTCTTGGCGGCATAATTGGCGGCGAGAGGTGTTATTGACAGGGTTAATCAAACGGGTGTTAGCAGGGGTTTTCAGGCGGGTTTTAGATGTCTAGGTTGGGGTGGCACCACCGTGGACTCGGGGGAGGTCGAAACGGTGGTGCCACGGCGTCTGAGTGCGTGGTCTGACGGCGAGCAGGGCTGTGGTGGTTTGGCAGGTGTTAGGTGAGGGCTGCGGTGGTTGTGAGTCGAGGACAGGGGGTGTTTGGTGAGGCACGGTGGTGAACCAGGCCAAATGACAGCCCTGGTTCGACTCGCTGGCGGCCGTCGTGGTTTGGCAGGTGTTAGGTGAGGGCTGCGGTGGTTGTGAGTCGAGGACAGGGGGGTGTTTGGTGAGGCACGGTGGTGAACCAGGCCAAATGACGGCCCTGGTTCGACTCGCCGGCGGCAGTCGACCAGGTTGGGGTCGGTTGTTGGTGGTGGGGTCGAAGAGGGGAGCAGGCCTGGTGGTGTTCGTGGTGGTTCAGGCGGCGCGTGAGGGGTGTGAGAGAGAGTGAAGGTGCGGGTTGTAGGAGGCGGGTTGATAGGATTAGTTAATGTTGTTTCGATTCTTTTAATCGTATAACTTGTTTTATCTTTTATGTATCGTACTCTTATTTAGCTAAATTAATTCCCGAGTTATTTAAATGGTTAGAGACGGGTTTGAGTCGGGTTTGTAAAATAGAAAAGCTGTTAGATCGGGAAAGTTTCCATTTAAGGAAACTTTCCATTTTAAGAAGTTTCTATTTTTAGTAACTTTGTATTTTGGTAACGGGAATGGCTTAAGTAATTGTTTATCATTTATTTATCTTTCAGAGGGCGAATTTGTTTTGGAATATTACTGAGCACCCGACTATTTGACTGCAGTACTGAGGTAGGGGAATACACTGATTGAGTTCTTACGATTATAAAGAGTTGGCATGTTGGTGATTATATGACTTATCTGATTACCTTAATTATCTTGTTGAGTATTATTGTTTCATACGTTTCATACATTGCATTTGCATCGGAGTTGGAGTTGGAGGAGATGTGATTATTGCGATTAAGGCCCAGGCGGGTTCTGCAGGACTTGCCCTGGTGTCCTCAGCTGCGAGCTGGCAGATCGGCTACGGTCGATATATATATATAGTCTTCCGGGGATCGGTAAGGCTGGGCGTTCCGGAGAAGTGTGTGATGGAGTAGAATGGAGGATCATAGCATTGCATTCTTTATTATATCGTATTACCTACTCAACCTCGCGGTTGACCCTGTGTATTCGTGTATGCCTGTGATGATCCATTTATTGGGGAGCAGATTGACAGGTTGTTGAGACATTGGGAGCTGGCAGGGGAAAGCAAGGATCACCAGACTTAGAGCTAGCCCACTTTTGTTTTGTTTAGTTGTCAGACTTTATTTTCAGTTTGAGACATGTTTTATTTCCGTTGTAAACATTATAAACTTTTAATTTAAAGTACTGTTTATCTTTCTCTTTGTTATCTACTGCCTCGGGTTTCCGAGATGGTAACACCCTTCTTTATTTGAGGAGTCCTAGTTCAGGCCCTTAAATAAATGGGGGTGGTACAAAGCATATAAAGACAAATTATTAGAACAAATAAATACGATAAAAGGGGTGACTTGGGTTGCAAGCCAAGCCACCATAATCCAAAATACAACCCTTGTTTAGAAAGGATCAACCATTTCCATGTCGAACACGGAAATCAAAATAGTTCTAAAAATTCATAACATTAAAATAAAGACAATAAAATCTAAGCTTCATCGGTAGCTACTCCTAGCTCCTTCATGATTTCTCAAGCTTGATTCTCTTTTCCATTGTCTTTGCTTGGTGGAGGCCCTATTTACAATAAAAAGGGGATACATTATCACAACTTTGTATCAAAATACCATAGTTGAATTAGAAACTTAAAAGAAAGGATAGTCATTTACCTACTGGAGTGATCTTTCCAGCTTTGATGTCACCAAGATACTTGGAACATTTCCTCTTCCAATGTCCAACACCATTACAATAATGGCATTTATCAAGAGGACCCTTCTTGGTTTTGGAAGTGCTAGCTTCAAAAGTCTTAGCCTTGGTGGACATGGGAGCTTGCCTCTTACCCTTTTTCCCATTCTTTTTGAACTTCCCCTTACTCTTAGTGCTTATATTAAGCACATCCTTATGTGGGTTAACATTTAGCCCCATGTCTCTTTCGGCTTGCACAAGTAACTTGTGCAACTCTTCAAGAGACACGTCCTTGTCTTGCATGTTAAAATTAACCCGGAATTGAACATACGCTTTGACTTTGGATAAGGAGTGTAGAATCCTATCTACAATGAGCTCTTTGGGGATTTCAACCTTTTGGAGTTTCAATGTCTCGACTAGCTCCAACAATTTGAGCACGTGAGGGCTAACCTTTTGGCCCTCCTTAAAATCGAGATCAAAGAATGCTGAGGCCGCCTCATATTGGACGATCCTCGGTGTTTGTGAGAACATTGTCACAAGTTTGGAATAGATTTCATTAGCGGTGCCCATTTTAAAGGCTCTCCTTTGGAGATCCGCCTCCATAGCAAAAATCAACACATTTTTCATAGCGGCGGACTCTTTGTGGTAAGCCTGATATGCTTCCCTAGTGGCGGCACTCGACCTAGAATTAGGTTCGGGTGGAGAGGCCTCGGTGAAGTAACGAAGCTTGTCGTCACCTTGGGCGGCAAATTTGAGTTTGGGCATCCCAATCGGAGAACTTTGACCCATTCTTTTCAAGTTTACAATGATCCATGAAGGATCGGAGCCATGAAACATTAGTGAGAGGTGCGGCCATTTGTTATGAGAAATAAAAGCGGTCTACAAAACAAAATAGAAGGAATAGAACACTTGTCGTTTTCAAAATAATAATAAAACTCGTAAATTTTAATTTAAACAAGTTTTATAGCATTTATCTAGTGATCTCTACCCAACTTGATAAATGATTCCAAGATCCAAATTCATATTAACTTGGGCACGGTAGGGCTGATTCATCCCTAATCAATATAACTCGGTGGATTAACGCTTTAATCGATTCTACTTTTAGAACTCTTGGTCGATAAAATTACATTAATATTTATCTATAGCCCAAAACACATCCGGCAATGGTCGTGAATACTTTTGTTGAGTTCAACCCAAATTTCGAATAAATGTGTCAATGATCCAAATCCACATCAACTTGGGCACGGTAGGGCCGATTCATCCCTTATCAACATGAATTCGGTGGATAGACATTTATCACCCACTTCCTCTACGTAACAAGGTTTGTACCTCCCTCATGAAATAGGTTTTCATGGTTTCTACTTTTTGGTAAGGCTAAGTCTCAATTGTTTATCTTAGCGAGAGGTCATGTCAATTTATTTATCTATCACGTTTTAAGTGAACTAAAGCGGTGAACTACGATAATTGTAATTGACACGGTCGATAAACTCGATTAAAATGCATGTTTAGTTATGGTTATTTAGCGATGCATGCAACATATAAATAAAATGCAAAGCATACGAAAAATCCTAGTATGGCATTCCTAAAATAGTAAATCTAATAAACTATTACAAATTCTGAAACCAACTCCTTTGGTCCCTTGAACTTCGGTCTTAGCACGCATTTCAAGGCAACACTTTCTTTAATGGATCGCCTTCTCGAGTGGCACCGTCTTCAAGGAACTCCGGAATAAATAAATTACAAAATGAATTACATAATTTCCTATTACACATTTGTAATTAAAATAAAATAAATCTATTAGATTACAAAACGGTGATACAAGATCACAATAATTACAACCGAATCGATATTCCCATACATTTCGGGTAATATCAATTAAAACTAAGGCCATACTAAGTAAAATTACATAATTCAAAAATTGCATAAAATTAAAATATGACTATCATAAATAAAATGCAGCATTATAATATGTATGAGCATGCCAAATTTTATGCTAAATCGCTTTCAAGAGCCAATATCGTATATTAATCGGTTTTTACGGATTTGCGTGATTTAACTTATTAAAATCAAAACTGCCTGGTCTACTCTTATTTGGAATAATTGGAACATCCCAAAACATTCTATAGTTGCTTGGATGATTATGCAAGATGGACTAAATTTGAGAACCAAGCTACATGCTATTGGTTTGTGCCCTGATGATGAATGCATTTTATGTGGGGAACAGCCTGAGACTAGTAACCATCTCTTCTCAGAGTGCAGGTTCACTAGTAAGGTTAAGGATAGAATTGCAGACTGGATAGGTAAACAAATGCCTGATCCCACTGCATTACTATCTGCAAACAGGAACAGACTGCAATGGAAGGCCTCTGCGTGTGTTCAAGTAGCATTTTGGTATACCATTTGGTTTCAGAGAAACAGTACGAGACAGCAGTTGTGTGTTCAGAGACCTGACATTGTAGCACAGCAACTGAAGCGGCTTATTCAGAGGAGAGTTCGTAGCAAAATGTGTAATCTAGGAAGCAATGGTGCCATTGATTGGCAGGCAAGCATAGGATTTATATGTTAGAATGTCTTAGCTGAGATTCGAACATTGTCCTTGTATGTATGACTGTTTTTTGATATAATTAATATACTCACATTTCACCTAAAAAAAACTTATTAAAATCAAAATAATTACATAAATTCATATTTATGTATAACTTAATTAACCTAACCAACGTATTAAACTTGATTTCTTAATATTGTTCATAAATGGACCCAAAAGTACAAAATTTATGCTATAAACCTCAAATTAAATCATAAAAATTTCAAAAAAATTCAAAATTTGAAATTTAAACCTCATGAACATTCTGGAAAAATACCATGACACTCATAATGTTCAAAATGGCGGTTAAAAATTTCAAAAAATTATTGAGAAAAACAATGTTGCGGTTTATCGGTTTTAACAATTATGACCATAAAAATATGAGAAAAAATTTATTCATCAACTTTTCACTTTCAGATCTGAAATATATGATAAAATGCAACATGTGACGTTTTTTCTTTAGTGATGAAGTATGTTTTAGCATTATTACTAATTATAGTCACTATTTATGTGATTTTTCATCAAAAATTCATAAATCATGCATAAGGACTTCATTACAGCCAAATATTTTACACACACGTTGTAAATTTTCATGTGACAACATACTAAATTTCCATGACCAGATTCGGAATATAACTCATATTAACCTATTTACCCATTTAAATACGATTTTAAATTGAAAAATCCATATTTCGAGCAAAACAACTCATTTTATCATGACAATTTACAGGCCATCGGTAGATAATATATGTGAAAACATATCCAAAAACCACTGAAAAATTCGAAGTTTAGCTATTTTTCGTCCAAAAATGACATTTTTATCATAAAAATCACATTTTAATGCCAATATTATATAAAATGAACAATAAAATCCATAAATAAACTAAAATGCCCTAAAAATCACTTAGGACCAGAAAAGTTCAACATGCAAGGTTTTTTATAGGTTTATCTCCATAAAACCATATTAATTAGTTTTGTATGTTAATCATATAACTCGGAAAAACTACCGATTTGCATGCAAACAACCTAATGCTCTTGATACCGCTTGTTAGAATAACATTAATCTCATTAATTTACATATTCATATATGTTCAAATTTATTTAGTCATGAAATAAATTCTAGATCTTATGCATGCAAACAAAAGCAAGATAGAAGAAGAAATCGTCAATCTTACATTGAGGTTTCGGATATTAGGGCACCAACAAGATCACCTTCTTGTTAGTTCTTGAGCTTTCCTAATAATGGATGAACAAAATGTCCAAAATAGAACCTCTCCCAAAAGTGAATACCCAAGGAAATCCCCTAATAACTAATATTATTTTGTACTATAAATAATATAAGTTTTACATAAAAATGACACAAAATATTAATTTTGTTCTCTTGTTTCTTTTCGGTCAAGAGAGGAAGGATTTGGGAGATTTTTATTTCTCTAAGTTTTCACAAGGTTAGAGAGAATAAAATTATTTCTTACACTAGAAAAAGTTGTGAAATTGTGAATGAATAATTAGAGGAAAAAACCCTCTATAATCCCCTTTGAAAACCGCTGGGGAGGGTGGAGGAGAGCCAATGCATGGGCTCATTTTGTTCCCAAGAAAAATAGACTTGCATGGCTACAAATAGGTGTGTAATAATTTTGTTTTCCACTTAAACAATTAACACAATTTAAACATTATACTCCTTCCACTATTTCGGCACTTTTAACATAAAATGGATGGTCCATTTTATTTTGTTATTTGTCAATTGTGACATATGTGACATGTTACTTGACATGTGAAATTGTAATGTATTTTTAACATATTAAAAATCAATATACTCATAAAATATGTCATATACAATATCAACTAGTAATTCGTAATTACTTGTACCAAAACGGTTTATCAAATTATAAATTACAACGTCTTGTATTTATAATAAATTATTCATTCAATTTCAATTTTAAATTGTTTCGTAAACAATAATTTTACCTAAGTAATAAAACAATTCAATTACTTAGACCGTATCTAATTTAATCGAATTATAATAAGACACGTTAATCTCACTCACAAATCATCCGTCAATTTTAAGCAATTTAATTAACTCGCATCAGCATTCGATTAATTAAATAATCAATTAAGGGTATTTCCCTATAGGTATGACCTAAGGGGATCAACTGATCACCACCGTCGCACGACAGTAATGTCAAACTCTAGTCAGCCAATCATTACCAATATGTGTGGACCAGTTGACTGTAAAATATTACATCCCACATGTATTCTTAAAATGAGATTTAAACATGTGATCATCATGATCGACAGTTGTGATCGCATTATTGTCGGAGGACACTTAATTTAACAGGGCACTGGTGCGCCAATTCTGCTGGATAATTGGCATAGGGAGATGGAAAACATACTCAATGTGGTTCATTGCCCGGAGGATTTTAGAGTGGAACAAGCCACGTTCTACTTGAGGGATGCGGCTGGTGAGTGGTGGGACAAAGTTAAGGAGAGTGCCTTGGACTTGTATGTGAAACAAGAGTTGACTGCTATACCTTGGGGTGAGTTTAAGAGGGCTATAAGACGCGAGTTTGTGCCGGAACATGTGCGTAGTAAGCTGAGAGAGGAGTTTGATGACTTCAAGATGACTTCTGATATGACAGTGGCTGAATATTATCATAAGTTCAATGAGAAGTCTAGGTATGCAGAGGATATGGGGCGGAGCCAAGAGAACTTGGCATTGAGGTTTCAGAAGGGGTTGTCACCCAAGATTATGGAGAAGTTGTCGGTAGGAGTCCTTACTGATATTAAGGAGGTATCTGAGCATGCTGGGAGAGCTGAGAGGTTGGTAGAGATGGCTAAGGAGAATAGGGAGAGAGCTTCTGAGAAGACGAAGGATGAGAGTTAGGATGGTGATCAGTCTAACTACAAAAGGAGTGGCCAAAACCAGGTGAGAGCTTACTCTTCGGGGTCGGGGTTCGGTGGAGGAGCTACTTTTGGGCGTGCCGTGGTGGTGGTAGTACCAGCTGGGGTTTATCATGCTTTAACTGTGGCGGTGTGGGCCAGAAGAGACAAGAGTGTACCAGTGCTATGGGAAGGGGTTTCTAGAGGCAGTCACAGGGAAGTTTCTCTCAGGGTCCATCACAGAGTTATGGTAGCAACAGGCCGACTGGGTCGTGGAATAATCAGGGTGGTTAGAGTAACAACAATGGTGGGGATAACCGCAATGGCGGTAATTCATATCAGAGACCAGCGACGAACAACAACTAGGGGTCGGATGCTAAGCCGTCTGCTTCTACTAGTACTGTCCAGGGAGGTGGACAGAAGACCAGTGGTAAGCTCTTCATGATGGAGAAGAAAGCGGCTGAGGATGATGCTCACGTTGTCACGGGTACTTTTCTTGTTAATGGAGTCTTTACCTTTGTTTTGTTTGATTTGGGGGGGGGGGGGGGGGTCACAATCGTTTGTATCATCGAGTCATGCTAAGCTTTTGGGTTTGAGAGACTATGAGTCTGTAAAAGAGGAAGCTTTTATACCGTCGGGTGAATCTGTATCTTGTGGGCGGTTGTATAGGGGTGTGTCTATGATAGTTGGGTAGGTTGACCTACCAGTGGACTTGTTAGAGTTTCTTTTAGATGGTTTTGAGATGATAGTTGGTATGGACTGGTTGGGTAAGTACAAGGCTAGAATAGGTTGTCATCAAAAGAGAGTCTCTTTGATAGGTCCTAACGGAGTTAGTGTATCTTATCGTGGGTTTGTTGTCAAACCCAAAGATAAGTTGATTGCAGCAGTGACCTAGAAGTCTTATCTGAGGAAGGGGTGTCCATTGGTCTTATGCTATGTGAGAGACTATAGTATGTTGAGTCCGATAGTTGAGCAAATACCAGTGGTGGAAGAGTTTCCAGATGTTTTCCCAGATGAGGTACCGGGTTTACCCCCGAAGAGGGAGATAGATTTCAGTGTGGAGCAGAAACTAGGGACGGGACTAATCTCTAAGGCCCCGTACCGCATGGGTCCTAAGGAGTTGGAGGAGCTGAAGAAACAGCTGGATGATTTGATCGAGAGGGGATACATTAGATCTAGTGTATCACAGTGGGGAGCACCAGTCTTTTTTGTGAAAAGGAAAGATGGGAGTTTGAGGTTGTGTATCGACTACAGAGAGCTGAACAGGGTTACAGTGAAGAACAGGTATCCTTTACCAAGGATAGATTATTTATTTGACCAGTTGAACGGAGCAACATTCGTTTCTAAGATTGATTTGAGGTTGGGTTATCATCAAGTGAAGATTCGGGATGAGGACATACCGAAGACAACTTTTACATTGAGATATGGTCACTATGAGTATGTTGTGATGTCGTTTGGGTTATCTAATGCACCTGCAATGTTTATGGATTTGATGAACCGGGTCTTCAGTTAGTTTTTTGATCGGTTTGTGGTAGTCTTTATCAATGATATATTAGTCTACTCTAAGACTAAGGAGGAGCATGAGGAGCATTTGAGGTTAGTGTTGCAGACTTTGCGAGATAATCAGCTGTATGCAATGTTGTCTAAGTGTGAGTTCTGGTTGGAGGAGGTTGCTTTTCTGGGGCTTGTGATTTCGAAGAAGGGTGTTGTTGTGGATCCTGCAAAGATAGAGGCAGTTACTCGATGGGAAGCACCGAAGAATGTGGCAGAGATCGATGTTTCTTGGGTTTTGTAGGGTACTATTGTTGGTTTGTGAAAGATTTTTCCAAGATAGCCAGACCTATGACAGCTTTGATGAGGAAAGAGAACAGGTTTCGTTGCGTTGAAAGTTGTGAGACGGCGTTCCAAACATTAAAGGAGCGTTTGACCATAACTCCAATCTTAGAATTACCTGAAGGGTGTGAGAACTTTGAAGTGTACACAGATGCTTCAAAGAATAGTTTGGGATGTGTGTTGATGCAGAACCGTAAAGTAATTGCCTATGCTTCTAGGCAATTGAAGCCTTATGAGGAGAACTATCCGACATATGATCTGGAGTTAGGTGCAGTTGTGTTTGCTCTCAAGATTTGGAGGCACTATCTTTATGGGGCGACCTTTAAGGTGTCTTTAGATCACAAGGTTCTCAAGTGCATCTTCACTCAAAAGGAGTTGATATTGAGACAGAGGAGGTGGATGGAGTTGATTGGGGATTATGACATGGATATTATATACCATGAAGGGAAGGCTAATGTGGTTGCAGATGCATTGTGCAGGAAGAGTGTGCATTCTCTTTGCACAACTATGTCTTTGATGAGTGATACCCGTCGTTGTGAGTACCAAAAATAAGATTTATAATTTCCTATTAAGACTAACCTAGGCTAGTGGTAACAAGGTCGAACCACAAGGAGGCAGACGTAATTTCTAGCTGTCTAATTCTAGTCTAAGGTAACAAGTGTAGGGGTTGAGTTGAATTGGTCGATAGCTAAGAATAAATAAAGACAATAAACTAAAAAGACGGATTAAACAGATAAAGAAGGGGTACTAGGATGGTCGGTTCATTACAGCTTCAGCGGCAGCATACTAAGTCGGTCTGAATCAAACACAAGTGAGGCGGGAAAACAAGAGGTCCTCTCGGTCCACTCTTAACAAATAGCATCTTTTGATCTCGCTATAAGTCCCTAATATCACTAATACTGACTCTCGTCGTGAAAAGTGACTAACAGTCTAAACTATACCTATCTTTCGATCTCGGCAAGGTTTAGTCATTTTAATTGGTGATCTAACAACTGTCCCTATCTTTCGATCTAATGGGTCGGTTATAAATTAAGCATCTAACTGGTCGCATGCATTCGATTCGTTAAATACATCATTAAAATCAATTAAAACGAAAGGTAACCTCACGTGGTTAGTCGATCGATCATGTAAGGCAGTCGATCGACTGACACGCGATTCAGTCCAATTTAATACTACGCCGCCTACGACATAATTACCCTACATCCTAGCACAAACTATTTAGCTACTCATGCTGAAGGTGATAACAACAATAAAACTAGGGCATAAAAGTACTGAATTCATAATTAAAGCGGTAGGACAAACAATTAACATGCAACAAAAATATGGTTTCGGGAATCTAACTAGCAATTCTATATCTATGAACAATAATAAAGCAATAAACTGGAGTAAGAACAGAATAGTACCGAACGAAATTGCAGAAGAAAGATCCGAAAACCAAGTTGTATCGAATATGGAACAATATCAAGAACCCTAATTATTTCCTAAACTATTAATGAAAGACTTAATGATAAAAACTTAGATCCAAAAACTGATGTTTCTAGGTTACGTTATATAGCAACTAACGTAACTTTATTTCCTAAACCTAACATAACTTTGGGCTTCTAGATTCACGGTCTTTTAATTCTCGTCTGGAATAGCAATTTGGTCGATCGACTACTAGGACTGGTCGATCGACTGATTAGCAATGAACAAGAGCTTCGAACCGATGGTTGGTCGATCGATGATGGGTAGTGGTGATCGAACGCTTGAGCTTGCTACTTGACTTCTATAAACTCGTGGACTTGTCTTTTGGGCCTTGAATTGCGCACCAAGCTCGTTCCTCGGGTGAATACTTCACGTCATATGCAATGCAGGATACTCGGGGACGGATTTAGCTCGATTTCCGCTGGATTCTTAACATTTCTGCAATAATGTACAAAAATACGGAAGTAGACGGAAATAGGGAGAAATGTAGCATAAACTACATGAATGAGCTCTGAAATGCGTGTAAAATGGGATGTAAAACATCATATAAAAGACACGCATCAAACTTCCCCAAACCAAACCCTTGCTTGTCCCCAAGCAAGAACTAGGCTCGATCTAATGACCTAATGGAACGAGTTCAATCTCAGAGCGAAATACAACATGGAAAGCCTAAACAAATTTAATGCACAACTAACAATTAATTAGCAAATGAATCATGCAAACGAGTTATGGAGCCGTTAAAACTACTGAACTGTCAACTGTAGAGACTCATCAAATTGGACTCTCACGGGTCGCTCAAATCACTCATAAGCACAGGTGAATATATAAGATAGAAAGAAGTAAATGTAATGACGCTCACCTAACTACGACCTATAAGAACATGCCTGCAATCTAATATGAAAGCAATCTCTACAACCGTACATACGCATTCCAACCAACAAGAGACCATGACACATGCCGAGGTATATATGTGGATATGTGAGGTATGGGTAAAAAGAGGCAAAACATTTATGGAAAAGTGGAGGTACAGGTGATCAAGCTAGTACCGAAACGGAACCATATGGCAACATCCAACTTCTTGCTCAAAAAACAAATGGAACAGTGCTATAGCAAGCACAAATCTCACAATCTCCAGGTACAAAAGTAATCAACTAACTCCCCATAAAATATGAATAATACATGGGAGCAAAAATCGCCAAAAGATAAGGATTTGAATTATGCGAATTGATTCTTTCTCTTTTTCTCGCACCTCAGTCGATCGACTAAAAGGGGCAGTCGATCGACTGCACGAACAGTACATAACTCTCTTTTTTTTTCTTTTTTTCGAATCATTTTTTCATCTTTTTTTTTCTTCTTTTTCTTTTCAACTTTGTTTCTTTCCTTCCTTTATTTCATCTTCCCAATAACGTCTCAACAGAGCATATGCCACCAAAAATGAGTAACAACCCCAAGAACAAAGACTACTAGCTTGACAAAGGACAGGCTAAATGTAGGATGTAGTAAATGGGACAAAAAGGGATATTTTTGGCAGTGTGGAGTTCATGGGCAAAAATGAGAAAAGGAAAGATCTACCACATGTGTCAACTAACCACAGACCGAATGCATACAGGTATTAAGAAGATCAAGTTCATATTTATGCCCATTTCTGTGACATGCCTCATAAGGAGTACTACTCACATTCCTAAATAAACCGGTCATGAATGTCACCAGTAATAGGCTCTAAATCTCAGAAATATGATGTAGTTTGCCAATTTTCTAAGTCAAGTCTCAAGTCCAGCAAATAATTAACGAAAACTCGTAGATATGCATATATGATTCTACTAATAACATGTTAATCAAGCAAGGCTCAGGCAAAACAGGTGCAAGATGCAATATCATCCTTGAAATACTACCGTTCCGACTCGACCTATATGCTAATATAAACGTGCATTTTATGGAAATTTTTGAATTTTTTCAATTTTTTTTGAATTTTTTGAATATAAGAAAAATGAAATAAACAATGCAAACTGAAATGTAAACGTGAATGCAAGCAAATGATATGCGACGCAAAACCCTTCCCCAAACCAAATCGCACAATGTCCCCATTGTGCAAAATCATGTAATGAAGAAAAGAGAAATGGGAATTTGCGGGAAAATAAATAAAAATGACATGAAGTGGAAATCGGGAACTTACAAGACTTTAAGCACAGGAAAGGAAACCTCCCCAAACCAGCGTGAGCTAGGAGGTTTCAGTAGCCAGCAGTACTACTAAAAGGTACCTGAAAGACAAATAAAACCCACGCATAAAATCGAGAAGACAATTTTTTGAAGCGGTAAAATTGTGCACAATTGAGAAAAATTAGAAGAAATAAATAATTTGACGGAAAGTAAAGTGGAGTAGAAAACTCCCTTAAGTCCGCATAACGACCAAACACAGCAAGGGAGAGGCCGTGAATAGATACAGCAGCGTCCTTGGTCGATCGACTAAGGACGGCAGTTGATCGACCAATGTGTCAGGAACAGTAGCTCCTGGAAAGTGCAACTTAGTCGATCGACCAATGTGGCCAGTCGATCGACTGAAAATACTGCTGTATTCCTTATTTCTTCGTATTTGCTCAATTACTTGAGCTAATGAGGTCTAAAAACCTGTAAGTGCACAATAGTACGCGCCCAAAATTTGCGCAAAACCCAAAATAAAGTCTCAAACGTATAAAATCCTAAGCAAGCAAAATAAAATGCGAAGTTTCGCGCACACAAAGGCAATAAAAAGTGTCTAACAAAAGCAAATAAAATGAAGTTTATAAAGAGCTCGATCAACTAATAGTTGATCAAGAATGTCCACGGTATGGCCCACTTCGTCGGCTTCTGGCAACTAGAGGTAGCCTCAACGGTGCTTATCTTAGCAGCTGCACCCTCCTTAGCTTCTACGTCCGCTGAACTCAACGGGTCAACACTCTCATCATCTCCCCAGTCAAGGATCTCTTCGGGCTTGTCAGAATCAAAATCAAACTCTCTGGCTTTGACCGACTTGTCATCAACTACCTCATCAATTCCATAGCTCAGGCAACCAAGACCTCCTCTTTAAATGATCGGCTTCTTTACAATTGGGGCAACTTGCAGCACTTCCTTCCTCAAACCAGCTCCTGCAACATCTAAAACAACAGATTCTTCCTCTTTTTTACTCCCAGTCTGGGGCGGAGGGGTTAACACAGAAGTAGTAATAGAGACAGGCATTTCAGGAAGCACAAAGTACGATTTCTTGTCACAGACCGTGTTACAAGTCACAGGCCACATGGGGTCCTTTTTCTTAGCCGGTTGGGCAATGACAATAGAATGCTTTCCCACTTTGAAAGTTAAGGTTCCTAGACCGACATCTATGACTGCACCAGCAGTGTGCAGAAATGGCCTACCCAAAATAATGGGAATATGAGCATCCTCGGGCATGTCAAGTACAACAAAGTCAACGGGGAAGAAGAACTTCCCTATTTGGACAGGGATGTCCTCTAAGACTCCTATTGGCTGGACCGCAGATCGGTCAGCCATCTGTACTGTCATATCTATTACTGCGAACCTAGTCAATTTGAGCTTCCTAGCTAGACTCAAAGGCATGACGCTTATACTAGCTCCTAAGTCACATAATGCCTTCTCAATAGAGAAGGTACCTATATTGCAAGGAACAGAAAAGCTACCCGGGTCCTCTAGCTTATGGGGTGCAGTGTGAGACAAGTAAGAGCATGACTCTTTAGTTAATGTGACAATATGAACATGTTCAAGTGACTTTTTCTTAGACAGGAGTTGCTTCACGAATTTAGTGTAGGCTGGCACTTGATTAACTA
Source organism: Silene latifolia (assembly GCF_048544455.1). Taxonomy (NCBI): domain Eukaryota; kingdom Viridiplantae; phylum Streptophyta; class Magnoliopsida; order Caryophyllales; family Caryophyllaceae; genus Silene; species Silene latifolia. The sequence continues at coordinate 7,301,440 of NW_027413123.1, forward strand.
ACTCAAGGAAGGGTACTTGTACATTCAAGCTACGAATAACTTTTTCAAACTTACTGAAAGATACCTGTTCCTTTGTCGGCACTAGTCTCTCCGGATATGGGGCTGTAAGAAGTACCTTAGCCCTCTCCTCTAAGTTGCGCATGCCGGCATCCGTGGACTTAGGCTGGAAGTCCACTGCTTTCTCCTTGTTGAAGCTCAAACCCTCCTCAGACCGTCTCAAATGTGAGCCATTAACCGTCATCGGATCGAACTTCGGAATCGGGACGGACCCATCAGCACTCGGGTCTGGCCCTAACACTTTCGGAGTTGTCGTGCCCCGAAACAAATGGTCCCTTAAGTTATCGGGCATCGGAGGACGAACAATCTCGCTATCGATGATCTTGGTCGATCGACTACTATCCTCGTCGATCGACCGAGGTGTCTGATTCAGAAAGCTGTTGTAACCCGCGTATTAGTCGATCGACCGGGTGTATCAGTCGATCGACTGATATACCTGGCAGACGCCTTTTTCTTTGAATTATTCGTTACAGCCTTCTTTTGACTCGGATCCGCCTCATTCTTTTCAACAGCATCCTCGACCATGGCAGGTCCCTCCAGGGTGGACCCACTCCTCAACGTGATGGCGTTTAGGGTCTCCTTTTGGTCGGTTTGAGTCGGTAAGTGTCCCGGAGCTCGAGTGGTACTCTTACTAGCCAATTGAGCAATTTGGCTCTCTAGTAGCTTCATCCCGGCCTCTCTTGCTTGGGACTCCTTCAAAGAACAAGTTCTTGAACTCAAAGCAAAATCGAGAACCATGGGATTGTTGTTGCTGCTGCGGCACATAAGGAGGTTTTTGATATTGTTGTTGCTTTTGATGAGGGGGCACATAGGGTTGCTGCTGCGGAGGTGGTGTTGGATTTAAGACATTCTGGCTACTCCACCTCAGGTTGGGATGAACATTAGGCTCATAGTAGGTGTTTGTCTGCCTATAATGTTGAAAGGCAGCACAAGACTCAAAGGGACTAGGACAATTCTTCGAAAGGTGTCCTCGGCTCCGCACCTTTCACGAGACGAAAGGACCGTCGACACAAAGCATTTACTTGGTAAATACCCCCCTTTGAAGCTCCTCCTAGTTCATACTTGTCAAATCTCGCAGTGAGAGCTTCAAGTGCAGCTACAGAAGGAGATTCAGCGCTCCTCCTTTGATTCCCTCTGGAATTCCCATTCTCAGCCTTATGGGTGGCTAGATCATCAATGATCTTCCACCCCTTGGTTTCTCCTAAATTCTCAGCAAATCGGCCGCTGGCTGCAACATCCAAAATAGCCCTCTGATCGTCATACAGCCCATTATAGAACTGATTGCACAAGCTTCATTTTTCGAACCCATGGTGCGGTATGGTTCGCACCAACTTCTTAAAACGGACCCATGCTTCGTGGAAGTTCTTGTCCGGCCCTTGTTTAAAGCTCGTAATTTGAGCTCTAATTGCATTGGTCTTTGAGGCAGAAAAATATTTCTTGTAGAATGCCAAAGCCAATGAATTCCAATCGGTGATCCCATGAACGGCTCGGTCCAGATCTCTATACCACTCCCTTGCAGCATCACGAAGGGAGAAGATAAACATAGTCTCCTTGATCTGGTCTTGGGTCACGCCTGCTGGTGGGGGTATGGAACAGCAGTAGTCAATAAATGTCTCCATATGCTTAGCTGCATCTTCATTTGCAGCTCCCCCGAACTGGTTTCTCTCAACCATATTAATGTATGAAGGCTTTGGTTCGAACTTCCTGTCATCTCCTGGTAATTCGAACCCCTTATATAAATTTGCAGTTGTCGGCTCAGAATGACTAGCTATACTCGCTTCCTGAGCCATGACTGGAATTTCTGGAGAAGTGACTGTCTCGGCTGAAGAAGTGGAAACGGGTGAAGAATGTGGGTCTTCCTCGAACAGCTCGTTCTCGTAATAGCTTGACAGAGTACTCAGCTCTTCCTCTGTCGGTAATACCCTTTGTGATCGTCTCAACTCGCGCAAAGATTTCTCTATCTCAGGATTGAATGGTACTAGTTCACCACCCTGTGACCTGCGCATAAGAAGAAACTACAAAAAGAATATAAGAAAAGTTTAAGGAACAGAAGTCCCTTAAACTAAGAAAGACTAAAAATAAAACAACTAAAAATTAGAACTATTGCCTCCCCGGCAACGGCGCCAAAATTTGATACCCGTCGTTGTGAGTACCAAAAATAAGATTTATAATTTCCTATTAAGACTAACCTAGGCTAGTGGTAACAGGGTCGAACCACAAGGAGGCGAGACGTAATTTCTATTTTGTCTAATTCTAGTCTAAGGTAACGAGTGTAGGGGTTGAGTTGAATTGGTCTATAGCTAAGAATAAATAAAGACAATAAACTAAAAAGACGGATTAAACAGATAAAGAAGGGGTACTAGGATGGTCGGTTCATTACAGCTTCAGCGGCAGCATACTAAGTCGGTCTGAATCAAACACAAGTGAGGCGGGAAAACAAGAGGTCCTCTCGGTCCACTCTTAAAAAATAACATCTTTCGATCTCGCTATAAGTTCCTAATATCACTAATACTGACTCTCGTCGTGAAAAGTGACTAACAGTCTAAACTATACCTATCTTTCGATCTCGGCAAGGTTTAGTCATTTTAATTGGTGATCTAACAACTGTCCCTATCTTTCGATCTAATGGGTTAGTTATAAATTAAGCATCTAACTGGTCGCATGCATTCGATTCGTTAAATACATCATTAAAATCAATTAAAACGAAAGGTAACCTCACGTGGTCAGTCGATCGACCAGGTAAGGCAGTCGATCGACTGACACGCGATTCAGTCCAATTTAATACTACGCCGCCTACGCCATAATTCCCCTACATCCTAGCACAAACTATTTAGCTACTCATGCTGAAGGTGATAACAACAATAAAATTAGGTTATAAAAGTACTGAATTCATAATTAAAGCGGTAGGACAAACAATTAACATGGAACAAAAATATGGTTTCGGGAATCTAACTAGCAATTCTATATCTATGAACAATAATAAAGCAATAAACTGGAGTAAGAACAGAATAGTACCGAACGAAATTGCAGAAGAAAGATCCGAAAACCAAGTTGTATCGAATATGGAACAATATCAAGAACCCTAATTATTTCCTAAACTATTAATGAAAGACTTAATGATAAAAACTTAGATCCAAAAACTGATGTTTCTAGGTTACGTTATATAGCAACTAACGTAACTTTATTTCCTAAACCTAACATAACTTTGGGCTTCAAGATTCACGGTCTTTTAATTCTCGTCTGGAATAGCAATTTGGTCGATCGACTGCTAGGACTGGTCGATCGACTGATTAGCAATGAACAGTAGTTTCTGGAACCCGATGGTTGGTCGATCGACTGATGGTAGTGGTCGATCGACTGCTTGAGCTGCTACTTGACTTCTATAAACTCGTGGAGTTGTCTTTTGGGCCTTGAATTGCGCACCAAGCTCGTTCCTCGGGTGAATACTTCACGTCATATGCAATGCAGGATACTCGGGGACGGATTTAGCTCGATTTCCGCTGGATTCTTCACATTTCTGCAATAATGTACAAAAAAACGGAAGTAGACGGAAATAGGGAGAAATGTCGCATAAACTACATGAATGAGCTCTGAAATGCGTGTAAAATGGGATGTAAAACATCATATAAAAGACACGCATCAATGAGGTTGAGAGATGAGGTGGGGAAGATGGGGATACATATGATACAGAAAGGGCATTTGACAGCGGAGCCAGACCTTTATAACGATATTTGCAGGAAACAGGCTTTGGATCCTAAGATTGAGGAGTGGAGAGCTAGAGTAGAGAAAGGGACAATGTCTCGATTCTCTATTCATACAGATGGCAGTGTGAGATTTGATGGGAGATGGTGTGTTCCTAGTGATGAGGAGTTGAATAAGGTGATCATGACAGAGGCTTATTGCACACCATATTCTGTACATCCAGGCGGTGACAAGTTATATAAAGATTTGACGAAGACTTTCTGGTGGCCTGGGATTAAGAAGGAAACAGCTGAGTTTGTGGATCGTCGTTCGACTTCTCAGAAGGTTAATGGAGAGCAGCGACCACCACAAGGTAATATTCAGTCTCTTGAGGTACCTGAGTGGAAATGGGAGTCCATCTCTATGGATTTTATAGTGGGTTTGTCGAGGAGTCAATAAGGTAACAACATGATATGGGTTATAGTTGATCATTTGGCCAAGTCACCTCACTCTGTGCCGATGAAGGATACTTGGACCAAGATACAGTTAGCTTTGGCATATAGGAAGCATGTGGTTCGTTTGCATGGGGTGCCTAAGGATATTGTCAGATAGAGATGCGAGGTTCATATCACGGTTTTGAAAAGAGTTGCAGGAGTTGATGGGAACTAACTTGAAGATGAGTACTGCATTTTATCTTGCGACAGATGGCTAGACAGAGAGGACCATCAAGACTTTAGAGGATATGTTTCGAGCTTGTGTTATGGATTTTGGTGGTAGCTGGGAGGAGAGATTGGATCTGATTAAGTTTTCTTATAACAACAGCTATCACACGAGTATTGGTATGACACCATTTGAGGCTTTGTATGGGAGGAGGTGTAAGAGACTGATTTGTTGGGATGATAGAGCTGAGGTAGTGGTTTTAGGACCACAGACGGTACATGAGATGGTAGAACAGCTCAAGCTGATCAGACAAAAGATGAAAGCGGCCCCGGATCGACAAAAGAGTTATGCATGTAATACCCCGTATTTTATATAATAAATTAAATGGATTTTATATAATAAATTAAATGGATATCATATAATATTATTTATTATACATTTTATCATATTATATTACTAATTAAGTCGGGTAAATTGTTGAGTCGATAATTATGTTAAGTTACTTTATTTAACTCGCATCGTATCGAGCTAATTTAATTGAGTCGGTTTTATATATAATTCGAAATGTGAGCTGTCACATGTGAGCTGGCCCAATAACTGTCCAGCCCAATTAAACCCTAAGCCCATTTAGCCTAATTACCCTAACCCTAAACCTAATTAACCTAAACACTACCCTAATCCTTCCCTCAACCCGCCTCCCTCACGCCTCCCTCCTTTTTCAGATCCAATCTCAAGCCTCACGCAAAACGAGAGAGAGAGAGAGAGCGTGAGTGTTGACCGTGCATCAAGGAAGGGCTAGTGGTGGTCGTCGACGTTCTTAGGTGGCTGTGGTGGCCGTGGTGGTGGCAGAAAAATGGTAAGAGCAATTCCTTCCTCTGTTTTTATATGAATGTCGTGGGTTGTTGGTTGTAGTGTCGTGTCTTAGGGAGGGGATATGAGTGGTTGATGTCGGGGTAAGGGTAATGGGTGGTAAGGGACGAGTGGAGTGGTGGTGGTTAGGGTGGTTTTGAGCGGTGATAATGACAGTAAAAGGCGGCAGCGACAGGGGTGGTAGAAACGGGTTTAAGATGCGTTTTCAGGCGAGTTTTAGATGGGTAAGTTTGGGTGGTGCCAACGTCGACTAGGGGGAGGTCGACAAGGTGGTGCTGCGGTGTATGTGGGCGTGGGTTGGCGGCGAACAAAATGACGGTGATAGAATAGTGTTTTGGGGAAAGTTGCGGTGGTGGCAGGTTGGGAACGAGAGGTGTTTGGGAAGGCGCGGCTGTGAACCAGGCCAAAAGACGGCCGTGGTTCACCTCGCCGGCGAGGGTCGACCCCAGTGGGGGTGTTTGCTGGTGGCTGGGTCAGAGTGGGTGTTGGGTCAGGTGGTTGTCGCGGTGGTGAGGTGGCCTGTGGTGGTGTGTGTGCGTGTGTGAAGGGGACGTGTTTATATCGAGTTGTTTTTGTTTTCGAAGCGGGTTTTTCATATTTAAATCGTTACAATTTGTAATGAATCGTATTCTTAATTAATTAATTTAATCCCGAGTCATCTAATAATTTATTTAATTAATTCCCGAGTGTATTAAAATATTTAAAGACGGGTTTGAGTCGGGTGTTGAGTTATTCAAATAATCGATTTGGGTTTTTATTAAAATCGCATATGACGTTTAATCCTTTAATTATCATTTGATTTAGTTCCGAGTTAATTAAAATAAAATAATAATTAATTAACTAGAAGCGGGATTTTGAGACGGATTTGTTAAAATGAAAAGGCTACTATATCGGGAAAGTTTCCATTCTAAGAAATTCTACTTTAGTAACTTTCTATTTTGGGAAGTTGGGTCAAATGACTAATCGGGTTATTTTAGTTACCAGTTGGGCATAAGTTGGTGTCGGGAATGTATTTCGGGAAAGCTTCTATTTTGGGAAATTACTATATTTAGTAGTTAGTAATTATAATTATTATAATTGTTTTAGGTGACGAATTCGTGAAGGATCGATAATCAAATTCATTGCTTTACCTTCCGGATCGCTTAATCGCTTAATTGGATTTCTTTGGCACTTTGAGGTAGGGAAATACACTTGTCCTATTATAGTCGTTGTTGGATTGTGTTGACTTGACTCCTGGTTGTTGATTTACGTGATCATTTATATTCGGAAAGGTGATTGGTCGATTTGATCGTATTGAGTATGATATCACAACATTCGGTAGTCGGCATGATTTCATTCATTATTATACATATTGTGTTGCATTATTACTGTTGAGCATTTCATATGCATTGGAGTTGGAGGATGGTGCAGGAGTGACGATATTGAGATACGGTGTGATGTTGTGATAAGGCCCAGGCGGGTTCTGCAGGACTTGCCCTGGTGTCCTCAGCTGTTGAGCTGGCAGATCGACTTGGTCGATATATATATAGTCTCCGGGGATCGGTATGGTGGGCGTTCCGGGTTATGAGATGTGTGTGATGAGTTGAGATGGAGATGGAGGTGACGGAGTATCATGCATATCATATTTATTGTTTCATTGTTTTCCCTACTCAACCTCGTGGTTGACCCTGTGTATTCGTGAACACCTGTGATGAACCATAATGGGGAGCGATTTGTGGTACTAAAGATTAGCTGACTTGGGAGCTATGGGATGCGTGAGGACTTGGCCAATCTACCTAGAAGTCTAGACCACATAGAAGATTTTATCACTTAATTTATTTTCCGCTGCGGGTTGTATTTATCTTATATTAGGTATTAGTTGGATAATTTGTAATAAACACGTAATCGTTAAGATTTAAGTTAAAGTACTTTGGTATTGTTGTACTTTGTTATTCACTCCCTCGGGAAACCGAGATGGTGACAGTCCGGTTTATTGGGGAATGTCTTGCTAAAGGCTCCTTCATAAACCGGGGTGTTACAATGCAGATTTACATGGTCGTGACATAGAGTTTCAGGTTGGGGACAAGATTTTTTTGAAAGGGCCTCCTATGCATGGGGTCATGAGATTTGGTAAGAAAGGGAAGCTGAGCCAGAAGTTTATTGGACCATATAAGATATTAGATCATGTGGGTGAGGTTTCTTACCGGTTAGCATTGCCAGCTGCTTTGGATAGGGTCCATAATGTGTTTCATGTGTCTTAGTTCGGAAGTATGTGAGTGATCCTTCACATGTGTTAGAGGTGGAGAATATAGAGCTGGATGAGTCCTTGTCTTACCTTGAGGTGGCAAAACAGATTCTTGATCGCAAGGTTTGGAAAACTAAACATGGGGAAACAATGTTACTTAAGGTTCTTTGGTCATGAGGTTGAGGAGGCTACTTGGGAGACGGAGGACGCTATGAGGGAGTGGTATCTGTCTCTTTTTGATCAGGTATGTGTGGTTATGGGGACGTAGCCATGTTTCTTTTAGGGGGGTAGCAGATGGTGGCATAAAGTTTTTGTATGCTTTATGTTGGTTTTAGTACAGTTAGTAGTTGCTTTGAGTCGGTTTGAGTGTTTTTTAGGAGTTGAGTTTTTGAGCCTTGTTTTGAGTTTTGGTTATGTTGTTGTGTCGGAGTGGAGATAGTATGTTTTGTTTTTATTTATGGGTTAAATTTCGGGGACGAAGTTCTTCTTAAGGAGGGAAGACTGTAATACTACGGTTTTCTATGTCTGTGGGTACTCTATCGAGTGGGACTTACTCTGTCGAGTAAGTATCTTTTTACGCAAAACAGTAGCTGACGTGATTGGTACTCGATCGAGTAAGTGTAACTCTCGATCGAGTAAGGGGCACTTGATCGAGTAAGTGACTTACTCGATCGAGTAAGTGTGTCTTACGGGATTGTTTAGCCGGGTTTTGTTAATAATGCGAGATTAATATAAAAAGGATTCCGTCACTTTGCTTAATCACCTTTAACATTCTAAAACCTTTCAAGAGAAGAACAAGAGTTACGTTTATCGCATCTATCGCATTATTAGCAAATCCCAAGGCTAGGATCGTCGGATTGTCTCGTTCTTTACGATGTTGTGATCGTTGTGTCGAGGATAAGCTTCTTATATAATTTTCATAATGTTTTGGTAAGTTTGGTTAAACCCTAACTGGGTAGATTTGGGGATTTTGGGTATATTATGATGAGTAGATCGTAATCATATAATTATGGGCTATAGGAGGAGGATTCGTAGATGAAAAGTTCTGATTAGCTGCTGTGACGATCTCGTGTGATTGCTATTCCATGTAGGGTTCCCTTACTCAGTATTGATTACATAATGTGTTGGTGGTTGTTTGTTATCGTTGTATATCATATTGGAATTGGATTTGTAATTGGTGACTGTTGATATTATTGTTGAACCATATAGTATATATTTTTATGTTTTGATGATGTCAAGGTAATTTATAATTTATATACTTGTTGCGCGTAATCGTTTGTCTAAGTCTTTTAGATTCGATTTGTCTAATACAAATAACAAAGGAAGTTGTGATGGAAAAGTATATAAGAATCAAGCCTCAATTCAAGATCAAACGATGTGAAGATTCATTCAAGATTTATGTGAACACAAAAACCGTCTTAAGATTAATCAAGCTTGGATGATGACTTAGCCTATACTTGAAGATCTCCTTGAAGATTCGAATAGTATAGGTGATTATTTCAAAATGATAACCAAGAATGAGTTTCTTGAATTAGTAAAGTTATAGCTTTGCAGCTATAACATTACTAGTAAAAGAACTCAATGTTATAGCTCTCCTACTATAACATTGAGATGCCGAGTTTATTATACACGACATATAATGTTTCAAAATTGTTTTGAGAATTGTTTAAAAGTTATTTTAAATATTTTGATAAAAGTATTTATTTAATAAATCCCGGTTTAGTGCGGAGTTCGGTTTTATGTTGAACGTTGACTAGTAGTCCTGTTGGGTCAACTTATGAGTTGGACCATGCTACTAATTAGGGTTTCAACAAAGCCTCTCTTAAAACCTAAATCCTAACCCATATATTGAGCTAGGGTTTGCACGAGTCACAAGGCTTATGAGCCGTGACATCTCGTGTTACCTAAGGTGTATTCGGTAAAGATTTTATTCTATAATAATATCTTTACATATCTTGTATATCTTACTTAATGTATTTGTTTATGATAAAAGATATTCTTGATTTAGGAAATCTTATCATATCTTACAATTTTTAGTAAAGATAATATTTCAATAGATTATATTCTATTCTTTGAAATATTCTTTATTATCTTTTAGGCTTTTAGGAAAGAAATAATAGAAGTTATGATTTGTTAACATATCTCCTATTATTCGGCCATTAGGGTTTCTTTAAACCGAATTGCCTTGCTCTTTCCTTCCTATAAATACTAATCTTATTTAAAGTAGAGACCTTAAGCATAAATATTGATCTTATTTTTACAAAGCAAATCGTGTGTTTCAAATCAGAAAACGGTTTTTGTTATTTTTGAAAGGTCGTGTGTTTTAAACTCGTTTACTTGTTCTTATTGTTATCGTTATAAGATAATAGTGCTTAATTGATTTCTTACTCGTTTATTAACGTGAACATTTTAGTAGAATCATTAGTGCTTTCTTATTAGTGTAAGTTAGTCAGTCGAGTATTTAACGGTACTCATTGAATTACAGCTAGAGTTAGTTGTACGAGTTGGGTTAGTAAATTTGTAATCCCTAGAAAGGTACTAAATTTATTAATTGAGAATAGTGGACGTAGGTTTCGACTTGTGAAACTGAACCACTTCAAAAACCGTGTGTCTCCTCTCTTTCGTTCGCTTGTTTATTTCGTTTTACATTTATTAATTGATTAGTTAAAGTTTAATCAATAAACTTTAAATAATCAATTACAATCATACAATCGATAAAGCTTTCGAAAAGTTTTAAATCCTCAATCCATCCCCCCTCCCTCTTGAGTATTTCGGATCGATAGACTCTTCAATTGGTACCAGAGCCTCGTGTTCTTGATTGCCTAACCCCAAAGAGGCTGATCTATCTTGTTTTTATTTATCTTATCGTTTTATATTCCACTACCTATCATGTGATAAATGGATTCCAAATATCTCAAGTGTCCCGTCTTTGATTGGAAGAATTATGGATTGTGGAAAAACATGATGACTCACTATGTGAAAGGTCACAATTGGGAGTGTTGGAGGATTATCCAAAACGGACCGCACAAAATTCTGGTAGCATCCGAGGAAGGCACTACCTATGAAAAGAAAGAAGAGGACTATGTCGAGGCCGACTACAAGAAGGCTGAAAAGAACTCAAAAGCAATAAGTCTCCTACAAAACGGAATGACTTATACATAGTTTGATTGGTTTTATTCGTGTTCTACGGCCAAGGAGTTATAGGATGGGCTTGAACTAGCTTATGAAGGTACATCGATTGTTAGGAAGCACCGAATATATTTGCTTATGCAAAAATATGAGCTATTCATTATGGAGCCTAATGAGTCCCTAGATAGTATGTCCGCAAGGTTTTCAAGCATCATAAATAAACTGAAAAACCTAGGAAGGAAATTTAGTACTGCGGACATTGCTAGAAAGGTTCTTAGGAGCCTGACTAAGAAGTGGCGTGCTAAAGTCACTGCAATGGAGGAATCGCGAGATCTTGAAAACCTATCCTATCAAGAACTCATCGGTGCTCTCATGGCCCATGAAATTTCTCTTAACAAACATGAAGCTGAACCTAGCTGAAATAATTCTATGGCCTTAAAGAGCGAAGAAGTTGACTCTGAACTAAAGGATGAAACTGTTCTGTTTGCACGTCGTTTCAAAAATAAGATATTTCGAAACAAACAAACAAAATCATCCTACAACAACAACAAAAAGTTATCCAACAAAAAGGTTACTGAATCAAAGTCATATTTCGCAAACAGAGGTTGCTTCAAGTGTGGAGAATCTGGTCACATGATCAAGGATTGTCCAACATGGGAGAAGATCAAGGACAAGACAAAACGTGAGAAGACAAAGAGAGAATTCAAACAGGTTATGATGTCGTCGTGTTGGGGAGACCTTGACTCAGAAGATGACGAGGAATCTGAAGACGGCGAAGTAGCAAACATTTATCTCAGCAGCGTTAGTCTTGATCTAATCTCCGACAGCGACAATGAAAGCACAAACTCACATTCAAATTATTGCTTTCTTGGAGAATCAGACGAATATGACGATGAAGAGGTAAGTTATCTTGAGCTTAAAAAACGCGTTAAGAAACTGTCTAAAAGTGCTTTAATTGAATTCTTTGAACAATCTCTCGATAAGTTTCATGAACAGGACTTGGAGCTAAAAGATCTAAAGGAACAGATTCTCGAAATTTCAGAAGAGAATCATACTCTAAAGGCCAAAGCTAAGAAGTTAAAATCTAAGGTTATAGCTGAGAAAGCAACAACGTTAGATTCTACTATGGCTGAAAAGAAGGAATTAGAGTCCAAAGTTATAGCTAATGAAGCTATAACTTCAGACCTAAAGCTTAACATCAATACCTTTAAGCCAAAGTTATAGCTAATGAAGCTATAACTTCAGAACTTAGAAAAGCTAAAGAACTTTTGGAAACTAAGGTCACATCTGATGAAGTAGTGATCTTAGACCAAAAAAAAGAGATAGATTCCCTTTCAAAGCAATTAAAGGAATCTAAGACCGACATGATCAATGTTAAGAAACAACATTCCGATGTTGTATTCCTTCTTAACAAACGATTCCAAGACTTTCGTGATAACTTTAAGAAAGACAATGATGTTGATCACACGAAATGCCAGGAGGAAATTAAGACCTTAAAAGACCTACTTCTACATGCTAGAAAGGTCCATGATAAGTAGGAAGGTAGCACAAAAGTCCCAAACTTCCTAACCGAACAATCTGACAATAATATGAAGATGGGGTTAGGACATGAGTGCTACAGCCGTAGAGATCACTCTAAATGCAAATCAACACCTTCGGATTTTGATTTCGGAAAAAGGAAGTATGCTGATCTTCCTGAATATCTGATTTGCAATTACTGAGGTCATACGGGTCACATCCAAAACAATTGTGTCAAAAAGGCTCATGATATACGAAAAATTGCCGAACATGCTAAAACTGTTGACACAGTGGTCGAGGATGATGAAACCCCCATAAATGAACCTAACAAATAAAGGAATAATAAATTTCTTTGGTTCTATGACATGGCCTTTCACTACACCAAGAAACCTAGCACCTCACAAAACCCTTGTCGATCTAAACCTAGTAAACCTATTCACAAGAGAAATAGTCATGATAGACCTAGAGAAATTCCTAGACCGAGAGAAAACCCTAACCCTAGAACTCCTCCCAAGAAAAATAAACCAAGGGTTAGAAAAACGGTTATTAGACGAGTTTGGATACGAAATGATTTAGTATATAGAGTAACTAATCATAAGGGACCCAACTTAGCTTGGGTACCTAAAAACTGTATCTAATCCTTTCTGCAGGTAGTGGTGAAAGAAAACAATCAATGGTAGCTTGACAGTGGATGCTCAAGACACATGTCTCGAGATATAAATTTGTTCCTTTCGCTCAAGCCTTTCAACGGAGGAAAGGTGACGTTCGGGGACAATAAAAAGGGAAACGTAATCGGCGTTGGCAAAATTGGAATTTCTAAATCTCACGCGATCAGTGATGTTTATCTTATGGACGGTCGAAAACATAACTTGTTAAGCATATCTCAACTGTGCGACAAAGGTAACAAAGTCGTTTTCCATACTGATAGGTGTCGCATTATTATTGAAGGAACTAGCAATGTTATTCTTGAAGGCCACAGGAAAAAAAATATCTATATGGTAGATTTAAATGATGTGCCTACTAACTCCTTTTCGTGCATGAAAGTTACACTTGAGGATCCTTGTTTATGGCATAAACGCTTTGGTCACATTAGCTCACTAACCTTGAACAAACTCAAGAAGTGGGACTTGGTTGAAGGGTTACCTAAGATCATGTTTGACCAAGAAAAGATGTGTGACACGTGTGCAAGGTGCAAAAATGTAAGATCATCGTTCAAACCAAAAAGAGTAGTAAGCATAAATCAAGCCTTGGAATTGGTACACATGGATTTATGTGGACCAAAGAAGGTAAGGACTAGAGGAGGATCCAGGTACGTCTTTGTTCTTGTAGATGATTACTCGAGGTATGTATGGCCTATCTTTCTTCAATCAAAAGATGAAAGAATTGATGAATTTGATTGTCTTATGAAACGTGTTCAAAACAAATATAAGACTAATCTTGTATTTATTTGTACGGATCATGACACTGAGTTTGACAATCAAGCTTTCACAGAATATTGTAGAGTTAATGGTGTAGGGCATAACTTTTCTGCACTAAGAACTCCTTAACAAAACGGTGTCGTTGAACGTATGAATAGAACGTTGGAAGATATGGCTCGTACAATACTTTTGTGTAGTGGATTACCTCGTAACTTTTGGGCTGAAGCCATTAGTACTTCTTGCTATATCCATAATCGTGCTATGATTTGACCTATCCTCAAGAAAACCCCCTACGAACTCCTTAGAGGTCGAAAACCTAATATCTCCCATCTTCGTTGCTTTGGGAGTAAATGTTTTGTTCATAATAACGGTAAAAATCGGTTAAGTAAATTCGACCCTAGGAGTGATGAGGCAATTTTCATAGGATACTCAGATCATAGCATGGCTTACAAAGTCTTCAACAAGAGAACTCTCTGTATTGAATAAAGTTTCCACGTTATTTTTGATGAGGATAACGTGTTTCATAAGCCTTTATAGGATGAGGATGAAGACTTGAATGCACCCGACTTCTGTCTTTCAAGAGACGATCCCCCGGAACTGGAATTGGAGGACAATGAAATTGACGGAACAAGTGATGAACTTGATCGTTCCTCAAAAGATAAAAAGGAGAAAACCAAAGTTATAGTTGAGGATACTATAACATTGACTCAAAACAAGGACTCCCAAACTAATGTTATAGGTGATGTTACTATAACATTGAATCCAAATCAAGGTATAGAGTCCGAGGTTATAATTGGTTCTAATACGACACCCGGATTGGATTCAGGAGGAACTTCCTCCAATCCCGAGCCAAATGAAGTTGGGTCAAGCTCAAATAACGATGAAGAACCTAGTACTTCAACAAAGTGGAAATACAAGATCTCACACCCCATGGACAGTATTCTAGGGAATATTAAGAAGGGTGTTCAAACTAGACGTTCCTTGAATAACTTCTGCTCTTTCTACTCTTTTCTATCCATGATCGAACCAAAAAATATCAATGAAGCTCTTGCAGAATCAGATTGGATTATAGCTATGCAAGAAGAGCTTCAACAGTTCGAAAGAAACAAGGTTTGGCATTTAGTTCCTAGACCAAAGGATCGATCTGTCATTGGAACAAGGTGGGTCTTTAGGAACAAATTAGATGATGCCAGAATCATTACCAGAAATAAAGCAAGATTGGTGGTTCAAGGTTATAATCAACAAGAAGATATAGATTATGACGACACTTTCGCACCTGTTGCTCGTCTTGAAGCTATTAGACTTCTGATAGCATTCGCAGCACATAAGGGAATGAAGCTCATCCAAATGGTTGTCAAGACGGCATTTCTGAATGGGTATTTACAGGAAGAAGTCTTCGTTGAACAACCCCCCGGATTTAAGAATAGCAAATTTGAAGATCACGTCTTCAAGTTGGATAAAGCCCAATACGGATTGAAACAAGCACCTAGGGCATCGTACGACAGATTATCAAAGTTTCTACTTGACAGTGGATTCAGTAGAGGATCTGTTGACAAAACTTTATTTCTAAAATCCGAGGGTTCTGACCTTTTGGTTGTTCAAGTCTACGTCGATGACATTATCTTTGGATCGAACAACCGAAGCTTGTGCAAGTATATCTCTGAGTTGATGACTTCCGAGTTCGAGATGAGTATGATGGAAAAATTGAAATTCTTCCTAGGTCTGCAAATACAACAAACTGATGAAGGAATTAAAATCCATCAACAGAAATATATCAAGGAATTGATCCGAAAATTCGGAATGGATAACTCTCATGCTATGCGTACACCGATGGTTGCATATAAGAAATTGACATTAGATGAAGACGGTAAATCAGTTGATGAAACTACTTACCGTGGAATGATTGGGTCACTGTTATATTTGACCGCAAGTAGACCCGATATTATGTTTAGCGTATGCGTTTGTGCGAGATATCAATCATCTCCCAAAGAATCGCATATGAGGGTCGTAAAACGAATTTTACGATATTTAATTGGAACGGCCAAGCTGTATTTATGGTATCCGATGGAGTGTAACTTCGTTCTAGTCGGTTATTTCGATGCCGACTACGCAAGATGTTCTCTAGACAGAAAAAGCACATTAGGTGTCGCTGTAATACTCCGTATTTTAGTTGGAGTACTCGGTCGAGTACTTGGTTGGTACTAGGTCGAGTGTGTGTTACTCGGCCGAGTGCAGTTGACCTAGTAAACCGGTTCAGCGAGTGTGATGGTTTTCATTATGTTGTGACCAAGGGTTTTGTTTATAACTCTTAAGTCATTTCTAAAATCATTTGAACATCTCTAAAACTATTTATAAACCTAGAGAGAGGGAGAGAAATAGGATTTGTCGAGCCCTCCATTTGATTGAAGATTTTTCACCGATTTAAACCTAATTCGATTTCCCTGTTTGTAAGTCGATCTCATTCAATTGTTTATACTGTTTTAAATTCTTCGTCTTCGAAAAGTTTGAAAAGAGAGTCTTGTTTATTTGAAGTCTAGTTTATGCATATCAGTTTTCGTAGTTAAATTCCTTATGGTTTGTTCTAGGTGATTTATTTATGAACATGTCGATGAAAAGTCCGCGAATCTGATTTGGTTGTGGAAAATGATTTGAAACCCTAATTTATATGTCGATTCAGTTTTGCGGCTTTTTCATAAATCATCTTTGTAGAGTCTAGATGACAATAGGATTTGGAATTACTTAAAAATAATATTTTAAACTCGTTTTATGAATCAATACCTTTTGTGCGACGGTTTCTGTCAGTTTTTGGAAATTAGTCTGGAAACCCTTGATAAGTTTGGAATTTGAGAAATATACGTTAGATATAATTTGTAGCTAAGACTCATGGGGTTCCAATCCAATTGTCCTTGCATCAATTCGGTCTTTATGGAATTAGTTATGCATTTTATACCGAGTCTGCCATGTGCTGGAAAATTAGGAAAAGTCGTGTTTGTTCTTTAAGTTGATATTCCTATTAAGTTATGATGAGTCTATGGTATGTGCATGATTAATTGTTTGAGTATGTGGTAATTATACATAATTATGTTATGTAGGTGATGGATATATGAAGGATCATAATTGATTGCTTATGTGTGCTTGGATTGCGAAAAGGTAGGGTTTCCCTACTCAGTTACTGTTAATTGATTTAAGACTGTGTTTGTTTGTAATTGTTGTCATCTGCTGATCATCGGAGTATGGGAGTTGTGGTGACGGTGATGATGTGGTTGTGTTGTGACGGTTGCGGTGTTGTGACAGCTGTGATGCTGTGATGTGTGTGTTTGTGGTGGAGCCACTTGCGAGAGTGTCTTCACACCCTAGTTCGCCCTCCGTGGAACCCGTCACGGGAGGGGATGTGCACATTAAGGGACATGGATTGTTATTTGCTCGTTGATGAGCTGGACTAGGTGGGGATGGGCTGCGGTGACCCACTAGCGGCGAAGATTACCTGTTGCGATGGTTAATCTGGCAGGGCTACACACTTTGGTGTGTAGTCGGTTACTGTGTGAGAACGGGAGACCGGGGATGGAGGATGATCAGCCGGTTACATTTTTTTTTTCCTTACTTTAATTATTCAATAACTGACCTCGTGATGTTGTTTGTAAAACCTGCGGTAATCCATTCGGGGATGCTGAGCAGATTATGACAGGTAATGCAGATGTTTAGCTATGGGACAGTCATGGGGAGTCATCACGTCAAGTCTAGTTTCCGCTGTTATGAGTTTAGATGTCTTAGATTTCATTTGTTCTGAGACCTTGTACTTTTATTTTGAGTTGGTCTGAGATAATGTAATCGCTAACTCTTTATACTTTAATAGATGTGTTTGTGGATTTTTGCTTTTGATATATACTTACCTCGGGCAACCGAGATGGTAACAGCCTTTCATGCTAAGGTAGTCCTTGGTAAGGTACCTTGGTATAAGGCGATGTTACAAAGTGGTATCAGAGACGACGATTCCGGCACCTGAAACAAATGAACCCAATGAACTTAGGGAGTCTAAATAAAATGAACCTGGGGAGAGTTGTTTGGAGCTACCGCAAAGACTTGGGAGACGTCCCGATGTCGCATTAAGGCCCTTACGATCTTAAGCCGGTCACATGGGGGAAATTGTTGTATGTTGAGTCATGTGTGTTTAATGCCTATAACGTGAATCTTGTGAAGTTGTTGGAGGAATGGTGAAAGTGTTGGAACATGGTAGTATATGAAAGGTGAATTGTGAAATTGTATATGATAGATCTTGAGCTTGAAGTATGTTGAACATGTTATATGTTTAATACATGGTTTTTAAAAAAAAGGGTAGTTGTGCACGTGTATATTTTAATAGAAAAGCATGTGTAGGATACGAATGTCGTGTATAAGTTTCATGTGGGTATGATAAAAGTCCATCTATGTACTGGTTTCTTGAAATATTGAGTTGTTGTTGTTGCCTTATGCATGTTCAAATTGTTTTGGTTTAGAAAATTTGATTTGTATGAAGACCGATTATGGAAGGGCTGTCGTAAAACTATCATAAGTCGAGTTCTACGAATGATATGGCTGAAATTCCAATTGGAGGTGATAGCTTGTCTTCTTACGATTCTAAACATAGGTCACACGCCCAGATTGACCAAATAACGAGTGAGATATGACTGTTTTACGAAAACTGGACGTTGCTGAGAACTGAGCCTATACACGACCGAGTAGTCCCTACTCGGCCGAGTATCTTTCTTACTTGACCGAGTATTCCATATTCGGCCGAGTAATATGTTTGTGGTAAGTCTGTTCAACTTCTGGAGTCGTGAACTCGGCTGAGTGGTCTCATTGCTCGACCGAGCATCGTGTACTCGGCCTAGTATGTCATGTACTCGACCGAGTTTGTTTTATGTGACCGAATCTTATGACCAATTGTACTACGTGATGTTAAGGTTTTTTTTACTTTGTGTTTCATAAATGCTTGGTTAAGTACCTGGGAAAGACAAGTACAGTAGCATAAAGAACTGCAAGGAATAAAGATTGAAAGATGGTTTATTTCTCAGATTCTGCCTCTTAATTGTTTTGGCTGTTATTTTATACATCGTTAAGATTTGTTAACTAAATTTTTTTTTATATGTGTTAGTCTGTGTGTTAGCTTTCAATTGTCAGTGGTCTCATGCCTATACGAGTTACGGATTAAGAGAAATAAATATTTTAGTAAACAGTGGTCAGAATGTTACTGCACAATGCTAATTTCGACCAACCAATTTGTAAAATATGCCATTTTTTATGTATACATGATTTTTGAGTGATTCCAACTCTCCTAATTAGTAGACTCGTAGAAGTTTCCAGATTGATAAACCTCACCTGATATGTATATGTCATTAATGGATTATGATTTTTGCAAGTTGACCTTGAAACGTGACAAATTGCTGATAACAATCTGTTTTGACCCGTCGGTTTGGAAAAATCCTTATAAATTGATTATTTGTGCATTGGACCTAATTTCAACTCTTCCTATTCCATGACTCTCTGTATTTTCTAAAAAGTCTAAAAACTCGTGTATTCGTTATGTTGTTATTTATTGGTGATTCTGGAAGTTATAGCATGCTTTATAGTGCCTGTGAACGTGTGTCTGATGACAAGTTTCTATAAAGGTTATACTATGAATTTCGAAGTCTTGGTTTCTATGTTTTGGCAACATGTTTATGTGACATTATAAGTAGCTTAACCTATAAGCCTATGTGGAATAAGTGATGACATTGAAAGATTGGGTGTGTCGTGTCTTATATGTCACTTATTACATAACGATGTCTGCAAATAGCATGAACATGAAAGATAGCTAGGATTAATTAAGTGGATTTATTGTTACACATATTATAAATAGTAACAAGTGTGATTACGTGCAAGTAAATTGTGATTACCTAAGCTAACGAGTTTGATTGAATCATATATGTCACATGGTGGTTGAGTATATTATCGGCATGAATATGAGATAGAACATAATTTGTGTTGAATGAATCGTTATAGGATGAGGTAAGCCATATAATAGTCCAAGAATAATGTATGATGGCTTTATGATGTTATTAATTATAATGTAAACTGGAATAAATATACAAATAAAAAGCTAATATGTTGAAACGGAAGCATTGAGTGATTTATTTGCATGAAATTAGTATAGCATGTCTAGTGATATGACAATATATGGTTGACGGTCCAAATAGGTGGCTTGTGTGATGACGTGAGCAGCTAAATGATAGTTAATTGATGGTATATATTGGTGTTGAAGTGTGCACATTTTTTTTTTTATGATCCACATGAGTTGACATGGAACATGTTATTAATCACGATGAAAATGATGATTGTCCTAGTATGTACTGTGCTTGTAAACAAGTGTGTAGTAATCCTTCGGACATGTGTGGGTACCGAGTTTGAGCATGATGTGGAATTACGGGTTATATGTAACACCCCCATATCCAGAGGAGCCTTAACTAGGCCTTCCTTAGCATATAAGGGCGTTACCATCGCGGTCACCCGAGGAAAGTAGTTATCAAACGTCAATAAAAGAACTATTAAGCTTTATTACAAGTGATTCAAACCAAAATACAATACAAGGTACAACTCAAAGACTACTCGCTATGACCATCATATCTCGTGAGGACTCATCCCTGCCCGGACTCCAGCTATCCACAACATCAACACCTGCTAAGACCGACTGCTCACCATAAGGGATCACGGCAGACACATAACAAACAAACAACCAAACAAGGTCAGTACTGAGATAAGACAAGACAACGGCAACTACAATCAACAATACGAACAATGACAACAGTCCCAACCATAATCACAATAATCCAACCAAACACATCGATCGCCCTTTGGACCGGAGCCCGCGTGGGGGACCGCAGCCGTTCCCACCTAAGCCCCGCTCATCATACGAGCGATAACCCTGTCCCATTAATGAGCACATCCCCTTCCGTGGCGGGTTCCACGAAGGGCGAAACTAGGGCGTGAAGTCACTCCTGCAAGTGACCCCACTCAGCCGAGAACGCATCTCGAGAACATCAACAACAACCACAACCATCACGATACAACAATTATAGCAGACAACCAAACACAACGCAGCCACAATATTCGACACACTAGACCATCTACAGAAACTGAGTAGGCGAACCTACCTTTACTCATCCGCAACCAATCTATGCCGACAAACAAAGTATCCAGCGCACAAGCAAAGCCTATTACCATCATGCAAATATCTATTACTACAAGCAAAACCCTAACTATAGAAACAAAGGCACGGATGATGAATATGACATACCTATTAGGGGGAAACTCAGCAAAAGACCGCTACCCGACTCAAGAGACGCTCTCCTAAGGCTCAAGAATCTTCAAAAGGCATCCATGGAGGTTTTGAGGTGAAGGGAAGGGAAAGGGGCGACTGAAGGATAGGAGGAAAGTGGCGGAAGTGGTTTGCGGATTTAACAAAACGCGATATAAAACCCTCGCTGAAAACGCGGTACTCGATCGAGTACCCAACCTACTCGATCGAGTGGCCCCCTACTCGATCGAGTAGCCTCTACTCTATCGAGTACCACTCTCAACACGCAGCCCAAACAAGTTTTGGCACACTTTTCTAAGACTACTTCTACTCCCAAGGTCGGTCAACGTCGGTCAAAGGGTCCCTAAAAGGGCGGGTATTACAGTCTTCCCCCCTTAAAAAGAACTTCGTCCCCGAAGTTCACCTCACCCAACTCCCGCTTGGGACTCGAGAACAACACCTCACTCATCCTCCCGCTCAACCCACTATACCCTGGAAACACCATCCCCCCCTCCATGTCATCATCATCACCGTCTATACTTATCTCTAAAGACTTTTACTACTATCATGCAAGCACTATTACCGTTAACCGTTACTCTATATACCTATGAAACATCAAGCTCGTCCTGCGAATCACCATCTACGATCACCCGACATACGGTACCGATATACAGTATCGACTATCAAACTATCGATCAGGACATGTCTCACATTAATTATCATATGGTACAACCAACGCCACCATGTTACTTGGCAACGTGATTCGAGCACGATTTATCACACTATAACTATTTTTCATGACCGTCTCTTGAAACATACAACCCCTTCACTTTAAATAACTAAAGTAATTCGTTATATCTCAGAAATTTTTGTAACTAAAGCAAAACATAATACCAACAACATTGTAAACAAGCAAAGCATTATTCAAAAACAGCCTTTTTATTCCGCGACATTACTCTTCCCCTCTAAAAAGGAACTTCGTCCCCGAAGTTCACCACCCAAATGTCAACGCGTATTGTATCTTAACATTAAAGGAAACCATATTATTTGTTGTGGACATTACTCGCTAACTACCTACTCGTTAATTTAAAAAAATCATACGCAAGTCACCGGAATAACTAGTTACCGTTGACAACACACGTTAAAATGATATGCACAAATATAGGCGGAGTTACAACTCCGATAAGTAGATCGTAATGAGGCGTATGCAATATTAAAGTAACAATAAAATGATTACCGCTTCACTAATCGTGACAACTATGCTTATAAAAGTTCAACCACAACTTGCAACATATGAATTAACGGTTAAAAGGTGTTACTACGCAATCACAACTACTTTAAACATTAAACTCGCAAATATAAAACAGTTGAACATTTTTAATTTCCAAAAACCCCCATAATAAAGTGCTACTCGATCGAGTAACTAGCGGTACTCGATCGAGTGCCATGCTACTCGATCGAGTGTCTTGGCTACTCGATCGAGTAGCCCGAGATCAGAATGTCTCCTTTCTTCCTTTCCTGCAGCTACTCGATAGAGTGTGGGGTACTCTGTCGAGTACCTGCAGGTCAAGTACTTTTCATAACCCGTCGTAAACCAACATAAAACACATGACTGTCACATAAATTGAGTTGGGATGATGCCCCGACTCTCAATAATCCTGCAAAAGGTTAGTGTAGCAATTCCGGCCTTATGGCCAATCATACAAATCCGATTAAGTTTCAATACTAAAAGGAAATAACTACCAAAATCTAACAACAATATCACCATCTAACATCAACTACTATCAACAAAGATAAGGACGAGGAGTATCACTCCTCCTGCTGCTGCTGCTGCTCGAACATCACCTCATCATCACCTCCACCACCTCCGGCCATGCCCGCACCTGATGAACCCACTCCCCCATCACCTTCTGCTCCTGCTCCCGGGCCCACGTACCATGGGGTCAAGCCACCGTAAGGGAAGGACTGAGGTGCCCCCCATGTCGACTGATCCACCCCGTAGGAATGGAAAACCCCTATGTAGTCCCCGACTCCGCTCCACCACATCGGATGCGGTCCTCTCGTCCCTATCCCCCGCGCGTAGGCCATCTCATGCATGTTCGGAGTGTCAAAGTAGATGACACTCTCTCCGCAGTGTAGCTGGATCGCGTCTCCGGGGTGTCGAGGTAAGGGTAGCATGGAAAAGGCTTGCTTCTTTGTGGTGCTACAGTGTGACCTAGTCTCCGAGGCCCTCTCTCTCACTCGACGGGGTCCCCTCACCACTCGGGTCTCTCTGTCACACTGCACTCCCGCATTCTCACCCTTCGTCGGCTCCCGGCATCTGCGTGAGAATGGCGCGTCGATGAGATAGGTCTCAGGTGGCGGGTACGTCCTCATCGTCCTCCTCCTCATCATCGAGTCCACCGTCACTACTGTCGGCTCCAAGGGCTCCGTGGGTGGGAGGCGCTCGGGAGCTGGAATTTTCATCCAACTCATCCCATGCACCCTCCATGCTAGGTGCCGTCGACCAAGGTCCTCAACCATTTCAGGTCGAGGTAGTATTCACGATACATGGTAGGCACTGGGGTAGCTAGAGGCACGTACGCCGGAGAAGCCTCAAAGGAGGTTAGCTTTTCCCTAACCGAGTGGCAATGGCACCACAACTCGTGTGCGGGGGAAGAGGAAGAAGCCATCAAGGCAAGAAAGCACAAACTATAGAAGGAGCATTAAAGACCACTTTCTTGGCCCGCTCCGGGTTGAGGTACGACATCAAGAGTAAGACTTCATGGTTGTTCAATTTGCGATATCCTTACGGTCATAGAGGAGGTTCGAGAGAGAACGGAGAAAGACTCTCAAGGTAATATCTTGAACATCATTAATCGACATCTTGCTAGAGGTGGGAGCTTGCTTCCCGGTCAAGCAAGGCATTAGGCGGCAGACGCCGCACTCGGTGGGATGTCGGTAAAGGAGTCCTTGGGAGGCTTGGCCAACCCAAGGTGAGAGGCAAACAGGTCCATAGTCAACAGAAAACTGGTATTCATCAATCTAAACTCGACAGTCGACCCATTACTGGGTCATAGTTAAAAGAGCTCATGAACTCCAAGGTAAGAAAAGGGTAAGTATGCTTCCTCAGCCTATACAAACCCGTAAAACCCAAGGTCTCGAATATGTGATGGACATCCGTCTCTATCTCTAACTCCTCTAATACACTGGTGTCTATACACTTTGTAGGTCTCAATTTGCGTTTTTGTAAGGCTACAAAACGCTCCCTTTGCTTCAAGTCAACAAAAACAACTGTAGGGTATTCGGGGACTGCGGGTACCACCGGCCCACTTCCTTCCCCTAACTCAGGTGGGTTACCCCTCCCTCGTTTGCTTGGGCGTAGTCCAAAGTTCAGTCTCCGCATCTGCTTAAGGCATATGGTCAAACAATTTGTATAAAACATGTAGGCATATATTCATACGATTTGAGTTCTATATACTTAGCAAGTTCACTAACTCATCAACTAGTACCATATTTGAAGCACATAAATCATGCCATTAAACTTAGATGCTCAGCTAGGTACACACATTTCATCAATAGTTCCCTCAATTTTAACATATAGTCTCAGTTTGTAGCCACTTATAAACCGCAATGATGAACATTTGGCATGTGAACACATATTCTCAGCAATTCGAATATCCTAGCATGCTTCTAAAGGTCGTTCCATTTACATTGCTAATTTCATGTTACTACTTCAAGAGAAAGAATAATTTATGGCATATCATCATCACTTTCATGTTATGTTCAACAACTCAACTAAAATTTGCAGACGGTCTTTACAGCTGTGAAAATTTGGCATATATTCATCACTCATCGATTCTATTAGCATAATGAAGTTCAACTCATGCTTATATGTCAATTACAACCTCAATTCTTCAATTATAAATCACGAATTTCCACTTAAGGCACTTTTAAGACGGAGTTTTAAGGCAACTTTCTAAGGTAAAATCACCAAAAATCTATTCCCCCAACATGATATAAACAATACTTAAGGCTTAATTCTTCCATCTAATCATTGTAAAACAACCAAAAATCGATTTCAATTTTGGAAACCCTAGAAATTTCGGGTTCAATTTTGCAATTTCTAATCTAATTTACAGCAATTAACCACCAACAAACATGGAAAGAAGGCATGTGAATCATGTTTCAACAATTAAAAGCACCAAATTGATCATTATAATCGAAAATTTCAGATTATTACACTATTTTAACACATTCAAAGTAACAAATCACATAAATTAAGAAGAATAACATACCTTGATTGATTAGTAAGGTAAAGAAACGAATTAAACAAGAAAATCAACCCCAAGAATCACTACTAACCCAAGAGAAAGAGAGGATTTGAGAGGGAATAAGGGATTTGAGAGTGATTTAGGATGGGTGTGTCGAAATATAGAGGAATAAGGAGAAGAAATAGAAAGATGGAGGGTTTTATGAAAACCCGTAGGAATTACTGCACAGTAACCTACTCGATCGAGTGCCTGGGGTACTCGATCGAGTACCACCCTACTCGATCGAGTAGGGGCTAAATCGTCGAGTATCTGCAGGAAATTTTCCAAATCCCGACGTTATCGCCTCCTAACTAGATCGAGTGAGGTCTACTCGGTCAAGTAAGCACTCGCACTCGGTCAAGTATAGTTAAGTACTTGGTCATAAGTACGAAGTAACTTGAGGATTCCTGCAAAACAACACCGCGTGTCGATTCCAACTAAGTTCGGAACTCGGCACTCATTGTCAAGTTCGTTCGTGCATTACTATTATTAACAAAGCCTACCATATTGTCAAACAAATGAAGTTCATTTCACGTACACTACACCCATTACTCTACTCGGTTTACCTGCTACCGAACCTTCCGTAAACATAATCACGTCATCGTATTACATTTAAGCCTACATTATATATTACTACTAAATTGAAACTTTTAACTTACCATTCGTTCATTCTTTCATTTGTCATGTAATTGCATAATTTTCATAATAAATGAATCTATCACCTCTCGCATAATGCATACTTTTAAACAACTCATTCGATCTTGTCCTACATTCTATCATAAGCAATTCACCTTGCATGAATCGAATATTACGCAGCGGAAAAATTTCGACCATCCTATAAGGCAATAACGCATTACCATACGCTATATCTCGAATTATAACTCACTACACTATAATTACCATCATGTAAGCTACATAAATTTTCGTCACATATCTCATAACCATCATATAAGCTCACTACTCATCCAACGAGCTTCAATAATCTTATCAATAATTACCATACTCGGCCCAAACATTACTATCACACCTCTAATAATTCTAACAAAACTTAACCGGAGGTAGCTCCGGCACAATTAACATACATAACACACATAGACATACGGACTCCACATTCCCACCCCATGTGACTGGCTTAAGCGTCATCGGGCCAAGATTTTGAAATGAGGGCGCCTACTCACCCAAAATCTAGCATCAGCCGGGGCTCCCATTACACATACACCAGGTTCATTTTATTAGACTCTCTACGTTCATTATGTTCATTTGTTACAGGTTCCAAAATCGTCGCTCTGATACCACTTTGTAACACCCCCATATCCAGAGGAGCCTTAACTAGGCCTTCCTTAGCATATAAGGGCGTTACCATCTCGGTCCCCCGAGGAAAGTAGTTATCAAACGTCAATAAAAGAACTATTAAGCTTTATTACAAGTGATTCAAACCAAAATACAATACAAGGTACAACTCAAAGACTACTCGCTATGACCATCATATCTCGTGAGGACTCATCCCTGCCCGGACTCCAGCTATCCACAACATCAACACCTGCTAAGACCGACTGCTCACCATAAGGGATCACGGCAGACACATAACAAACAAACAACCAAACAAGGTCAGTACTGAGATAAGACAAGACAACGACAACTACAATTAACAATACGAACAATGACAACAGTCCCAACCATAATCACAATAATCCAACCAAACCTGTCACTGACTGTCCACTGGACCAGCCCTGCCAGTGGGGGACCGCAGCCGTTCCCACCTAAGCCCCGCTCATCATACGAGCGATAACCCTGTCCCATTAATGTGCACATCCCCTTCCGTGGCGGGTTCCACGAAGGGCGAAACTAGGGCGTGAAGTCACTCCCGCAAGTGACCCCACTCAGCCGAGAACGCATCTCGAGAACATTAACAACAACCACAACCATCACGATACAACAATTATAGCAGACAACCAAACACAACGCAGCCACAATATTCGACACACTAGACCATCTACAGAAACTGAGTAGGCGAACCTACCTTTACGCATCCGCAACCAATCCATGCCGACAAACAAAGTATCCAGCGCACAAGCAAAGCCTATTACCATCATGCAAATATCTATTACTACAAGCAAAACCCTAACTATAGAAACAAAGGCACGGATGATGAATATGACATACCTATTAGGGGGAAACTCAGCAAAAGACCGCTACCCGACTCAAGAGACGCTCTCCTAAGGCTCAAGAATCTTCAAAAGGCATCCATGGAGGTTTTGAGGTGAAGGGAAGGGAAAGGGGCGACTGAAGGATAGGAGGAAAGTGGCGGAAGTGGTTTGCGGATTTAACAAAACGCGATATAAAACCCTCGCTGAAAACGCGGTACTCGATCGAGTACCCAACCTACTCGATCGAGTGGCCCCCTACTTGATCGAGTACCCTAGCTACTCGATCGAGTAGCCTCTACTCTATCGAGTACCACTCTCAACACGCAGCCCAAACAAGTTTTGGCACACTTTCCTAAGACTACTTCCACTCCCAAGGTCGGTCAACGTCGGTCAAAGGGTCCCTAAAAGGGCGGGTATTACATTATACATGTATAATTGATTCATGTGCATATTTTAATTTATTTGCCAAGTAGTACTAATGTGGATACAAATTGTGCGTAATAGCGAGAATTAACAACTTATACTATGTATGTACATCATAATGAAAGTAATAAGCATGAGTAACGATAAGATGGCTTTTGTTGTTTACATCCCTTGTGCATTCTTGATAATTGCGATGAAATTGGTAAATCTATCGGAAAGCATGATTAGTAACATGATAATTAAGTCAAGCATGTTCGGTTATTTGAACTAGTCTAACTTTGATATGTAATTAAAGGATGTGTTTATTGTTTGAGTATATATGCATAAACAGTGATTTAGTCTCGTTCTTTTGGTATTAGTTAGCTAAGTGAGCTTTGGTTTGCATTAGGGCTTCACGAGTTGTTACTGAAATGTGATGATTTGATGATTTGCAATCTCCTAGGAACGGTTAAATATGACATATGAGCACAAATATTGACCCTATATGGTGGATTGTGGTTTGTTATTTCATTAAAGATGTTGGTGGTTCATCACGAAACCCCGGGGTCTGTAGTTATATGGGATGAATAAGAAACTTCGGGACGAAGTTTGTTTTTAGGGAGATGTAAGGTGATACTATATTTTCTATGTGGTTATTTGAATTTCCATTAGTAATTACTAATTCAAACATTACGGTAACATGTTTATTATATTGAATGATAGCTTCTATGTGTGGTCGAACTATAGTTGTATATGCTGTTTATATGTTTTATTTAAAATTGTATAGTTGCATATGTTGTTTATGTTTAATTATGAATTGTATTATAAGGAAAGACCGTGATAATGCGTGGCTTGTGGGGTTTTATATGAGTTAGGTTTTGGGGACGTAACCTTCTTTTATGGGGGATAAAATGTGACAGCCCGAGCTTACTCAAGTCTATATCAGTTAGCATAGATTTTACTAGTTATGCATATGAGTTATATTATGAGTATGACTTATATTGTGTTAATATATGTGATGTTAGGTGTGGTTGGTTGTAGTTGGTGCGAACTTCGAGGATGAAGTTCTTTTTAAGAAGGGAAGACTGTAATACTCCGTATTTTAGTTGGAGTACTTGGTCGAGTACTTGGTTGGTACTAGGTCGAGTGTGTGTTACTCGGCCGAGTGCACTTGACCGAGTAAACCGGTTCAGCGAGTGTGACGGTTTTCATTATGTTGTGACCAAGGGTTTTGTTTATAACTCTTAAGTCATTTCTAAAATCATTTGAACATCTCTAAAACTATTTCTAAACCTAGAGAGAGGGAGAGGAATAGGATTTGTCGAGCCCTTCATTTGATTGAAGATTTTTCACCGATTTCAACTTAATTCGATTTCCCTGTTTTTCAGTCGATCTCATTCAATTGTTTATACTGTTTTAAATTCTTCATCTTCGAAACGTTTGAAAAGAGAATCCTGTTTATTTGAAGTCTAGTTTATGCATATCAAGTTTCGTAGTTAAATTCCTTATGGTTTGTCCTAGGTGATTTATTTATGAACATGTCGCTGAAAAGTCCGCGAATCTGATTTGGTTGTGGAAAATAATTTGAAATCCTAATTTATATGTCGATTCAGTTTTGGGGCTTTTTCATACATCATCTTTGTAGAGTCTAGATGACAAAAGGATTAGGAATTACTTAAAAATAATGTTTTAAACTCGTTTTATGAATCAATACTTTTTGTGCGACGGTTTCCGTCAGTTTTTGGAAATCAGTCTGGAAACCCCTGATAAGTTTGGAATTTGAGAAAACTACGTTGAAATAATTTGTAGCTAAGACTCATGGGGTTCCAATCCAATTGGCCTTGCAACAATTAGATCTTTAAGGAATTAGTTATGCATTTTATACCGAGTCTGCCATGTGCTGGAAAATCAGAAAAAGTCGTGTTTGTTCTTTAAGTTGATATTCCTATTAAGTTATGATGAGTCTATGGTATGTGCATGATTAATTGTTTGAGTAGGTGGTAATTATACATAATTATGTTATGTAGGTGATGGATATATGAACGATCATAATTGATTACTTGTGTGTGCTTGGATTGCGAAAAGGTAGGGTTTCCCTACTCGGTTACTGTTAATTGATTTAAGACTGTGTTTGTTTGTAATTGTTGTCATCTGCTGATCATCGGAGTATGGGAGTTGTGGTGACGGTGGTGATGTGGTTGTGTTGTGAAGGTTGTGGTGTTGTGACAGCTGTGATGTTTGTGTTTGTGGTGGAGTCACTTGCGGGAGTGGCTTCATACCCTAGTTCGCCCTCCGTGGAACCCGTCACGGGAGGGGATGTGCACATTAAGGGACATGGATTGTTATTCGCTCGTTGATGAGCTGGACTAGGTGGGGATGGGCTGCGGTCACCCACTGGCGGCGAATATTACCTGTTGCGATGGGTAATCTGGCAGGGCTACACACTTTGGTGTGTAGTCGGTTACTGTGTGAGAACGGGAGACCTGGGATGGAGGATGATCAGCCGGTTACATTGTTTGTTTTTCTTACTTTAATTATTCAGTAACTGACCTCGTGTTGTTGTTTGTAAAACCTGCGGTGATCCATTCGGGGATGGTGAGAAGATTATGACAGGTAATGCAGATGTTTAGCTATGGGACAGTCATGGGGAGTCATCACGTCAAGTCTAGTTTACGCTGTTATGAGTTTAGATGTCTTAGATTTCATTTGTTCTGAGACCTTGTACTTTTATTTTGAGTTGGTCTGAGATAATGTAATCGCTAACTCTTTATACTTTAATTGATGTGTTTGTGGATTTTTGCTTTTGATATATACTTACCTCGGGCAACCGAGATAGTAACAGCCTTTCATGCTAGGGTAGTCCTTGGTAAGGTACCTTGGTATTAGGGGGTGTTACAAAGTGGTATCAGAGATGACGATTCCGGCACCTGAAACAAATGAACCCAATGAACTTAGGGAGTCTAAATAAAATGAACCCGGGGAGATTTGTTTGGAGCGACTGATGCGTGTCTAATATATGATGTTTTGCACCTCATTTCACACGCATTTCAGAGCTCAATTGAGTAGTTTATGCTACTATTTCCCTTGTTTCGTGTATTTCTTCCCTTACTTGTGATTTTGTAGGAATATCAAGATTTCAGCGGAAAATAAGCCGAATCCGTCCCTAAGTACTTAGCATTGCATTTGACATGGAGTATTGACTCGAGGAATGAGCTTGGTGCGCGTTTGAAGGCCTAAAGATAGCAAAAGCAAGGGTGTGTACGAGTTTAACAAGCAAAGAAGCATTTCACGATATTGCAGCCTCATTCAGATGGCTATATCTCGAGTTCTAGAGCATATAATCAAGGGATTCCAATTGGAGGTGAAAGCTTATCTTCTTAGCTTTCCAACGCCGCGTAGAAAGCCTGATTTGACCAAGTAACGAAGAAATGGCAGCTGTTTTAAGATCGGTGCGCGCTGCAGGAATCGTCAGAATGCAATTCTGTATAGGACCTTTGGTCGATCGACTGACCTCAGTGGTCGAT
This sequence comes from Silene latifolia, assembly GCF_048544455.1. Lineage (NCBI taxonomy): Eukaryota > Viridiplantae > Streptophyta > Magnoliopsida > Caryophyllales > Caryophyllaceae > Silene > Silene latifolia. The sequence continues at coordinate 7,332,671 of NW_027413123.1, forward strand.
CGACCACCACGCGGGCTGATGCGCAAATTAAAAGTCGAGAATAGTTCAAGCCCATTGTGATTAGGTTTAGGAATAAAGGTTACGCAGGATTATTTCTATATAATGTATCCTTAGTTTTCAGAATAGGCATTCAGTTTTATCATCAAGTTCTACAGATACATTAGTTTAGATTATTTCCGTTAATAAAGTCTCTAGTTTCGCATTCGGTTTTTGATCTTCTCCTTTCAATTCCTTTACACGGTATTCTCCATTCCTTTATTCAGTTTACTGCTTTCCTTCGTAGTATAGAATTGCTAGGCTAGATCTCCCGAAGACGACTATCGTTTTATGTTAATTGTTCATTTTATTAATTAATGCAAGTATGAATTCGTTAGCTTTAATTGTTGATTTTGTTGCTTTCATTATTTCTAGTATGAGTAGCTAAGTACCCTTTGCTAAGATGTAGGGGATCTATGGCGTAGATGGCATTAGAATAGGTGACCCCGCATTAGGGCTTGGTCGATCTACTGGCTTAACTAGTCGATCGACTGAGCCTGTTGGTCGATCGACTGGGGTAGTTGGTCGATCGACTGACTTCGCATCTAGTTTTGCTTTGTTTGTTTCGTTAAGTGCTTTATCTTTCAATGAGACCGAGAGGAGACTTGATAGATGCTTAACTTTGACCATCCCGTAGATCGAGAGATAGGAATGGACAATAATTTACGAATTAAAACGACTAAGTTGCTAAGATCGTGAGATAACGTGATTTAGTTTGCATTAGGAATCATTAATCAAGAACGAGAGTTAGTATTAATGACACTTAAGGATTAGTAGCATTAGGCCGAGAGGTAGTTACTATTTGACATGGACCGAGAGGACTTGTTTTACCCATCCTACACGACTGTATTTCGGACTTACCTAGGATTATGTGCCATCGTAGCTATAGTGAACCGACCGTCTTGGCATTTCTTTTATCATTGTTTACCGTTCTTATTTACCTTTATTTGTTTATTTATTCTATGTTTTTAGACTTAGTTATAATTCATATCAAAACCCCCCTCACTGTTACAGTTGGACTGAAATAAAAGCAACTATAATCTCCCTACCTCCCTGCGGATCGACCCTGTTACCACTAGCTTTTGTTAGTTTTAATAGGTTTTATAAATATTATTTTTGGTGCACACAACGACAGGCATCAAATTTTGGCTTATTCGGGGAGGCAGCGCTAGTTTTAGTTGTTTTTCATTTTAGTCTGTTTTTCGCCTCAAGGGAAGACTGAGTACCTTGAGGCAGTTCTTATCTTCTTCTTTAGTGTTGTTTATTTGCAGTACTTTAGGAGAGTCCACTCATGTTCCATTCTCAGGAGCAGCAGGTGTTGTTTTGTGGGAGATGCGGCGGAGTTGGACACACACCTAAGGCATGCAGGCACCCTAATGAGAAGATGTTTGCTTTTCATCAACTTCAGCTCGACAATTCTTATAATTGCGCTCCTACTTCACCGCATCAACCATATGTGCCCCCTTATGAAGCCCCACCACCATCCACTCCGTCACAGCAAGAGTTGAAAAACGAAGTTGCAGAGTTGACGAGTCTAGTGCAGCTGCTTATGGTGGAGTTACAGAAAAGCAATGCGGCGAATCAGGCCTTAATCACGAAGCTGATATCTCAAATTTCTACATTAGACAAGAATGCAGCTGAGATACCGAGTCAATTCCACTCTTTAAATCAGCGTATTGAGACCGTACATGCAATGACGCTGAGGAGCGGGTCCGCTCTTGATGGACCTAAGAAAGCTGCTGGAAAAGGAAAGAAGAAAAAGAGCGAGAAAAAGACGGACAACAGCGATTCCGGTCGATCGACCGCATCACCTAGTCGATGGACCACTCTGCGATCCTCAGTGACACCTTCTGATCTTTCTGTTCATTCTGGAAAAGGAGAAGTCAGTCGATTGACAGACCACACTGGTCGATCGACCGATGATGCTGCTGATAATGAGCCAATTCGTCCTCCAATGCCAGATAACTTGAGGGATTTCTTGTTTCGGGATGAGACGACTCCGAAATTATTGAGGCAAGACCCAAATGCTGATGGGTGACCTCCGGTTCCAAGGTATGACCCTACGACGGTTAATGGTTCATTCCTAAGACGGTCTGAAGAAGGGTCAAGTTACAACAAAGACAAAGTAGTAGATTTTCAGCCTAAGTGCACTGGTGCCGGTATGAGAGACCTAGAGGAGAGGGCAAAGCTACTTCTGACAGCCCCTTATCCAGAAAGACTGGTGCCGACCAAAGATGAGGTAACATTCGATAAATTTAAAGATGTCGTACGTTGTCTTAACGTGCAAATTCCTTTCTTAGAGCTAGTTAATCAAATACCTGCATATACGAAGTTCATGAAACAATTGCTAGATAAGAAGAGGTCTTTGAATGTTGTGGAGTCAGTGCATTTAACTGAAGAGTCTAGTTCGTACTTAACTCATACTGCTACTCATAAACTGTCTGACCCAGGTACTTTCTCTGTCCCCTGCAATATTGGTACCTTCTCAATCGAGAAGGCATTATGTGATTTAGGGGCTAGTGTCAATGTTATGCCTTTGAGTCTGGCTAAGAAGTTGAAATTAACTAGATTCATCATTCTTCGATATGATTGTACAAATGGTGACCGTTCTGCGAGTTCACCAAGAGGGGTCTTAGAGAATGTGCCTGTTCAAATTGAAAAGTTCTTTTTCCTGTTGACTTTGTTGTTTTGGATATTCCTGAAGATGTCAACACCCCAATTATTTTGGGAAGACCGTTTTTGCACACTGCTGGTGCAATAATTGATGTAGGGGAAAGAACTTTGAAATTTAAGGTAGGGAAGCATTCTATTATGTTTGCCAAATCCCCTAGGAAGAAAGACCCCATGTGGCCCATGACCTGTAATATGATTTCTGAAAAGAAATCTTATTTTGTGCTTTCTGACATTCCCACTTCCTTACCTGTTCCTATTCCTGTTATGACACCTCCGCCCCAGATTGGGAGCAATTTGGAGGACAATTCTCTTGTTTTGAATGTTGTAGAAACCGGTTTGGGGAAGGAAGAACCGCTCGCTGCTCTAGCTGAGAAGGAGCCCATTGTTCAGAGAGGCGGTTTGGGATATCTTAGCTATGGCATTGACGAGGAGCCAGATGAGGAGCCCAAGAAGAAGGAGCCAGTCAAAATTTCGGAGTCGGATCTCGTGTGTGAGGAGCTAGAAGATGATGGCCATGCTTGGGAAGATGCTAGAGATTATCCATTGAGCATCCCAGTCGGAGTAGAATGGAGTCCAGCTTCTGAGATGAGCACTGCGGAAGCTACTTCATGTAGACAGAAGCCTTGGTCGGAAATTTCCCGCAGTTTTCGTTGATTCGTTTCTTAGACCTTTTTAAGACAATTTATTGCTTTTAGATTATTTATCGTTTTTCGTGTGCGCGAGACTTCGCTCTTTAATTTGGTTTGCTTAGGCTTTAAAGACCTTTAGACTGTTACTTTGGGTTTTGCGCAATTTTTGGGCGCGTTATTATGTGTATTTGCAGGTTTTTAGACCTCATTAGCTCAAGTTATTGAGCAAATACGAAGAAATCAGAAGTTATAGCAGTATTTTCAGTCGATCGACTGGCCTACTTGGTCGATCGACTGGCTGCACAGTTCCAGGAGCTTCTGTTCCTGTTCACTCTGGTCGATCGACTGGGTTATGTGGTCGATCGACCGCCCTGCATTGCTGTACCTGTTCACGACCTCTCCCCTGCTGTGTTTTGTCGATTTGCGGAATTGAGGGAGTTTTCTACTCCACTTTATCTTCCGTCATATTATTTATTTCTTCCATTTTCTCAATTGTGCACATAATTACCGCTTCATTATTGTTTTCTCGGTTTTATGTGTGGTATTTGTTTGTCTTTCAGGTACTTATTGGTAGCACTGCTGGCTACTGAAACCTCCTAGCTCACGCTGGTTTGGGGAGGTTTCCTTTTTCTGCGCTTAAAGTCTTGTGAGTTTCCGAGTCCTTCTTTATGTCAATTTTATTTAATTTTACGCAAATTCTCGTTTTCCTTTTATTTCATTACATGATTTTGCACAATGGGGACATTGTGCGATTTGGTTTGGGGAAGGTTTTTGCGTCGCATTTCATTTGCTTGCATTCACGTTTACATTATTGCCTTGCATTGTTTATCTCTTTACATATATACCAAAATAAAAAAAATAAAAAAAAATAAAAAAAATTGAACAATTTCAAAAATTCAAACAAAAATTTGCACGTTTATTTTAGCATGTAGGTCGAGTCGGAACGGTAGTATTTCAATGATGACATTGCATTTGCATCTGTGTTTGCCTAAGCCTTGCTAATTGATATGTTATTAGTAGAATCATTTGCATAGTCTACGAGTTTTCGTTAACATCTTGCTGAACCTGATAACTTGACTTAGAATTTTGGCAAACTACATCATATTCTGAGATTTAGAGCCTTATAACTGGTGACATTCATGACCAGTTTATCTAGGATTGTGATTAGTACTCCTTATGAGACATGTTACATAAATGTGCATAAATATGAACTTAATCTGCTTAATACCTCTATGCATTCGATTTGTGGTTTGTTGACACGTGTGGTAGAGGTTTCCCTTTATTCATTTTTTGCCCATGAAACCCCTCATAGCCAAATTTAGCCTTTTGTCCCTTAACTACATCCTATATTCAGCCTGCCTTTGTCAAGCTAGTAGCCTTAGTTTTCGGGAATATGTTTATTGCGATTTGGTTATATGCTCATTTTTGAGATGATGATGGACAAAAAGAATGAAGGAGGAAAAAGAATTGAGAAAGTTGAAAAGAAAAAAAAAAAAGAAAAAAAAATGATTCGAAAAAGAAAAAGTGTGCTTACTGTAGAATCCGGTCGATCGACTGCTCCTTATGGTCGATCGACTGCAGCCCGAGAAAAAGAAAGAAAAAATCACATGTTTCAATTATTATGATTTGGTGATTTTCACTCCCATGTTATCATCTATATTCTTTGGGGAGTTGACTTTTATGGAAGTTGCGAGATTTGTGCTTGATAATTAGCACCCGGTTTTATTGTTGATTTTGAGCAAGAAGTTGGATGTTGTCATATGGTTTTGTTTAGGTACTAGCTTGATCACCTATACCTCCACATTCCCATAAATGTTTTGCCTCTTCTTACCCATTACCTCACATATCCATATCTACCTCGGCATGTGTCAGGGTCTTTTGTTTGGTTGGAATGTGTATGTACAGTTGTAGAGATTACTTTCATATTAGATTGCAGGCATGTTTTCATAGGTCGTAGTTAGGTGAGAGTCTTTACAAATTTTACTTCTTTTTATCTTTTACATATATTCACCTTGTGCTTATTTGAGTGTTTTGAGCGACCCGTGAGAGTCCAATTTGATAAGTCTCTACAGTTGATGGTTCAGCGAATTCTTAACGACATCATAACTCGTTTGCATGACTCACCTTGCTAATTGATTGTTGGTTATTGCATTAAATTGGCTTAGGCTTGACAGGTTGCGTTTCGCTCTGAGATTGAACTCGTTCCATTAGGTTTTAGGATCGAGTCTAGTTCTTGCTTGGGGACAAGCAAGGGTTTGGTTTGGGGAAGTTTGATGCGTGTCTAATATATGATGTTTTGCACCTCATTTCACACGCATTTCAGAGCTCAATTGAGTAGTTTATGCTACTATTTCCCTTGTTTCGTGTATTTCTTCCTTTTCTTGTGATTTTGTAGGAATATGAAGATTTCAGTGGAAAATAAGCCGAATCCGTCCCTAAGTACTTAGCATTGCATTTGACATGGAGTATTGACTCGAGGAATGAGCTTGGTGCGCGTTTCAAGGCCTAAAGATAGCAAAAGCAAGGGCGCGTACGAGTTTAACAAGCAAAGAAGCATTTCACGATATTGCAGCCTCATTCATATGGCTATATCTCGAGGTCTAGAGCAGATAATCGAGTGATTCCAATTGGAGGTGAAAGCTTATCCTCTTAGCTTTCCAACGCCGCGTAGAACGCCTGATTTGATCAAGTAACGAAGAAATGGCAGCTGTTTTAAGATCGGTGCGCGCTGCAGGAATCGTCAGAATGCAATTCTGTACAGCACCTTTGGTTGATCGACTGACCTCAGTGGTCGATCGACCACCACGCGGGCTGATGCGCAAATTAAAAGTCGAGAATAGTTCAAGCCCATTGTGATTAGGTTTAGGAATAAAGGTTACGCAGGATTATTTCTATATAATGTATCCTTAGTTTTCAGAATAGGCATTCAGTTTTATCATCAAGTTCTACAGATACATTAGTTTAGATTATTTCCGTTAATAAAGTCTCTAGTTTCGCATTCGGTTTTTGATCTTCTCCTTTCAATTCCTTTACACGGTATTCTCTATTCCTTTATTCAGTTTACTGCTTTCCTTCGTAGTATAGAATTGCTAGGCTAAATCTCCCGAAGCTGACTATCGTTTTATGTTAATTGTTCATTTTATTAATGCAAGTATGAATTCGTTAGCTTTAATTGTTGATTTTGTTGCTTTCATTATTTCTAGTATGAGTAGCTAAGTACCCTTTGCTAAGATGTAGGGGATCTGTGGGGTAGATGGCATTAGAATAGGTGACCCCGCATTAGAGCTTGGTCGATCGACTGGCTTAACTAGTCGATCGACTGAGCCTGTTGGTCGATCGACTGGGGTAGCTGGTCGATCGACTGACTTCGCATCTAGTTTTGCTTTGTTTGTTTCGTTAAGTGCCTTATCTTTCTGATGTGACCATAATTGGCGCATATTTAGCCCCCGAATTACCATTGTTTCCATGCTTTTTAGTGCCTATTTGGGTCATTTCTTATCTTTAGTTCTTTGTTTTGCATATTCTTTGAGATTTTGATCCCTTGGTAGGAAAGGAGTAAGAATCTTGCATTTTCATGGCAAAACGAGGCTAAATTGATCGTATTCAATGACCAAGCATCAACGAGAGACAAGACTAGAAGGCCTTTGTACATAGCATAGTAGAAGAGCATTGTTGAGAAAGGATCCTTGAGTCCCCAAGGAAATCCCCAAGGAATTCATGAAGAAAAGGGAAGAAAAGAAGAAGAAATAACGCTGCCATACAATCCGAACGGATTGTACACAATCCGTCCGTCCGTCCAAGCCCAATCCGAGCGTCCCTCAAAGGAATCCGCTAAGATTCCCCCTCGCCAATCCGAGCGTCTTGCCCAAGGATCCGCTCGGATTCCTCAGCCCAGATCCGGCCGTCCCGACTCCCATCCGCACGGATTTCGATGACAAAGACGTTTTCATTCTTCAAGCTACGATAAGAGAAGCCCTTCTCTCGGAGAATACCGGAGTCTCCTTGCTCAACTTAAAAAGTGTAATTACTAGTTTAGCCCTTAGTTAACCCTAATGCATCCTCCCTAATTTTCACTATAAATACCCCATTAGTCTAATTAGAGGAGCATGTTCTTCTTATCAATAATTAGTGTAGTTAATATCAATCAAATCTCTCTTCAATATTGTAATCAAGTATTAATCAAGTTTTAATCCAAGTTTTAGTTCTTTAATCTCTCTCTTGTTCTTCCTTTATTTTGGGTAATTGAAGATTATTTGGGTTATTATTGGGAGATTGACAACCTCTCAATCTAGGATTCAAGTACTTCTATTATTCTTGCTTTATTATTGGAATCATTAGTAGGTATAATCTCTTAATCCCTTTTTAATTATTGCTAATTACTTTCATTTATTCATCATGTTTCATTATGTTAGTATGATTGACAACCTTTCTAGCATGATCAATATGATAATGAGTGAGTAGTCTCTTAGCTAGGGTTTAATGGGTGATTAGGGGAAACCAACATGGGGAATGATTCATGCTTAAATCAATATGCTTTCATATCTTATTTGCTTGCTTGTTTTGATCTTAATACATGCACATGTTATATTTGATGAAATGCTAAGCCTATGAATCCTTGCATTTACTATCATCTTCTATCCTTTCAACTTGACTTGTAAGACATAACCCAACTCGAGTCTTGTTAGACCATGCATGTGTTGAGTAGGAAAGATTAAGTCGACTTGTAGGTGTTGTACAATCTAATCGATTCGGCTCCGGGACCCAAACTTTCCTAGGATTGTAAGATATAACCCAACTCAATCCATCACAACAATAATTGCTTGCTTATAAATTGAGAACATGTTTGTATGATCATATCCCATGATTCCCCTATGAACCCATGACACCCTAGTGCTTTTAATCAATTGTTTACACCCTTATTTTATTCATCTTGCTAGTTTATTTTCATTGCTAATTTAGTTTAGTAACCTTCTACATCAACCCAATTTGTGACACCCCCTAGACACTACTAGTTACAATAGAATTCTCATTTCAATACCCGTCCCTTGGGATCCGACCTTTACTTGCCTCTTTACTAATTGTAGAGTTGTTTGTGAAGTATAAATTGTGTTTTGTATCGACCATTGACCAACGACCACATATGCTTAATTGTGAACACGAAATGGCCTCGATCAAAAATGGCGCTGTTGCCGGGGACGGTGATTAATTGATTTAAGATTTCTTTTATTGTTTTTAGTTGTGTCTTTTTCACCTTGGGGAAGTAAAACTCCTCAAGGTTTGTTCTAATTGTTTTTGAGTTGTTTGATATTTTGCATGTCTAGAAGGTTACAAAGAGATTTGTTACCTTTTGACCGTGAAATCGAAAGAACCTTGACGAATAATAGGAGACTTGTTAGGAGGAATTTGGGAGGTGTTGGTGAAGTTGTTCAACCCACTAGTGAGTTTGTCAATCCTTTCGCAATAGAAGGAGAAGAAAACCCATTAAACAATACCACACAAAATCCACCTACAATGCCTAAATTCTCGTCACACTCTATACCCACCGAGGAGGATTTACCAAATGGTACTCCTACACCACAACATCTTACCGGAAACTTTATTGCCAAGTCCGCCTTCATCCAACTAGTTGAGAGGAGCCAATTCGGGGGAATGCCTAGTGAGGACCCTCATTCTCATATGGAAACCTTTTGCGATTATTGTGAAGCTATCTCTCAAACGGGCGTGACTCAAGACCAAATAAGATGGGTCTTATTTCCTTTTTCGTTAATCGGCACCGCAAAGCAATGGTTGAAGGGCCTTGATAAGGCCACCCTTGGAATAGATTCTTGGAAGAAGCTAGCTCTAGCTTTCTACAAAAAATTCTACCCACCGGAAAAGACTAACATGCTAAGAGCTCAAATCACGGGTTTTAAGCAAAGGGATGAAGAATCTTTGTATGAAGCTTGGGAGCGGTTCAAAGGTATTTGTCGCTCATGTCCTCACCATGGACTTAGCGAATGGTTTTTAGTGCAATAATTTTGGAATGGTTTATATGAAGATTCAAGAAACATTCTCAATATGGGATCAAATGGAATGTTCACCGAAGTTGATGACAATCAAACATGGAACAAGATTGAGGAAATGGCGGTCCATAATTCACAATATAGTAGGCCTCGCAAGGCTACTAGAGGAGGAAAGTATGAAGTGGACTCCGTTACTCAATTGGGTGCTCAACTTAGTGCTCACATTGACACAATCAACTTGAAGTTTGAACAAGCTATGGCTAGACTTGAGGAAAACTCAAAATCATCAAAGCATCATGTCAATGCCATGACGGCATACTCATCAATCCCAAGCGGGATATGTGAGAATTGTGGAACCTTGGGTCATGACTCAAGTGAATGTAGGGGAACAACCGAACAAGTTAATGCTTTCCAAGCTTACAAAAGTGGTACCCCTTATTCAAATTTTTACAATGAAAACACCAAGTTCCATCCAAATCTCTCATACAAAAGCCAAAATGTTCAAAACCCTCAAACAACATACACTCCACCACCCATGAGAAATCAAAATCAAAGACCCTTTTACAATCAAAACCAAGGCTACCAAAATCAAAATCCATACAATCACCAAAATGACCAAGGTTTTGATGTCCAAAAAGCGGTCCTCCAAATGCAAAAGAATCAACAAGAATTTTTCACCCAAATGCAAAAAGATAGCCAAGCAAAAGATACCACCATCAACAACATTCTAGCTCACACCAAGATGTTGGAAACACAATTGACCCAACTAGCATCTTCAAGCTCACAAAGACAAAAGGGGCAATTACCACCTCAAAGTAATCCCCCTAGACATGAAACGGTTAGTGCCATTCACTTGAGAAGTGGTACAAGATATGAAGCACCGAAGAAGCAAGTTGAGGATGAAGTTGTGAAAGCTAGTGAGAATGAAGTTGTTGTGCAAAGTCCCAAAGAAGGGGAATCATCAAAAGAAGAAAGTTCAAAGAAAAATGAAGACAAGGCCAAAGAGAAGGAGCCCATTGTGATTAGACTTCCTTTTCCAAGTCGTCATGCCAAGCCCAAATTTGATGATCAACTTGGAAAGTTCATGGAGATTGTGAAGAACTTAGAAGTCTCAATTCCTTTCACGGAATTAATCAATCACGTTCCGGCCTATGCAAAGTACATGAAAGATATCGTCACAAAGAAGAAGTCGATCCGGAAACTTGAGACTATCGCCTTCACTAAGGTGAGTAGTGCAATACTTCAAGGGAGTTCACCTCCAAAGTTAAAGGATCCGGGAAGCTTCTCAATACCATGTACCATTGGCGACACAACGATCAACAAAGCCTTATGTGATCTAGGGGCTAGTGTGAGTGTCATGCCGTACTCGGTAAGTAAAAGGTTGGGAATGGGAGAGCTTAAATGCACCAATATCACTCTTCAAATGGCCGATAGATCGACGAAGACACCATTAGGGATATGGGAAGATGTCCCCGTGCGAATTGGGAAGTTTTTCATCCCGGTAGACTTTGTCATTGTTGATATGGAGGAAGATTCCAACATTCCAATCATCTTAGGAAGACCTTTCCTACACACCGCGGGTGCGGTGATTGATGTGAAACATGGAGAGCTCACTCTAGAAGTGGGAGATGAAAGCATAACTTTTAATCTTAACAAAACCATGAGAGCTCCTCGTTTGCATGAGCCATGTTTCATGATTGATCATTATAGCCGGAAAGATGAAAGGAAGAAATCGGAACTCCAATGGAAGAAGAAAATTGAAGATGCTCCATTCAAAGAGCAAGTGAATTGTGACAAGGAGAGCTTGCAAAGCTCATCAAAATCAACCAAGGAAGAAGAAGATGGCCTCATTGGCCAAGAGAAGAAATTGGGAGAGTTGTCTCCATCTAAGCAAGAGATTTTCAATGATCAACTCAATGAAGTTTGTGGTCTTTGGGACGACGAATTTGAAGGGATCTTTAATCCCTACATTGGGCATGCCATCGATCATGATCAACAACAAGGGCCACGGTCTATTGAGGACCTCTACCATAACTATGAACAAGCTTTTGATTACTTCTTCAAGGTGTTGAGCAACATCAACAACACCTTGAACATGCCCCCTTGACATCTCATCAAGAATGAGAGTTTGGTGGAGTCCTCCCTAAACCACCACTTATAAATATTTCTAACTCCCTAACTTACATTTCAATTTTTGTATTGCATTTTTTGTCATTTTTGGATTTTTATTTACTTTGATCAAAATAATTGTCATGAAAAGAGAGAAGTGAGGGAGGGACTAATGATTTCAATTGATGTGTAGTGCTTTACCTTAGTGTGGGGATGGCAATTGCCTAGGCTATTCATGCCTTAGTAGTGCCACCACAATGAAGAACACAAGATTTGAAAGAAAGAAAGAAAGAATGATAAGGGAATGCGTTTGTGCACGGATGGAACTGAATCCGTGTACACAAGTACCAATCCGAGCGGATTCCTGAGAATCCGCCCGTCTGAAGCAAATCCGAGCGTCCTGCTGAGAAGACGCCCGTCCTGGGCTAAGCTGAAATTGAAGAATTCTTGACTGTTGAAGAATCCGAGCGGATTACTGGAAAGACGCCCGTCTCACAGAATCCGTCCGTCTTTCGAAGAAGACGCCCGTCTTGCAACTGAAGAAAAACAAGGAAAAATCTCTGGACTAGAATCCGTCCGTCCTGCACGAAATCCGCCCGTCCCATCACAGAATAATCCGAGCGGATTCCCCAGAATCCGCCCGTCTCTAGGCGGGATTTTGAAAATTTTGAAGCTGTAGAATCCGCACGGATTGCGCCCAATCCGCACGGATTGTCCCTGCGTCTTGAAAAATCTCGACTTCTTTAAATACCACCGCACCTTCATTCATTCATTCATTCATTCATAAACACTACCCACAACATCAAAACCCTCATCCTCTCCATCTCAAAAACAAAAACCCTCAACAAAACTCACCAAAATCAAATCAAACCATCTTTATGGCTCCATGTAGATAGTGGGAAGAAGGGTCAAACCGTTATTGTTAATGGCGGCCTTGTCACGGTCCTAGCCAAGCACTTTGATCCTAATTTCAATAAGGATAGCAAGTACAAGGCAAAGGAAGGTGGCCATCTTATTGATATGTCCATCTTGATTAACAAGTTCAAGTGGGTTGCCCACAATCCCCTTGACACCAAGTATGGGTGGCTTACTAGTGAGGCTCGATCATTCACTTTACCCGCGAAGATTTGTCGTCTTAGTGTCCACCGGACCAATTATTTACTTCCCCTATCCAAGGAAGCCGAGTACATCATTCAACAACAAAAGGGTGATCATGAAACCCCCTCCTCTTCCATTGTTATACCGCCTTACCCCTTTGTGTATGAAGAGTTCAAACCGCAAGGAGTTGAAATTGGGAAAGACTATGTCACTCTTCTTATGCAAGCCATGCACAAGCAAGCTTATGAAGATCGGAAGAATGCATATTTGGCTCAATATCCTCCCCTCTTACATCTAGCTAAGCAAGGACTCCTTGATCCATCTTGTCCTTTGCCTAGTTGGGCGGATAAAGAAGCCTTGTTTCCGGGTGCATCTAGGGACGTGGTGGAAGACAATGAGGTTGTTGGAAATGGTGAAGAAATTGATGATAATATTGAGGAAGAAGCAAGTGGAGATGAAGAAAGGAATGGTGAAGATGGTGAAGATGATGATGAGCAAGTTAATGAAGAAAGTGCCAAGGAAAGTGGCAATGTGACCACTTCTCATGAGGGAAGTGATGATGATAATAGCATGATGGAAGACTAGCCTTGGAGACTCCTACTCTCCCACGGTTTGTCTATATCTCTTTGTATTCTATTTCATTTTGATCATTGTTGGTTTAGTCCTAGCAAAATCAAAGGACTCACACCTCGGTTCCATTGAGGTGTTCTTACTTTATTGTTCCCATTTTTGAAAATCCAAAATGACAATCTAGTTTCATGCATAGCATAGTGTGTGCATGAACTCCCCCATGCTTTGACATTAGCAATAGTGTCTTATTTGGTTTGGGGAAGTTAATGCATACACAACGGGAGGTAATCTAAATTATCCTCTCCATCATAACAAAACAACATGCATCATGTAGTATAGCTTAGTGTAGAATTGCATTTAGTATAGAAATCATGCATCATTTTTGCATAATTTCCATCATTTTGGCCATTGAGGACAATGCCCATATTAGTGTGGGGATGGGAATTCTAACACTTAACTTTTATTCAAAAACCATAAAAATTTAAAAATTTCATAAAAATCATAAAAATTTAAAAAAAAAAAAAAATTAAAAATCCAAAAACAAGTTCATTTCCTTTGTAGTGTAGTCATGTATATATTATTGTATATATTGTGTTTGTTCATCCTTATTCACATTGATTGACTACGCCACATCCGAGACATGAGGATATTGAAGACCGCATGGTATGATCTTTCCAATCTCCTTTTTCCTCTTTATGTTAATGACTATGTGGCTTTATTTTGATTGATGCGGTATAACAATGTGAACTTAGGATTGCATTTAGTTTATATGTCATATTAGTTGGTAAAATCATTTGCATTAGGATGTTTATATGTTAGTTGCATCATGGCATGTAGTTTGCATGTTAGAAAAATTTTGCAAAACCGCCTATTTGGGAAGCTTGACAAGTGTATATAGGCCCTAGTAGATGCTTTTTATTCTTAAGACTTTGCTTGTTAGAATACTTGTAAAACACCCTAGGATGTGTCATGCTAGTATCCTTTGACCCATGGTTTAAGGCCTAGTCAAGAGTACCTTGTGGTGTGATAACTCCTTGGCTACCGTTTATTCCAAGGTGACCCTTGAAACCATGCATACTTCTATCATTCATCCATGATTTACCACATTTTTGTCATCAAAGGGAATGGGCACAAAAAGAAATCAATTTGAGTTCAATGAAATGAAAAGTGAAAGAAAGTTTGCAAAATGCATCAATTGAAAAGAGGAGCAAAATAGAACTCCTAAAGCTTCAAATACAAGGCACCCTCGTTACTAATTGGGGTGACTTTGAAAATGTTCAAAAAGAAATGCAAAAAGTTGTCAAGTATTGAAATGCCAAAAATCAAAAGAAATGGCAAGAAAGTGTTCTCAAATGTCAAATGCCAATGAAATTGGGGGGAAAACAAAAACAAAGCAAACTCCCAAAGTGAAACTCGAATATCTATCGATCCCTTTATCCATCATATCCATTTTTGTGCATGGTAGAGAGGGGACGACCCTTCTTCTTGTCTAGGCAAGAGGGGGAATTCCGCGATCCTCCAGTGTTTCTAACACCATAGGGAGTCTACTCTTGACAAAAGCATTTAACGATTGAGGACAAAGGTACCCTAGCTTGACACCTTTTGGAGGTGATTTATTGGTATCCTTCTAGGCTTAGTAGTTTGAACAAATTGCATCTATGAAGGATTGTGTACCCTTGAATTGCTTCCCTTGTAGATAATTTCCGCCACTTAGATGAGGAAAGTGGCTATTCTTTTTGTATATGCATCCATTATGTGATTTTGTGTGCTTAATGTTTGGATGTGTCGCCATTTTGGCAAGACCCACCTTGCCTTGCAAAAAGACATCCTACCTCATGGTTGTCTTGTTGTGAGTTGAAGGGGCGGAGTGAGACCCGCTAATTGTCTCATATCGGCTATTATTATTAGGTTAGGTTAGTTTTGGTCCTAGTCTTTGTCACCTCTTTACTCGGGACGAGCAAAGGTTCGGTTTGGGGATATTTGATGTGACCATAATTGGCGCATATTTAGCCCCCGAATTACCATTGTTTCCATGCTTTTTAGTGCCTATTTGGGTCATTTCTTATCTTTAGTTCTTTGTTTTGCATATTCTTTGAGATTTTGATCCCTTGGTAGGAAAGGAGTAAGAATCTTGCATTTTCATGGCAAAACGAGGCTAAATTGATCGTATTCAATGACCAAGCATCAAGGAGAGACAAGACTAGAAGGCCTTTGTACATAGCATAGTAGAAGAGCATTGTTGAGAAAGGATCCTTGAGTCCCCAAGGAAATCCCCAAGGAATTCATGAAGAAAAGGGAAGAAAAGAAGAAGAAATAACGCTGCCATACAATCCGAACGGATTGTACACAATCCGTCCGTCCGTCCAAGCCCAATCCGAGCGTCCCTCAAAGGAATCCGCTCGGATTCCCCCTCGCCAATCCGAGCGTCTTGCCCAAGGATCCGCTCGGATTCCTCAGCCCAGATCCGGCCGTCCCGACTCCCATCCGCACGGATTTCAAGACAAAGACGTTTTCATTCTTCAAGCTACGATAAGAGAAGCCCTTCTCTCGGAGAATACCGGAGTCTCCTTGCTCAACTTAAAAAGTGTAATTACTAGTTTAGCCCTTAGTTAACCCTAATGCATCCTCCCTAATTTTCACTATAAATACCCCATTAGTCTAATTAGAGGAGCATGTTCTTCTTATCAATAATTAGTGTAGTTAATATCAATCAAATCTCTCTTCAATATTGTAATCAAGTATTAATCAAGTTTTAATCCAAGTTTTAGTTCTTTAATCTCTCTCTTGTTCTTCCTTTATTTTGGGTAATTGAAGATTATTTGGGTTATTATTGGGAGATTGACAACCTCTCAATCTAGGATTCAAGTACTTCTATTATTCTTGCTTTATTATTGGAATCATTAGTAGGTATAATCTCTTAATCCCTTTTTAATTATTGCTAATTACTTTCATTTATTCATCATGTTTCATTATGTTAGTATGATTGACAACCTTTCTAGCATGATCAATATGATAATGAGTGAGTAGTCTCTTAGCTAGGGTTTAATGGGTGATTAGGGAAACCAACATGGGGAATGATTCATGCTTAAATCAATATGCTTTCATATCTTATTTGCTTGCTTGTTTTGATCTTAATACATGCACATGTTATATTTGATGAAATGCTAAGCCTATGAATCCTTGCATTTACTATCATCTTCTATCCTTTCAACTTGACTTGTAAGACATAACCCAACTCGAGTCTTGTTAGACCATGCATGTGTTGAGTAGGAAAGATTAAGTCGACTTGTAGGTGTTGTACAATCTAATCGATTCGGCTCCGGGACCCAAACTTTCCTAGGATTGTAAGATATAACCCAACTCAATCCATCACAACAATAATTGCTTGCTTATAAATTGAGAACATGTTTGTATGATCATATCCCATGATTCCCCTATGAACCCATGACACCCTAGTGCTTTTAATCAATTGTTTACACCCTTATTTTATTCATCTTGCTAGTTTATTTTCATTGCTATTTTAGTTTAGTAACCTTCTACATCAACCCAATTTGTGACACCCCCTAGACACTACTAGTTACAATAGAATTCTCATTTCAATACCCGTCCCTTGGGATCCGACCTTTACTTGCCTCTTTACTAATTGTAGAGTTGTTTGTGAAGTATAAATTGTGTTTTGTATCGACCATTGACCAACGACCACATATGCTTAATTGTGAACACGAAATGGCCTCGATCACTTTCAATGAGACCGAGAGGAGACTTGATAGATGCTTAACTTTGACCATCCCGTAGATCGAGAGATAGGAATGGACAATAATTAACGAATTAAAACGACTAAGTTGCTAAGATCGTGAGATAACGTGATTTAGTTTGCATTAGGAATCATTAATCAAGAACGAGAGTTAGTATTAATGACACTTAGGGATTAGTAGCATTAGGCCGAGAGGTAGTTACTATTTGACATGGACCGAGAGGACTTGTTTTACCCATCCTACACGACTGTATTTCGAACTTACCAAGGATTATGTGCCATCGTAGCTATAGTGAACCGACCGTCTTGGCATTTCTTTTATCATTGTTTACCGTTCTTATTTACCTTTATTTGTTTATTTATTCTATGTTTTTAGACTTAGTTATAATTCATATCATAACTCCCCTCACTGTTACAGTTGGACTGAAATAAAAGCAACTATAATCTCCCTACCTCCCTGCGGATCGACCCTGTTACCACTAGCTTCTGTTAGTTTTAATAGGTTTTATAAATATTATTTTTGGTGCACACAACGACAGGCATCAGCTACCGCAAAGACTTGGGAGACGTCACGAAGTCGCATTAAGGCCCTTACAATCTCAAGCCGGTCACATGGGGGAAACTATGGTATGTTTGAGTCATGTGTGTTTAATGCCTATAACGTGAATCTTGTGAAGTTGTTGGAGGAATGGTGAAAGTGTTGGAACATGGTAGTATATGAAAGGTGAATTGTGAAATTGTATATGATAGATCTTGAGCTTGAAGTATGTTGAGCATGTTATATGTTTAATACATGGTTTTTAAAAAAAAGGGTAGTTGTGCACGTGTATATTTTAATAGAAAAGCATGTGTAGGATACGAATGTCGTGTATAATTTTCATGTGGGTATGATATAAGTGCATCTATGTACTGGTTTCTTGAAATATTGAGTTGTTGTTGTTGCCTTATGCATGTTCAAATTGTTTTGGTTTAGAAAATTTGATTTGTATGAAGACCGATTATGGAAGGGCTGTCGTAAAACTATCATAAGTCGAGTTCTAGGAATGATATAGCTGTAATTTCAATTGCAGGTGATAGCTTGTCTTCTTACGATTCTAAAGATAGGTCACACGCCCAGATTGACCAAGTAACGAGTGAGATATGCCTGTTTTACGAAAACTGGACGTTGCTGAGAACTGAGCCTATGCTCGACCGAGTAGTCCCTACCCGGCCGAGTATCTTTCTTACTTGACCGAGTATTCCATATTAGGCCGAGTAATATGTTTGTGATAAGTCTGTTCACCTTCTGGAGTCGTGAACTCGGCCGAGTGGTCTCATTACTCGGCCGAGCATCGTATACTCGGCCTAGTATGTCATTTACTCGACCGAGTTTGTTTTATGTGACCGAATCTTATGACCAATTCTACTACGTGATGTTAAGTTTTTTTTTACTTTGTGTTTCATAAATGCTTGGTTAAGTACCTGGGGAAGACAAGTACAGTAGCATAAAGAACTGCAAGGAATAAAGATTGAAAGATGGTTTATTTCTCAGATTCTGCCTCTTAATTGTTTTGGCTGTTATTTTATATATGGTTAAGATTTGTTAGCTAAATTTTTTTATATGTGTTAGTCTGTGTGTTAGCTTTAAATTGTCAGTGGTCTCATGCCTATACGAGTTACGGATTAAGAGAAATAAATATTTCAGTAAACATTGGTAAGAATTTTACTGCACAATGCTAATTTCGACCAACCAATTTGTAAAATTTGCCATTTTTTATGTATACATGATTTTTGAGTGATTCCAACTCTCCTAATTAGTAAACTCGTAGAAGTTTCCATATTGATAAACCTCACCTGATATGGATATGTCATTAATGGATTATGATTTTTGCAAGTTGACCTTGAAACGTGACAAATTGCTGATAACAATCTGTTTTGACCCGTCGGTTTGGGAAAATCCTTATAAATTGATTATTTGTGCATTGGACCTAATTTCAACTCTCCCTATTCCATGACTCTCTGTATTTTCTAAAAAGTCTAAAAACTCGTGTATTCGTTAAGTTGTTATTTATTGGTGATTCTGGAAGTTATAGCATGCTTTATAGTGCCTGTGAACGTGTGTCTGATGACAAGTTTCTATAAAGGTTATACTATGAATTTCGAAGTCTTAGTTTCTATGTTTTGGCAACATGTTTATGTGACATTATAAGTAGCTTAACCTATAAGCCTATGTGGAATAAGTGATGTCATTGAAAGATTGGGGGTGTCGTGTCTTATATGTCACTTATTACATAACAATGTCTGCAAATAGCATGAACATGAAACATAGTTATGATTAATTAAGTGGATTGATTGTTGCACATATTATAAATAGTAACAAGTGTGATTACGTGCAAGTAAATTGTGGTTACCTAAGCTAACGAGTTTGATTGAATCATATGTGTCACATGGTGGTTGAGTATATTATCGGCATGAATATGAGATAGAACATAATTTGTGTTGAATGAATAGTTGTAGGATGAGGTAAGCCGTATAATAGTCCAAGAATAATGTATGATGACTTTATGATGTTATTAATTATAATGTAAACTGGAATAAATATACAAATAAAAAGCTAATATGTTGAAAAGGAAGCATTGAGTTATTTATTTGCATGAAATTAGTATAGCATGTCTAGTGATATGACAATATATGGTTGACGGTACAAATAGGTGGCTTGTGTGATGACGTGAGTAGCTAAATGATAGTTAATTGATGGTATATATTGGTGTTGAAGTGTGCACATTTTTTTTTATGATCCACATGAGTTGACATGCAACATGTTATTAATCACGATGAAAATGATGATTGTCCTAGTATGTACTGTGCTTGTAAACAAGTGTGTAGTAATCCTTCGGAGATGTGTGGGTACCGAGTTTGAGCATGATGTGGAATTACGGGTTATACATGTATAATTGATTCATGTGCATATTTTAATTTATTTGCCAAGTCGTACTAATGTGGATACAAATTGTGCGTAATACCGAGAATTAACAATTTATACTATGTATGTACATCATATTGAAAGTAATAAGCATGAGTAACGATGAGATGGCTTTTGTTGTTTACATCCCTTGTGCATTCTTGATAATTGCGATGAAATTGGTAACTCTATCGGAAAGCATGATTAGTAACATGATAATAAAGTCAAGCATGTTCGGTTATTTGAACTAGTCTAACATTGATATGTAATTAAAGGATGTGTTATTGCATGTGTTTATTGTTTGAGTATATATGCATAAACAGTGATTTAGTCTCGTTCTTTTGGTATTAGTTAGCTAAGTGAGCTTTGGTTTGCATTAGGGCTTCACGAGTTGTTACTGAAATGTGATGATTTGATGATTTTCAATCTCCTAGGAACGGTTAAATATGACAGATGAGCACAAATATTGACCCTATATTGTGACACCCTCATTTTTAGCGATAAATAAACACGTAAATTCTACAGAAAAACTGACAGGATATGTTTGTAATTGGTTCAACCAGATAAAACCTGTAATTTTCAAAACTTTTCTAAACCATTCACAAACATTTCCAAAAGAAGAGTGCCAAAACCTGCAAATACTAACAAACTAATTTACATAACCATGCTAAAGTCGCGAGAGTAAAGTGATACAACCCAAAGTAAAAGAGGGAGACATATGTCCCTCCAAAATATAAACACAACCATATGTTTAAAGGTTTACTACAAAATATAACCAAACTAAGTCCAAGGTTCTTTTGCTCACTAGCTCGTCTGTGACCCCATCTAATCATCATCAACCTGTCAATCGCATTTTATACAAACACGAAAGCCACAATTCAGTGGGGAGTAACTTCGAGTCCTCCCAGCCACGAAATGTCATATTTAATGTAACATGTAATGTAACATGTAAACAACATCACAAATAATCCAGATATCAAGTATTCTAACATATGAACACTAAACTGACCAAATTAAACTATCATGTGAAACATATAACAAGCAGTAATCCAAACTTTATCAGTTGTAACCGGCTTGCATCTCACCTATTACAACTCATAAAATCACCCTAAAAGAAAGGACAATATATCAAAGACAGGCATAAGTTCTTAGTACGGTCAATAGTCACTCTGTAACTCGAGTCTATACCACGAGGTAGGGAAGGTAATCGAACCGGTATCCTGGCTCAGAGGTTCTATCAAAACATGGCCAGGACACAACACAACCCTAGCCTAAAATGCACTTGAGACCTAGACATGCGGATACACACCACCGCACCCAAGACTCACAATTTTTCTAAAACAAAGTGAGTACCCTAAGGAATCCACCAAAGGGTTGGCTAGTACTTAAGCTGACCACTTACTATCAAAATAAGTAACGAGGTCATGCCCCAACTTGGATATAATCCCACCAAGTCAGGAACACAAAGGCTATTAAGCAGTGAACATATACTTGTCAAAGACTATAAAGGCCTATCTATGACAAACACAACAACCTGCAAGAAGTATTTAATACCAATTCCATTTCCAGCAATATTAACAATATTAAAGGTTTCGGGGAATCCAAGGCCGTTTCTACAATATAAGAACCCATTCAAATCAACCAACAACACATGTGAACTAAAAACATAATAAATGGCCTAAAACAAGAATAAGGCCAATTATCCATTTTTCACAATAATTTACATCCAACCGAATTTTTACCCGCAACCCCGATCCTCCAGTGCACGGGTTAAATCGCTGGCCGACCAATCACACGATTGATCGACATCGATTGATCAAAGGGACCAAGGCTCGATTTTCGGCTTAATCACCAAAACATTGCAATTATCACTATAAAATTCATTTTAAGCTTATTCTTTACAATTTCATATCATAACCTATCCTAACATGTGCAACTACCAATATAAACATAATTATACCATCAACATTATATTTACTACTAATATGATTCATTTCAAAAGATTACCCATTTGTTACTTATACTAAATATAACATTAATAAACCCGTAACGACAAATAATGCATGAAAAACCGCGAAACAAGCAACGGGCCAACCCGGGCCAACCCAGGGCCTGCCGTGGGCCTGCCTGGGCCTGCTGGCCGCCATCCCAAACCCTCCATTTTTCCATTTTTGTTCAGTTTAAGATCGTCTGAAGCATCAATTAATCATTCCCATTTCATTTCCATACTAATAAGTGAACTTAACATACAAAAGACATGAATTTAACCTATATTTTCATGTGAAATAAACTACTCAAATAACCTTCACAAAAATCATACAAAAAGCAAAGAATGTGACATTTATTCGTCGAGTAACTCGAAATATGTTACCTTAAGCTAGAAAAAGGCAAAATAACCCTTGAGAAAACCCTAAAAACAGTAGCTACCCATCATCCTCTACTATATAGGAGTCCCCTATATCATCCTCATAATCTTCACCTATTAAAAACAACAAAAACACAATAATAATCACTAAAACCGAAATTTTGCCCAAAAATCATCTTAAATCGACATAATGAAAACTGAAATTAAAATATACTAGGATGTAGATCTTGAAAAGAGGATTCCGAAAATATAAATTTTGCGAAAATCGGACTAGAAACGAAGAAATTATGCTGAAATTACGATTGTAAGCTTATTTGTTTTTTTTTTCTTTTGTGGATTTCGGTAGAACAAAGCTCAAGAGCAAAATGAAAAAAATGAAACACTATGAAGAAAGGGGGAGGCTGGATGCCTCATGGAGGGGGTTAGGTCTATTTTTTTTTACTCGGTTTTGATTCGTTTTGACGGGAATTCAAATTATTCGTCAAACGCGATTTCCGAAAACGCTAAAGTTTTTAAACACGAGTTTACTAGAAAATTAAGTACCCCTATGCCCTATATCCTAACTCATTTACCCAACGACCGTAAGAAATAGAAAATCCCATGTTTACGACTTTTCATCGAAATAACCTTTTATTAAAGAAAATGTTCAAATATAGTTTAAATTACTTTTAAACATTTCCAAACTATCAAAAATAATTATATTACTTCAAAATAAAATAAAATTATATTTTATCGAATTATTATTATTTCAAATAAATTAATATTAAATTAAAGTTGATTTAAAATATTACTTTTGCAATAAAATAACGGTCCGAAATTACGGGGTGTTACATATATGGTGGATTGTGGTTTGTTATATCATTAAAGATGTTGGTGGTGCATCACGAAACCCCGGGGTCTGTAGTTATATGGGATGAATAAGAAACTTCGGGACGAAGTTTGTTTTTAGGGAGATGTAAGGTGATACTATGTTTTCTATGTGGTTATTTGGATTTCCATTAGTAATTACTAATTCAAACATTGCGGTAACATGTTTATTATATTGAATGATAGCTTCTGTGTGTGGTCGAACTATAGTTGTATATGTTGTTTATATGTTTTATTTAGAATTGTATAGTTGCATATGTTGTTTATGTTTTATTATGAATTGTATTATAAGGAAAGACTGTGATAATGCGTGGTTTGTGGGGTTTTATATGAGTTAGGTTACGGGGACGTAACCTTCTTTTATGAGGGATAAAATGTGACAACCCGAGCTTACTCAAGTCTATATCAGTTAGCATAGATTTTACTAGTTATGCATATGAGTTATATTATGAGTATGAGTTATATTGTGTTAATATATGTGATGTTAGGTGTGGTTGGTTGTAGTTGGTGCGAACTTCGAGGATGAAGTTCTTTTTAAGAAGGGAAGACTGTAATACTCCGTATTTTACTTGGAGTACTTGGTCGAGTACTTGGTTGGTACTAGGTCGAGTGTGTGTTACTCGGCCGAGTGCACTTGACCGAGTAAACCGGTTCAACGAGTGTGACGGTTTTCATTATGTTGTGACCAAGGGTTTTGTTTATAACTCTTAAGTCATTTCTAAAATCATTTGAACATCTCTAAAACTATTTCTAAACCTAGAGAGAGGGAGAGGAATAGGATTTGTCGAGCCCTTCATTTGATTGAAGATTTTTCACCGATTTCAACCTAATTCGATTTCCCTGTTTGTTAGTCGATCTCATTCAATTGTTTATACTGTTTTAAATTCTTCGTCTTCGAAACGTTTGAAAAGAGAGTCCTGTTTATTTGAAGTCTAGTTTATGCATATCAAGTTTCGTAGTTAAATTCCTTATGGTTTGTCCTAGGTGATTTATTTATGAACATGTCGCTGAAAAGTCCGCGAATCTGATTTGGTTGTGGAAAATAATTTGAAACCCTAATTTATATGTCGATTCAGTTTTGGGGCTTCTTCATACATCATCTTTGTAGAGTCTAGATGACAATAGGATTTGGAATTACTTAAAAATAATGTCTTAAACTCGTTTTATGAATCAATACTTTTTGTGCGACGGTTTCCGTTAGTTTTTGGAAATCAGTCTGGAAACCCCTGATAAATTTGGAATTTGAGAAAACTACGTTAGATATAATTTGTAGCTAAGACTCATGGGGTTCCAATCCAATTGGCCTTGCATCAATTAGATCTATAAGGAATTAGTTATGCATTTTATACCGAGTCTGCCATGTGCTGGAAAATCAGAAAAAGTCGTGTTTGTTCTTTAAGTTGATATTCCTATTAAGTTATGATGAGTCTATGGTATGTGCATGATTAATTGTTTGAGTAGGTGGTAATTATACATAATTATGTTATGTAAGTGATGGATATATGAAGGATCATAATTGATGGCTTGTGTGTGCTTGGATTGCGAAAAGATAGGGTTTCCCTACTCAGTTACTGTTAATTGATTTAAGACTGTGTTTTTTTGTAATTGTTGTCATCTGCTGATCATCGGAGTATGGGAGTTGTGGTGACGGTGGTGATGTGGTTGTGTTGTGAAGGTTGTGGTGTTGTGACAGCTGTGATGTTTGTGTTTGTGGTGGAGTCACTTGCGGGAGTGGCATCACACCCTAGTTCGCCCTCCGTGGAACCCGTCACGGGAGGGGATGTGCACATTAAGGGACATGGATTGTTATTTGCTCGTTGATGAGCTGGACTAGGTGGGGATGGGCTGCGGTCACCCACTGGCGGCGAAGATTACCTGTTGCGATGGGTTATCTGGCAGGGCTACACACTTTGGTGTGTAGTCGGTTGCTGTGTGAGAACGGGAGACCGGGGATGGAGGATGATCAGCCGGTTACATTGTTTGTTTTTCTTACTTTAATTATTCAGTAACTGACCTCGTGTTGTTGTTTGTAAAACCTGCGGTGATCCATTCGGGGATGGTGAGCAGATTATGACAGGTAATGCAGATGTTTAGCTATGGGACAGTCATGGGGAGTCATTACGTCAAGTCTAGTTTCCGCTATTATGAGTTTAGATGTCTTAGATTTCATTTGTTCTGAGACCTTGTACTTTTATTTTGAGTTGGTCTGAGATAATGTAATCGCTAACTCTTTATACTTTAATAGATGTGTTTGTGGATTTTTGCTTTTGATATATACTTACCTCGGGCAACCGAGATGGTAACATCCTTTCATGCTAGGGTAGCCCTTGGTAAGGTACCTTGGTATGAGGGGGTGTTACAAAGTGGTATCAGAGATGACGATTCCGGCACCTGAAACAAATGAACCCAATGAACTTAGGGAGTCTAAATAAAATGAACCCGGAGAGAGTTGTTTGGAGCTACCGCAAAGACTTGGGAGACGTCCCGAAGTCGCATTAAGACCCTTACGATCTCAAGCCGGTCACATGGGGGAAACTATTGTATGTTTGAGTCATGTGTGTTTAATGCCTATAACGTGAATCTTGTGAAGTTGTTGGAGGAATGGTGAAAGTGTTGGAACATGGTAGTATATGAAAGGTGAATTGTGAAATTGTATATGATAGATCTTGAGCTTGAAGTATGTTGAGCATGTTATATGTTTAATACATGGTTTTTTAAAAAAAAGGTAGTTGTGCACGTGTATATTTTAATAAAAAAGCATGTGTAGGATGCAAATGTCGTGTATAATTTTCATGTGGGTATGATAAAAGTGCATCTATGTACTGGTTTCTTGAAATATTGAGTTGTTGTTGTTGCCTTATGCATGTTCAAATTGTTTTGGTTTAGAAAATTTGATTTGTATGAAGACCGATTATGGAAGGGCTGTCGTAAAACTATCATAAGTCGAGTTCTAGGAATGATATAGCTGTAATTTCAATTGGAGGTAATAGCTTGTCTTCTTACGATTCTAAAGATAGGTCACACGCCCAGATTGACCAAGTAACGAGTGAGATATGACTGTTTTACGAAAACTTGACGTTGCTGAGAACTGAGCCTATACTCGACCGAGTAGTCCCTACCCGGCCGAGTATCTTTTTTACTTGACCGAGTATTCCATATTCAGCCGAGTAATATGTCTGTGATAAGTCTGTTCACCTTCTGGAGTCGTGAACTCGGCCGAGTGGTCTCATTACTCGGCCGAGCATCGTGTACTCGGCCTAGTATGTCATTTACTCGACCGAGTTTGTTTTATGTGACCGAATCTTATGACCAATTATACTACGTAATGTTAAGTTTTTTTTACTTTGTGTTTCATAAATGCTTGGTTAAGTACCTGGGAAAGACAAGTACAGTAGCATAAAGAACTGCAAGGAATAAAGATTGAAAGATGGTTTATTTCTCAGATTCTGCCTCTTAATTGTTTTGGCTGTTATTTTATATATGGTTAAGATTTGTTAACTAAATTTTTTTTATATGTGTTAGTCTGTGTGTTAGCTTTCAATTGTCAGTGGTCTCATGCCTATACGAGTTACGGATTAAGAGAAATAAATATTTTAGTAAACAGTGGTCAGAATTTTACTGCACAATGCTAATTTCGACCAATCAATTTGTAAAATTTGCCATTTTTTATGTATACATGATTTTTGAGTGATTCCAACTCTCCTAATTAGTAAACTCGTAGAAGTTTCCAGATTGATAAACCTCACCTGATATTGATATGTCATTAATGGATTATGATTTTTGCAATTTGACCTTGAAACGTGACAAATTGCTGATAACAATCTGTTTTGACCCGTCGGTTTGGGAAAATCCTTATAAATTGATTATTTGTGAATTGGATCTAATTTCAACTCTTCCTATTCCATGACTCTATGTATTTTCTAAAAAGTCTAAAAACTCGTGTATTCGTTAAGTTGTTATTTATTGGTGATTCTGGAAGTTATAGCATGCTTTATAGTGCCTGTGAACGTGTGTCTGATGACAAGTTTCTATAAAGGTTATACTATGAATTTCGAAGTCTTAGTTTCTATGTTTTGGCAACATGTTTATGTGACATTATAAGTAGTTTAACCTATAAGCCTATGTGGAACAAGTGATGACATTGAAAGATTGGGGGTGTCGTGTCTTATATGTCACTTATTACATAACAATGTCTGCAAATAGCATGAACATGAAACATAGCTATGATTAATTAAGTGGATTGATTGTTGCACATATTATAAATAGTAACAAGTGTGATTACGTGCAAGTAAATTGTGGTTACCTAAGCTAACGAGTTTGATTGAATCATATATGTCACATGGTGGTTGAGTATATTATCGGCATGAATATGAGATAGAACATAATTTGTGTTGAATGAATCGTTGTAGGATGAGGTAAGCCGTATAATAGTCCAAGAATAATGTATGATGACTTTATGATGTTATTAATTATAATGTAAACTGGAATAAATATACAAATAAAAAGCTAATATGTTGAAAAGGAAGCATTGAGTTATTTATTTGCATGAAATTAGTATAGCATGTCTAGTGATATGACAATATATGGTTGACGGTACAAATAGGTGGCTTGTGTGATGATGTGAGTAGCTAAATGATAGTTAATTGATGGTGTATATTGGTGTTGAAGTGTGCACATTTTTTTTATGATCCACATGAGTTGACATGGAACATAATATTTATCACGATGAAAATGATGATTGTCCTAGTATGTACTGTGCTTGTAAACAAGTGTGTAGTAATCCTTCGGACATGTGTGGGTACCGAGTTTGAGCATGATGTGGAATTACGGGTTATACATGTATAATTGATTCATGTGCATATTTTAATTTATTTGCCAAGTCGTACTAATGTGGATACAAATTGTGCGTAATACCGAGAATTAACAACTTATACTATGTATGTACATCATAATGAAAGTAATAAGCATGAGTAACGATAAGATGGCTTTTGTTGTTTACATTCCTTGTGTATTCTTGATAATTGCGATGAAATTGGTAACATTATCGGAAAGCATGATTAGTAACATGATAATTAAGTCAAGCATGTTCGGTTATTTGAACTAGTCTAACATTGATATGTAATTAAAGGATGTGTTATTGTATGTGTTTATTGTTTGAGTATATATGCATAAACACTGATTTAGTCCCGTTCTTGTGGTATTAGTTAGCTAAGTGAGCTTTGGTTTGCATTAGGGCTTCACGAGTTGTGACTGAAATGTGATGATTTGAAGATTTGCAATCTCCTACAAACGGTTAAATATGACAGATGAGCACAAATATTGACCCTATGTGGTGGATTGTGGTTTGTTATATCATTAAAGATGTTGGTGGTGCATCACGAAACCCCGGGGTCTGTAGTTATATGGGATGAATAAGAAACTTCGGGACGAAGTTTGTTTTTAGGGAGATGTATGGTGATACTATGTTTTCTATGTGGTAATTTGGATTTCCATTAGTAATTACTAATTCAAACATTGCGGTAACATGTTTATTATATTGAATGATAGCTTCTGTGTGTGGTCGAACTATAGTTGTATATGCTGTTTATATGTTTTATTTAGAATTGTATAGTTGCATATGTTGTTTATGTTTTATTATGAATTGTATTATAAGGAAAGACCGTGATGATGCGTGGC
Organism: Silene latifolia; assembly: GCF_048544455.1. NCBI lineage: Eukaryota > Viridiplantae > Streptophyta > Magnoliopsida > Caryophyllales > Caryophyllaceae > Silene > Silene latifolia. The sequence continues at coordinate 7,361,391 of NW_027413123.1, forward strand.
TTGTGGGGTTTTATATGAGTTAGGTTACGGGGACTGATGTGACCATAATTAGCGCATATTTAGCCCCCGAATTAGCCTTGTTCCCATGCTTTTTAGTGCATATTTGGGTCATTTATTGTCTTTAGTTCTTTGTTTTGCATATTCTTTGAGGTTTTGTGTCCTTGGTAGGAAAGGAGTGCAAACCTTGCATTTTCATGGCAAAATGAGACTAAATTGATTGAATTCAATGACCAAGAATCAAGGAGAGACAAGATTAGAAGGCCTTTGTACATATTTTAGGAGATGAGCAATGTTAAGGAAAGATCCTTGCATCCCCAAGGAAATCCCCAAGGATTTTACGAAGAAAAGGGAAGAAAAGAAGAAGAAGCAAAACTGAGGAGCAATCCGTGCGGATTGTCCTGAATCCGGCCGTCCCCAGCACGACAATCCGTGCGTCTTCCTTCAAAGACGCCCGGGCAGCAAGCCCAGAAGACGCCCGGATTCCCTTGAAGACGCTCGTGCCCAGCCTCACAAATCCGGCCGTCCCGTGCCTAGGACGCACGGATTCCAGTCCAGCACAAATTCGTTTCTTCAAGCTTCAAAGAAAGAAGCCCTTCCTTCGAAAAATACCGGCGTCTCCCTGCTCAATCTAAAAAGTGTAATTACTAGTTTAGCCCTTAGTTAACCCTAATGCATCCACCTAATTTCCACAATAAATACCCCATTAGTCTAATTAGAAGAGCATGTTCTTCTTATCAATTATTAGAGTAGTTAATACCCCCTCTTTAGTATTGTAATCAACAATTAATCAAGTTTTAATACAAGTTTTATTTCCTTAATCTCTCTTTTGTTCATCCTTTATTTTGGGTAATTGAAGATTATTTGAGTTATTATTAGGAGATTGACAACCTCTCAATCAAGCATCAAGTACTTCTTTTATTCTTTGCTTTATTATTGGAATCATTAATACGTATAATTCTCTTAATCCCTTTTCAATTATTGTTAATTACTTTCCTTTGTTCATCATGTTTCATTTTGTTGGTATGATTGACAACCTTGCTAGCATGATCAACATGATAATGCGTGAGTAGTGGCCTAGCTAGGGTTAATGGGTAATTAGGGGAAACCAACATGGGGAATGATTCATGCTTAAATTAATATGCTTTCATGGTTTATTTGCTTGCTTGTTTTGATATCAACTCATGCACATGTTATGTTTGACGAAATGTGAGCCTATGAATCCTTGCATTTTTTACCCATCTCCTATCTTTTCAGTGAGACTTGTAAGACATAAACCAACTCGAGTCTCATTAGACCATGCATGTTGTTGAGTAGGGAAGATTAAGTCGACTTGTAGGTGTTGTACAATCTAATCGATTCGGCTCCGGGACCCAAACTTTCCTAGGATTGTAAGATATAACCCAACTCAATCCATCACAACAATAATTGCTTGCTTATAATTTGAGAACATGTTTGTATGATCAATTCCCATGAAACCCCTATGACCCCATGACACCCTAGTGCTTTTTATCAATTGTTTACAACCCTTTCAATTCATCTTGCTTATTTACTTACATTGCTATTTAGTTTAGTGACCTTCTACATCAACCCAAATTGTGACACCCCTAAGACACCACTAGTTTCAATAGAAATCTCATCTCAATTCCCGTCCCTTGGGATCCGACCTTTACTTGCCTCTTTACTAATTGTAGAGTTGTTTGTGAAGTTATAAATTGTGTTTTGGTCTAGGTGCTTCCAACGACAATTGTTCCGAAAAATAGAATATAGCATCCGAAAATAACCGACCAGGGACGTAACCTTATTTTATGGGGGATAAAATGTGACAACCCGAGTTTACTCAAGTCTATATGAGTTAGCATAGATTTTACTAGTTATGCATATGAGTTATATTATGAGTATGAGTTATATTGTGTTAATATATGTGATGTTAGGTGTGGTTGGTTATAGTTGGTGCGAACTTCGTGGACGAAGTTCTTTTTAAGAAGGGAAGACTGTAATACTCCGTATTTTAGTTGGAGTACTCGGTCGAGTACTTGGTTGGTACTAGGTCGAGTGTGTATTACTCGGCCGAGTGCACTTGACCGAGTAAACCGGTTCAGCGAGTGTGATGGTTTTCATTATGTTGTGACCAAGAATTTTGTTTATAACTCTTAAGTCATTTCTAAAATCATTTGAACATCTATAAAACTATTTCTAAACCTAGAGAGAGGGAGAGGAATAGGATTTGTCGAGCCCTTCATTTGATTGTAGATTTTTCCCCGATTTCAACCTAATTCGATTTCCCCGTTTGTAAGTTGATCTCATTCAGTTGTTTATACTGTTTTAAATTCTTCGTCTTCGAAAAGTTTGAAAAGCGATCCTTTTTATTTGAATTCTAGTTTATGCATATCATGTTTCGTAGTTAAATTCCTTATGGTTTGTCCTAGGTGATTTATTTATGAACATGTCGCTGAAAAGTCCGCGAATCTGATTTGGTTGTGGAAAATAATTTGAAACCCTAATTTATATGTCGATTCAGTTTTGGGGTTTTTCATACATCATCTTTGTAGAGTCTAGATAACAATAGAATTTGGCATTACTTAAAAATAATGAATTAAACTCGTTTTATGAATCAATACTTTTTGTGCGACGGTTTCTGTCAGTTTTTGGAAATCAGTCTAGAAACCCTTGATAAGTTTGGAATTTGAGAAAACTACGTTAGATATAATTTGTAGCTAAGACTCATGGGGTTCCAATCCAATTGGCCTTGCATCAATTCGATCTTTAAGGAATTAGTTATGCATTTTATACCGAGTCTGCCATGTGCTGGAAAATCTGGAAAAGTCGTGTTTGTTCTTTAAGTTGATATTCCTATTAAGTTATGATGAGTCTATGGTATGTGCATGATTAATTGTTTGAGTAGGTGGTAATTATACATAATTATGTTATGTAGGTGATGGATATATGAAGGATCATAATTGATTGCTTGTGTGTGCTTGGATTGCGAAAAGGTAGGGTTTCCCTACTCAGTTACTGTTAATTGATTTAAGATTGTGTTTGTTTGTAATTGTTGTCATCTGCTGATCATCGGAGTATGGGAGTTGTGGTGACGGTGGTGATGTGGTTGTTTTTTTACGGTTGTGGTGGTGTGACAGCTGTGATGTGTGTGTTTGTGGTGGAGTCACTTGCGGGAGTGGCTTCACACCCTAGTTCGCCCTCCGTGGAACCCGTCAAGGGAGGGGACGTGCACATTAAGGGACAAGGATTGTTATTCGCTCGTTGATGAGCTGGACTAGGTGGGGATGGGCTGCGGTCACCCACTGGCGGCGAAGATTACCTGTTGCGATAGGTAATCTGGCAGGGCTATACACTTCGGTTTGTAGTCGTTTACTGTGTGAGATCGGGAGACCGGGGATGGAGGATGATCAGCCGGTTACATTGTTTGTTTGTCTTACTTTAATTATTCAGTAACTGACCCCGTGTTGTTGTTTGTAAAACTTGCGGTGATCCATTCGGGGAAGATAAGCAGATTATGACAGGTAATGCAGATGTTTAGCTATGGGACAGTCATGGGGAGTCATCACGTCAAGTCTAGTTTCCGCTGTTATGAGTTTAGATGTCTTAGATTTCATTTGTTCTGAGACCTTGTACTTTTATTTTGAGTTGGTCTAAGATAATGTAATCGCTAACTCGTTATACTTTAATAGATGTGTTTGTGGATTTTTGCTTTTGATATATACTTACCTCGCGCAACCGAAATGGTAACAGCCTTTCATGCTAGGGTAGTCCTTGGTAAGGTACCTTGGTATGAGGGGGTGTTACAGTCGCCATATTTGTCAGACCGTGTATTATTACGTGGGGTTCGAGGAAACAAAATTCGGTTGCTCTCTCAACTGCTGAAGCCGAATATATTGCTGCAGGACTGGTATGTACTCAATTATTATGGCTTAAGCAACAATTACGTGATTATGGTGTTGACGTAGGATGTATTCCTATTTTATGTGATACTACTAGTGCAATTATTATTTCAAAAAATCTGGCACAACATTCACGTACTAAACACGTTGAAATAAGACACCATTTTATTCGACACCATGTTGAGAAGAGGAACATAAAACTTGAATTTTGTAGTACGGAAAAACAATGGGCCGACATTTTGACAAAATCATTAGCTCGAGAATGATTTGAGACTTTACGGTTGGAAACTGGTTTAATCGGTGGTACCTAAGCTTTTGTACACGTTCAATTTCTTTATGACTGACTAGTTTAAGTTAAGATTGCATGACTGTGTCCGTAAATTGCGTTGCATGAATAATTTCGTTAATAGGAAAATATTTATCATAAATTCTATTTGTTATTTAGAATTTAATTATCATACAAACTTTATCTTTTATCAAGATACACCATATTTTGTTTTTTTCCTATTTGCAAAAAATTCTCACAAAAATAGTCTTACAAAATTGCACGTATTATGCTTCTTATTCCTAATATATTCAAATAATCATATTTCCATATCTTATCTTTTACCATATTCAATTGATCACCTAACATCCTATTCATACCTTAACTCTTATCACTTACCAAAATTGATTAATACTTACCTAAGACCTAGACCTAGACTCCTATATTACTCCCTCCTTGCCGTGTAAACATAATCACACCCCCACTTGCATACTTTTTCTCTTTTCAAAATATTTACCATCATCTCACCATCACCTCCTTTACTCAACCATCAACATCACAATGAATCCCAACCATGCAAGAACCCGATCATCAACCCGCCATCAACAAAGCCGCCACTTTCATAAACCATCATCACCACTACCATCTCATGATCTTAACTCTACTAGTTTCCCTTTACCTCAACCAAACCCAACTACGCCCCTGTTTTGTGGTCGGGACGACTCGATGTTCGAGGAAAAAAGACACCGCCTTTTTAAAGGGAAAAATAAGGTAGTTGTTGATGAAGGTGAAGATATTGAGGAACCCGAGGTTGTTGTAAGAAACAGTGTTGCACGAACTTTGCTCCGGGATATTTCGAAAACCGCCACAAAAGAAGGATTAAATCGTGTTCGGTTAACTCATGACGAAAGCATCCTTGTTTCTCGTGTTTTGAGGTATTCTATCCATGGAGGAAGGTATTATCCCAAATCTTGGTTGATTAATGTTCCCGCTCTTAAGTTCTTTGTCGATTTTCTTCATTTTCAAGGGTGGAGTCACATTAGTCAATTTTTGAGTCCTATTTATCCAGTTGAAGTTGTTCAATTCTTTGCTAGTGTGTCGGTTAAGAAAGGGGTCTTGCATGCGACGGTTAATGGTGTTGATGTGACGGTCTCTGCTTCGGATTTTTGCTCTGTTTTTCGGTTCTCGATGACGGAATTGAAATTATTCCGAGTCTTGGATGGTCCAATGTGGTTAGTGAAAAAGAGATGTTGGTTAAAAAGTACTTTGAAGAGGTTGGGACGGACGGTGGAAACATTGTTATTCGTCCTCTCTCGGTAAAAATTAAGTTCCTCTTGAACTTTCTTTGGAACACGGTTGTGCCGAGACGGGGAGGACGAGATAAAGTTTCGAGTTATGAGGCTGTCATTATTTACTCGTGGTTAGAGGGACAAAATGTGAATTTAGCGAGTGTTGTGTTACATCGTATCATCCAAACAAGTCTCACGGTTACCAAGGAAAAATTAAGTACAACAATCGATCTTCCACATGGGATGTGGGTGTCTCAGTTGTTAGAAGTGAGACAAGTGGTGGGACGGGATAGTTACGGTGTAAGTGCATGGGATTGGATGTGTGATCGTTTGATTAAGCTTATGGGTCTTGTCGTTGATGGACCCGAGTTACTTCTTGTCAAGGATGTTGAGAAACGTCTGAGTGATTCGCGTTTTGGGGCTATGGAGGCAAAATTGGGAAGTTTTATGACTACTTTAATGGAGAAGTTTGAGGAGCAATCCACTCACTTGGCTACGGTTTTATTACATGTTGGACCATCATGGTCTTTAGAGTCGGGTTTGGATGCTTCTCGGGTTTATGCTTGGATGGATGAGGTGGATAAAAGGTTAATGGGTTTTGAACGGGAATTGAAGGCAATTCGTGGGGAAGTGTTCCCACATGGAGATCGTCTCACTTTTCTCACGAGTCAAGGTGGAGCGTTGGTTATGCACGGAAAGGCCATGGCAAATGATCAATCGCTTACATTGGAGGCCACTAAAGCTTTGTCCTTGAAGGTGCTCAAATTTGAAAGAAGTATTCAAAGTATGTCCTAACTTATGTGGCGCTCATTTGATCGTCTTGATGCCTTGGAGCATCGTACTCGGCCCGACTACGTGAACCCATATAAAACCCGCAACATTTGATCTACCCTTGCCTTACCTTTATTAGCTCTTTCTATTTTTAGCCCTTCTTTTTCATTTTCTAGTGGTGTGTTTTGCAAACTTATAATTCGGCCCATTTTGGCATACGCTTGTGGATTATGGCCCAAGTGTCTCTTTAAACATGTGTTTCATTCGGCTCATCTGCTTTAAACATGTTTTCTTAAGTTTGTTTGTTAATTAATTCTCTAGATGCTTATAGTTATGCGTGCTAATATTATTTTCTATGACGTTTTATCTCTTGTCTCGTCTTATATTATTCTACTCATTTTTTATTTGCTCTTAACTTTTCGATGATGTCAAGAGGGGGAAAGAACGTCTATGGTAAGCATCTACCTAAGCTTGCTCCTTGTCAAGACCAATTTTCTCTTAAAGTCCTTAAAGTTTTGATTTATGTTAATCATCTTGATCTTGCGTTGATCTTTATTATTAAGATGACGGTATTGTATTGAGGGCGAACTCTTTACTTAGTCACAAATTTAGGAGGCTTGCCATCATCAAAAAGGGGGAATTTGTTGAACCATATAGTATATATGTTTATGTTTTGATGATGTCAAGGTGCTTTATAATTTATATACTTGTTGCGCGTAATCGTTTGTCTAAGTCTTTTAGATTCGATTTGTCTAATACAAATAACAAAGGAAGTTGTGATGAAAAAGTATATAAGAATCAAGCCTCAATTCAAGATCAAACGATGTGAAGATTCATTCAAGATTTATGTGAAGACGAAGATCGTCTTAAGATTATTCAAGCTTGGATGATGACGTAGCCTATACTCGTAGATCTCCTTGAAGATTAGAATAGTATAGGTGATTATCTCGTAATGATAACTAAGAATGAGTTTCTTGAATTAGTAAAGTTTTAGCTTTGCAGCTATAACATTACTAGTAAAAGAACTCAATGCTATAGCTCTCCTACTATAACATTGAGATGCCGAGTTTATTATACATGACAAATAATTTTTCAAAATTGTTTTGAAAATTGTTTAAAAGTTATTTTAAATGTTTCTATAAAAGTATTTATTTAATAAAGTCCGGTTTAGTGCAGAGTTCGGTTTTATGTTGAACGTTGACTAGTAGTCGTGTTGGGTCAACTTATGAGTTGGACCATGCTACTAATTAGGCCGGTTTCAACAAAGCCTCTCTTAAAACCTAAATTCTAACCCATATATTGAGCTAGGGTTTGCACGAGTCACGAGGCTTATGAGCCGTGACATCTCGTGTTACCTAAGGTGTATTTGGTAAAGATTTTATTCTATAATAATATCTTTACATATCTTGTATATCTTACTTAATATATTTGTTTATGATAAAAGATATTATTGATTTAGGAAATCTTATCATATCTTAGAATTTATAGTAAAGATAATATTTGAATAGATTATATTCTATATTTTGGAATATTCTTTATTATCGTTTAGGCTTTTAGGAAAGAAATAATAGAAGATATGATTTGTTAACATATCTCCTATTATTCGGCCATTAGGGTTTCTTTAAACCGAATTGCCTTGCTCTTTCCTTGCTATATATACTTTGCTCTTTACAACATTTAAAGTAGAGACCTTAAGCATAAATATTGATCTTATTTTTACAAAGCAAATCGTGTGTTTCAAATCAGAAAACCGTTTTTGTTATTTTTGAAAGGTCATGTGTTTTAAACTCGTTTACTTGTTCTTATTGTTATCGTTATAATATAATAGTGCTTAATTGATTTCTTACTCGTTCATTAACGTGAACTTTTTAGTAGAATCATTAGTGCTTTCTTATTAGCGTAAGTTAGTCACTCGAGTATTTAACGGTACTGATTGAATTACAGCTAGAGTTAGTTGTACGAGTTGGGTTAGTAAATTTGTAATCCGTAGAAAGGTGCTAAATTTATTAATCGAGAATAGTGGAAGTAGGTTTCGACTTGTGAAACTGAACCACTTCAAAAATCGTGTGTCTCCTCTCTTTCGTTCGCTTGTTTATTTCGTTTTACATTCATTAGTTGATTAGTTAAAGTTTAATCAATAAACTTTAAATAATCAATTACAATCATACAATCGATAAAGCTTTAGAAAAGTTTTAAATCCTCAATTCACCCCCCCCCCTCTTGAGTATTTCGGATCGATAGACTCTTCAAGTATAAATTGGTTATTTTATATCATCTGTGGTTTTCGAGGTGCGTCCTCGGCTGAGTGGAGTCACTTGCGGGAGTATATTCACACCCTTGATTCGCCTTCTGTGGAACCCGCCGCAGAAGGGATGCGCACATTTAGGGACATGGGTTTATCGCTCGGATGAGATGAGCGGGGCTTAGGTGGGAACGGCTACGGTCCCCCACTGGCGGTGTGGAATACTTGTTGCGATGAGTATTCTGACAGGACTACACACTTTAGTGTGTAGTCAGGTGTGTGGTGATGTGACGGAGTTTGGTTGATTGGAATAGATTGTAATGTTGTTTTATTGCGGCTGTCTATTTTGTGTAATCAGTACTGACCCTGTTTAATTGTTTTAAAAACTATGGTGATCCATTCGGGGATGGTGAGCAGTTATTGAGCAGGTATGAGTTAATGCGCATGGGATAGCTGGGTTGAGTCATCACGAGCTGTCTTAGAAGTCTTCCGCTGTGTTGAACGTTCTTTTATTTTGATTAGTTGGTTTGACATTTTGAGAACGGTTGTATTTTACATTATCAGTTTTGTTTGAACTTGTATCACGTTAAACTATTTATTAAAGTATGTTTCTTTATGGTCTAATTGATATTTATTGCCTCGGGTAACCGAGATGGTAGCACTTCCATGCCTTAAGTGGTCCTGGTAAGGCACTTGGAGTATGGGGGTGTTACATACACGGGTTGTTTGGGGTGTTTGTAACGGGTTTTTCACGGGGTAAAGGGGGGAGTTGTTCGTGGGATTACATGGGTTGGTTTTTGAGTTTTATTTAATTATTAAGACGGGTTTTACGTAATAATTCGTTTAGGAAATAATTAAATTATAATTGAATAAATTAATATAATTAATTAATTAATTAATTAATAATAATATTTATGTTGGGTCACGATTTGTGAAGAAATTATAATCGGGTTCGGATTGCTTTAATTATTTGGATCACTTGAACTGCTTATTTGGAATCGCTTGCCAGGTAGGGTTCATATGTGAATTGTGTTGGTTGATGTTATCGTAATTGTTGGAAGGGATAATTATATTGCATTGTGTTTGTTGATATTATCGTAATTGTTGGAAGGGAGAATTATATTGCGTTGTGTTGGTTGGTTGTATTTAATAATTGTGATGAGGTGATTTAACTATTATCGTTGATTGTGAATGTGCATGTGGAAATTGTGATAAGTTGTGCGATAGTCAGATGTACGTTGTTCAGGGTGTTTTTACTCAAGGGTGATGATAACATGTACGTTGTGAGGGATGGGTACTATTACATAATGGTGGTATGTTGTTAAGGGAGGGGTACCAAAGTAATGTGAGCACGTTGTTAAGGGAGGTGTGCTAAGTTATGAGAAGGAGCACGTTGTTCAGGGAGTTGTGCAATGTGAATGAAATTGAATTGCCTTTCGTATGTTGTTGTCGTTAGTATTTATTCCTACTCAACCTCGTGGTTTACCCTGTATTCGTGAACATCTGTGATGAACCATAATGGGCAGCAGATTTCACATGTACTAAAGATTAGCTGACTTGGGAGATTATGGGAATGCGTGAGGACTTGACAAGTCTACCTAGAAGTCTAGACCACATAGATTATTTAGTCACTTTATTTATTTCCGCTGCTAGTTGTATCTTATTTTATATAAAGTTTAATTTGGTGAGTTGGATACATGTAATCGCTAAGTTTTAGTTTAAAGTACTTTGGTGAGTTGGATTTTGTTATTCACTACCTCGGGAAACCGCGGTGGTAACGCTCTCATTTACTTGGGATCTCTAGCTAAAGGCTCCTGAATAAATGGGGGTGTTACAGTTGCTCTTATTTCGTTGTGTTAGTGACTCCCGCTTGTTAAACTTTAACTTGTAATAAGAAGTTTTAAAAATTTCATAATTTCCGCTTAAATTTATTAGTTATATTTTCCGTATTATCGTGGGGTGTCACATGGAATGGATAAGATTATTGTGAGGATAAGGCGAGGGGTATATAATGGTGGTTAGTATGGTATGAGTATATGTATACATGTATAGTATATCGTATTACATATTATTATTATTATTATTATTATTATTATTATTATTATTATTATTATTATTATTATTATTATTATTATTATTATTATTATTATTATTATTATTATTATTATTATTATTATTATTATTATTATTATTACAACTTATTATTATTACTATTATTATTACTATTATTATTATTATTACTATTATTATTATTATTATTATTATTATTATTATTATTATTATTATTATTATTATTATTATTATTATTATTATTATCATCATCATCATTACCATCTTATAATAATAATAATAATAATAATAATAATAATAATAATAATAATTATTATTATTATTTCATTATTCCGTCTCATTCATAACTCGTATGAATACAATATAATATTATTATTATTATTATTATTATTATTATTATATAATTATTAAATACGGAGTATTACATTTATTAAAAAAAGGTGAACATTCTTTATCTAATTAAAGGGTTTCTTCTATTGTTCTTCATTTACTTGCTTAATTAGTTGGTATATTTCCAAATCTCTATTTAATCTTTTGTAATCCATTATTGAGTTTACTAATTATTTGTCTTAATCATCATGATTAGTTTAGTTATGTGATCGCTCGTGTTATGTGTTATTGATGATGATTAGTGAGTAGTAACTTAGCAAGGATTAATGGAGGATTAAGATGTTGATTAAGAAGATAATATATGATTGTTGAGGTTAATGGTTGATTAAAGGTTCTTGTCTTAACTAGTGTACATCACATGTTTGATGAATTATGTAGGTGATTATTTGCAAGATTTGTAACTTGTTTATACACTTCTATAAGATCGAAAGCATTAGGATGTGTTAGAACTTGCACTATGTTGGTGGGTTGAACAGGTTTACGGGAGAGCTAACTCAACTTTACCGAGGTAGGGCCGTTATACTAAGTGACTCGACCCAGAATCCGACAAGAACCCAAACTTGACTAAGACACACATTTATTGATTTTCTTGGTCATTGTAACACTTCTGACCAAACCCACGGTCAAGAGAGGTCACTCACGGTAGCTCGCCAGGATGTGTACACGGCCCACAGATCAACACGAGTCCTTTCTAATGCATTTTGTCCTAACTCATGCGCATCCCGGGAACCTTCCCAAGAGGTCAGCCATCTTAAGACTACTCTCAGTCAAGCACGTTTGACTGTGTAATTCTTTTACATGGATAACAACAAAAGAATGTGCACTTTGTTGATATGAGTAGTACTTTAAATCCCTTTAAACACTGCTCATTTAAGTCTATCACTGGACCTTTTCAAGGGGGTAGTACCCCACCCGAATAACATCTTCCTTTAACATGGATTATTATACATCCCCACTTAAAGAGCGCATCGTCCTCGTTGCGCCTGGTAGCATCTGACCGTAGCCAGCCTAGAATCCTCTAGAGAAGACTTAACGGAGACCATCGTCGGATGCCCTATGAACAAACTGTCCCTCAAGTAGTGAAACATAGACTATAGCCGATGCACCACTTTCTCAAAGATCTTGCCCATCGAGCTAAGACTAGGCAACCATGCCTTGAGGTCTACAAGGGCTGCAGGAGACAATTCGCAAGGAGATCGAGTTCGGCTCAACATGCAAACCGTAGACGGTAAAGAACTGCCTGATAAGAACGGACAGGAACAATCAATAGATTGGCTAACAACATCACTACTGACACAAGTCGACATCAGTGAATTCAAGGAACAAATTTGCACTTCAGCAGGCCCTAAAGAGAGTGCCTCCCAAAGTGAAGTGTGACAACTCCTTTTATAAGCATATAGCTGAAAGATCATAGATCCATATTAGACTCTCTAATAAAATTAATTTATCTCATAAATTGATATTTAGGTGATCTATGTAACATGCATGCTAATATGAAAGCAAAAAAATGAAAGTATAAGGAAAAACAATTACCTTACATTGAATATATGGTAAAATGGGCACAAAATAGTTCTCCTTACTAGTTTGTTCTTGAGCTAAAATGATATGGATGATCCTCCTTGAAAAACCTTCAAAAAGAAAGTCTCCTTCAAGTTGCACCCAAGAACTAACCCAATAATAATAACAAGTTTATACTAGTAACTTGTTAATATTGCTCCCTTGATAAATATAAGTAATATCACTAACTTATCTTAGTAATATTATTAATGTATACTAGTTGATGAATAATTATTGTAGAGAGATAGAGAGAAAAGTTCACATGCAAGATGTAGAGTGTAAAATGAGGTAGTGTAAAAATGTGAACAAATGATGGAGTATATAGGGCAAAAGTGGCGGGTGGGTGGAGTGCTCAAGTGGACAATTTTTGTCTTATAATTTTATCTTACATCACATGCAAAATCTAGTATAAGATATATATTATGGTAGTATACAAAATAAGGTAAAATGATTACGTGAGTAATCATCCACTACACTAATTTTACACGGTCCACTTGACCATATACGGGTCCATGTTGGTTCTTATATTTGTCACACAAATCCGTGTAATTTTTATTTTAAACATCGTATCATGTTTAAATACTTCCATAATTAAATCGTCCAATTCACTCCGTAAATATACGTGTACCACTACACATATTATTTACGTACTAATATTAATCACATTAATCAATTAGTACAATTTTAGTAAATTAACAGTTAATTAACTAAAACCCATTTCCCAAAACTTATAGTTTAATTATCGCATAATTAAATAATAACTGCTGCTCCTCGAGTTCGCAACTCGAAATCTCTCTAAAAATAATCGATTAACCTCTTAGTCTATAAATCAAGGGACTAAACAAATTGTATCTCATACAATTAATTAGTTATCAATTGGGGTTCGTTCCTATAGGTGTGACCGAAAGGGGTCAGTTGATCACCGCCGTCTCACGACAATAACGTCAAACTCTAGTCAGCCAACCGTTATCGATTTACGTTAATCAACTGACGAGGATCAAATAATTAAATATCTGATGATATTCTATTAATGAGATTTATTATGTTAACGCACTATTGTGGACGACACTAACTCCAACAATCTCCCACTTGTCCGACACAAGGTGTGCGCTACAAATTCTCTCGTCCGTTTTAATCTCTCACTCAATGCAAGGTGTCTTTCAGGTCGCACTTGCACATGAACACATCGCGAGTGGTTTTCTTGATCGGGAGTGTGACTACCAGACCGGAAAAATCTCTCACAAATTACTTTCGAGCGTGGCCATGCATTTGTAGTCATTAACTCCTCGAGTGGCCTTGAGATATAGTTACCCAACGTGGGTGGACAATTCTTGTGTGCCCTATCTATCCTATTGCACAATACAGCTCACCATGACCTAGTAAATGCCCTTTTGGCCTCCTTTCACGGCACGACCTAGGACAAAAACCAAAGTCACTCGAAAACTGCACCTGCTCAGATAATAGTCTCCAGTCAAAAGAATCGACTCATTAGGACATCTTAGAGATCTCCGCCATGACCAGGCGTCTATAATAGAACTTAGGGACTCTCTAAATGGTCACTGTCCGGCAAAGTGTCACACACTCCGCCTATGTAATCGACCAGTCATCACATATGACCTTATGGTCTTGAACAACCATCAATCGACTTACAATCTAGTCACTCTGAGACGTCACCTCATTAAGTGACTAGGGACAAAATACAATGTTCATCTTATTCACTTGAATAGTGTTCAACATTTTCTCCACAACTTATTCAGATAAACAAGGTATTAAAATTTAGTCACACTAAATAAAAGGTTCATAAAAGAATGAATACGAAAACAATAAATGTGATTATCATATATATAATAAAAGATACATTATCCAATTATTACATATCCATAATCTAAAGAAAATCTGGTACTCGTCTCAATCCCATAGAGACGACATGACCATCATTCTTAGCCTTTGATAAAGGCTTGGTTAAAGGATCAGCAATATTATCATCTGTCCCAACCTTACAAATGTCAATTTCCTTCCTTTCCACATAATCTTTAATTACATGGTATTTCCTTTCACTGTGTCTAGATTTGTTACTAGACTTAGGCTCTTTGGCTTGAAAAATAGCTCCACTGTTATCACAATATAGAGTGATAGGATCTTTGGCGGAATGGACTACTCCTAGCCCCTCCATGAATTGCCTAATCCAAACAGCTTCCTTCGCAGCCTCAGACGCTGCAAGGTACTCAGCCTCTGTTGTAGAATCCGCAGTAACACTTTGCTTGAAGCTCTTCCAGCAACAGCTCCTTCATTTAGCTTAAACACATAGCTGGATTGGGATTTCATGTCATCCCGATCGATATGGAAACTTGCGTCCGTGTAACCTCTTAAACGCAACTCAGTTTCTCCTCCAAACACTAAGAACGAATCCTTAGTCCTTCTCAAGTACTTAAGGATGTTCTTTACGGCTATCTAGTGACTCTCACCAGGCTTGGCTTGATACCGACTTGTCATGCTCAAGGCATACGCAACGTCGGGGCGAGTGCAAATCATAGCATACATGATAGACCCAACAGCGGAAGCATAAGGGACGGTCTTCATGTGTTCAATTTCCTTAGGGGTAGAGGGAGACTGTGACTTGCTCAAAGTAATCCCTTGGCCCATAGGTAGAAATCCTCTCTTGGAGTCTTTCATATTGAACCGGTCAAGAACTTTGTCAATATAAGCTTCTTGACTCAATGCTAGTATCCTTTTGGACCTATCCCTAAAGATCCGGATACCTAAGATTCGTTGTGCCTCTCCCAAGTCCTTCATTTGGAAGTGTTTCCCTAGCCACTCCTTAACGGAAGTGAGTGTTGGAACATCATTCCCAATGAGCAATATGTCATCCACATATAGGACAAGGAATGCAACCTTACTCCCACAAAACTTCATGTATAAATACGGTTCTTCCACACTTCTAGTGAAACCGTACTGTTTAATGACATGATCAAAGCGATGATTACAACTCCTAGATGCTTGCTTAAGACCATAAATGGACTTCTTGAGCTTACACACCTTCTTAGGGTTAGATGTATCCACAAAACCTTCGGGTTGTATCATGTACACCTCTTCTTCTAGAATCCCATTCAAGAAGGTGGTTTTGACATCCATTTGCCAAATCTCATAATCATGAAATGCGACAACCGCTAAGATTATCCTGATGGACCTAAGCATAGCGACTGGAGCGAAGGTTTCGTTATAGTGTAAACCATGAACTTGGGTGAAACCTTTTGCCACCAATCTAGCTTTGTAAACATCCACATGTTTATCCATGTCGAGCTTAATTTTATATATCCATTTACACTGAAGAGGTCGCACTCCCTCAGGTAAATCCACCAAGTCCCATACTTGGTTCTCGTACATGGAATCCATTTCGGACCGCATGGCTTCTAGCCAAAGCGAGGAGTCGGGACTAGACATGGCCGATTTGTAGGTAGTGGGTTCATCACTTTCAAAAAGTAACAAAACACCATCCTCTTCGATGTTACCAATGTAACGGTCAGGTGGATTAGAAATCCTACTTGACTTTCTAGGAACAATTACCGTTTCAGAGGAAGAGGGAATGTTATCCTCCACGTTCTCCTCTACCTCTTTCTCGGTTTGTGGCTCTCGAACTTCTTCAAGTTAAAATTTTCTCCCACTCCGTCTCCTAGAAATAAACTCCTTTTCAAGAAAGACAGCATCACGAGCCACAAGCACTTTGTTCTCCTGTTTATTGTAGAAGTAATAGCCACGTGTTTCCCTTGGATATCCTACAAAAAGACATTTGTCAGACCTGGGTGCAAGCTTATTGTCAGACTTGATCTTAACGTACGCTTCGCAACCCCAAATACGCATGAATGACAAATGAGGGACTTTCCCTGTCCATATCTCATATGGAGTCTTATCAGCCGCTTTAGTCGGGCTTCGATTTAGTGAAAATACTGCAGACAAGAGGGCAAAACCCCAAAATGAACTAGGAAGCTCAGTTAGACTCATCATTGACCGAACCATATCAAGTGAAGTTCGGTTTATCCTTTCGGCCACACCATTTAATTGCGGTGTGCCAGGAAGATTCCATTGTGATACTATACCACAATATTTTAGGTGTGAATCAAATTCAATATTTAGATACTCACCACCACGGTCGGACCGTAGAGTCTTTATCTTTTTATCCAATTGGTTCTCTACTTCCTTTTGAAACTCTTTGAACTTGTCAAAGGCTTCACTCTTGTTCTTCATTAAGTAGACATACCCATATCTACTTAAGTCATCAGTAAAAGTAATGAAGTAGTGAAAACCTCCTCTAGCGGTGATGATTAATGGTCCACACACATCCGTGCGTATGAGAGCCAAAACCTCACTAGCTCATGTCCCTTTTCCCGCAAAAGGTGCACGAGTCATCTTGCCTTGAAGGCAAGACTCGTATGTACCATAAGATTCGAAACCAAATGGTTTGAGCACTTTTGATGAAGCAAGTCTCTTAATGCGTCTTTGGTTTATGTGGCTTAAACGACAATGCCAAAGGTAGGATTCGTATGGATCACCCTTTTTGAGCTTTTTAGTTTCCATATGATAAACGTCATTAACATCATTTAAAACATAAATGCCTCCAATTGATATGGCCTTGCCATAAACCACATCTTTTAAAGAAAAAGTACAACACTTGTTCTTAATCAGAAAACAAAAGCCTTCCGCGTCTAACGCGGAAATGGAGATGGTGTTCTTATTTAAAGTTGGTACAAAATAACACTTATTTAAATACAACTCTAAACCACTAGCTAAAGTGAGCACATACGTCCCTACGGCAACGGCGGCTACTCTAGCTCCATTGCCCATGCGGATATCCACATCACCTTTTACTAGTGCTTGCACGTCCCTTATACCCTGCAATTAGTTACAAAGGTGAGAGCCACATCCGGTATCAAGTACCCAAGTGGAAGTACAAGCATAATTAACGTCTATCACATAGAGAGAGGAAATCATACCAATAGGCGTCACACGCCCTTCCTTGAGATCCTCCAAGTATTTGGGACAACTCCTCCTATAATGCCCCTTCCCATTAAAATGGAAACATTCGGCCTCGGAGAGCTTGACACTTTTTGCCTTGGGATTTCCATTCTCAACGGCCTTCCCCTTTCCCTTGTCATTTTTCTTTGACGATTTCTTGAATTGGGACTTTTCTTTCCCTTTTCCTTACTTGACTCCAAGAGACATGTTCTTTAACTTCATGGTTAAAACATCTCCCTTTTCACTCCCACTAGCCTCCATATCCCTCTCCGCTTGGGAGAGGAGTGCATGAATTTCATGGTAACTCTTATCCATGTCATTCATGTTGTAGTTTACCCTAAAGTGGGCGAACTTGGTGGGGAGTGAGTGAAGGATACGATCCACCACAAGAGTCTTAGGAATCTTACATCCTAGACGCTCTAGGATGTCAACATATTCGACCATTTTAAGTACATGGGGACCAACCTTTTGGCCCCTCTCAAGCTTAGCTTCAAAAAAGCGTGCCGCCGCATCGTATTGACGGACTTTAGGTGTTTGTGAAAACATAGTGATCATACGAGTGAATATCTCGTAAGCATTTAAAGAAATGCATGATAGCTTGAGCTTTGGCGATATTGAGCATATCAACACATTCTTGATATCATTCAACATCCTCACATAGTCATCATAGGCGGTCCGCACCGCCGATGAAGCTCTTGCACCGGGCTCGATTGGAGGAGCATCGGTCAAGTAAGTGAGCACATTGTCGGACAACGCGGCACTTTTGATGTTGGATTCCCATTTAAGAAAGTTACTACCGTCATCTTTTAAAATACATTTGTCCATTACGGACCTTAGCCATGAATCTTTGCCTAGTGAAGTAGTCAATGGAGTTGTTGAAGTTGCCATTACGAATTAAAATGCTACAACAAAAAGGGAAAATTAACATTCATTGTTTTTAAAATTACTTGTAAAAACATGTTTAGCAAGTTTTAGCATTTATAAAATGATCTCCCATTAAATTATATAAATGATCCCAAGACCCAAATATTAAACAAAAATGAGTATCGCTTGGGCGAAACATCCCATAATTACGTAAATTCGGTAAGTCACGTTGACCAATTCTACCTCTAGAACTCTTGGTCGACGAATTTCCTCAAATTCATCTACTAGCCCCGGAACAAAAGACTGTCTTATATCCCGTTGAGTCCAACCAATTTTGGCGTGTGATAACCGCTTACCACCCTACTTACCCAAGGTAAAAAGAGAACACCCCGCTTGGGCGAGCGTGGCTCTAATGAACAAGAGATTCATAGGTGTTACTAATTGGTAAGGCTAATCTCAATTTTAGTTATGTGAGAGATCTTGTCAATTTAGTCATCATTTCCTTATAAGTGAATTAATTCGGTGAATGTAAATGACGTGAATTGACAACCACGAAAATAAAATGCATGTGAATGGCGATTTTGGCATGCGAAAATAAAACAAGTAAACATGTAAGCATATGAATACATCCTAGTATGGCCACCTAGTTAATAAAAACTAGTCTATTACATTTCGAAAACCAACTCCTTGGTCCCTTGCCTCTTCATTCCATAAGTGGCTCTTCCTTCCTTGTGGGATTTGGAACACCTTCCAAAAATAGACTCCGTCTCGTTGTAATCCGTCTTTTGGAAACGCCGGTAAAAATAACTATTACAAATGAATTAAATAGCTATTCCTATTATACATTAATTAATAAAATAAATAAAATTATTAATTAATTACAACCCGACGATACGAGATCGTATTTAATTACAAACAAATCGATATTTCCATTCATTTCGGGTAATAACGATTAAAATTAACTAGGCCATACTAGGTACAAAAAGATAAATACTTTAAATAAATGACAATCATTCATTCAACTTAAATAAATATGCTTAAAATGCTGTAAATATGATGCCAAAATCGCCCTATCTATCAATCGTTGGTATTTTATGAATCATTTAAATAAATAACAATCATTCATTTAACTTTTTAATCTCATTTAAGTCCAAACTAATTGTCCAAACTGTTTTGAACCTCAAAATTAGTCCTCACTAATTTTATGATAAATAATTAGTTTGATTTTGTGATATTTTGCTAATTTAATCGGTAAAATCATAATATTTAAGTAAAAATCCAAAATATATTGAAACAAAATATTTTAGTATTCTGGAACACTCCCAAGAAACCCAAAAAGTCAGAAAAATGCCCAAAAAATTCCGGATAAATTTTGTGAAGGAAAAGATCGATATTTATCTATTTTTAACCACAAAAACCAATAAACATCAAAACAAAGTGAAAACACACATGCAAAATCACTTTTGATATTTAAATAATATTCTTAAATGTACATAAATTTATCATGGGCAGAACCAAAAATTTCGAAATTATGATTAATTAATTTGACTTTTACCGACTTTTTACTCAAAAAATCAATAAACATGCAAAATTCCGAACCAACCTTCAACTTTTTGCATACAATCAGTAGAAAACATGCATGAACTCCTCTAAAAAATGCATGCACCAAATCAACTTTTAACTAATTTTAGTCAATTTTTCACTAAAATGCGACATTTTGACTCGGTTTTCTACCAAAAATCGTTACAAATAGCAAAATAAGTTCAAAAATCACCGAAAAATTCCACAAACCTTTTGAGATCATTAGGTATGCATGTTCCAAAAATTTCGTGCTAAAACCTCTTCTAACACAATTTTTGAGTTTTTACAAATTATCTCATAATTCATTAAAATGCTTAAAATCAACATGCAAATTACAAGCTTAAGCTCTGATACCACTTGAAAGATCATAGATCCATATTAGACTCTCTAATAAAATTAATTTATCTCATAAATTGATATTTAGGTGATCTATGTAACATGCATGCTAATATGAAAGCATAAAAATGAAAGTATAAGGAAAAACAATTTCCTTACATTGAATATATGGTAAAATTGCTACAAACTAGATCTTCTTACTAGTTTGTTCTTGAGCTAAAATGATATGGATGATCCTCCTTGAAAAACCTTCAAAAAGAAAGTCTCCTTCAAGTTGCACCCAAGAACTAACCCAATAATAATAACAAGTTTGTACTTGTAACTTGTTAATATTGCTCCCTTGATAAATATAAGTAATATCACTAACTTATCTTAGTAATATTATTAATGTATACTAGTTGATGAATAATTATTGTAGAGAGATAGAGAGAAAAGTTCACATGCAAGATGTAGAGTGTAAAATGAGGTAGTGTAAAAATGTGAACAAATGATGGAGTATATGGGGCAAAAGTGGCGGGTGGGTGGAGTGCTCAAGTGGATAATTTTTGTCTTATAATTTTATATTACATCACATGCAAAATCTAGTATAAGATATATATTATGGTAGTATACAAAACAAGGTAAAATGATTATGTGAGTAATCATCCACAACACTTATTTTACACGGTCTATTTGACCATATACGGGTCCATGTTCGTTCTTATATTTGTCATACAAATCCGTGTAATTTTTATTTTAAACATCGTATCATGTTTAAATACTTCCATAATTAAATCGTCCAATTCACTTTGTAAATATACGTGTACCACTATACATATTATTTACGTACTAATATTAATCACAATAATCAATTAGTACAAATTTAGTAAATTAACAGTTAATTAACTAAAACCCGTTTCCCAAAACTTATTATGTAATTATCGCATAATTAAATAATAACTGCTGCTCCTCGAGCTCGCAACTCGAAATCTCTCTAAAAATAATCGACTAACCTCTTAGTCTATAAATCAAGGGACTAAACAAATTGTATCTCATACAATTAATTAGTTATCAATTGGGGTTTGTTCCTATAGGTGTGACCGAAAGGGGTCAGTTGATCACCGCCGTTTCACGACAATAACGTCAAACTCTAGTCAGCCAACCGTTATCGATTTACGTTAATCAACTGACGAGGATCAAATAATTAAATATCTGATGATATTCTATTAATGAGATTTATTATGTTAACGCACTATTGTGGAGGACACTAACTCCAACAATAGCACGTGACGGAAAAGGAAAAAAAAATTATTATTTATCTCAAACAAAGAAGAGGATGAAAATTCAAAGAGTGCGAGAGAAGTTGTAATACCCCGTATTTTATTACCTTGGTCAAAGACTAGTCAACGCTAAATGGGTAAATATATTTTATAAAATTATCTTATATTTCTACAAGTTATGTTATGAGATGGAATAATAAAATAATAATATCAATAATAATACGATACATGTACATAGATAAGTATACCATGCTAACTACCCATATATAGATACCCCCCCCCCCCCTCTTTCACCTTATCCACCTTGTGATCCACATACACAATCTTACAAAATTCACATAAAAGATGAAGAAAGAGAGGAAAAGATGGAGATTTTGTCCCTCCGCTTTGAGATCGTAAGGTAAAACCATCTTAAACTTGTTCATATATTGTTTAATTAATACCGTTGACCCGCCTCGACCTTGACCCTGTAATAACTCGCCTTTTTTAGTACCTTTTATTAATTAAATATGAGATTTTATTATTTACGAATGTGATACACGATATTTAATAATTTAATTTATAAGACGGAAGTTAAAAAAAAAAAAAAAAAAAAAAAAAAGAAAAAAACATATGAAGGGTGTATGACCGGCGGGTGGTGTTGACCAAGGGGGGAGGATTTGACTTGTGTAGGCTCTACCTTAGATATTTTAAGGAGAGAAATAATAAAAATAATAATAAAGTTATATAGTAAGCTTCCTAGAAGTTTCCATCAACCACCTACCCTACCAACTATATAAACATATCTCATGTCTCACCATCTCTTTTATTCCACATAAAAAACTAAACTTATATCTTGTGAGGAAGGGTATTTTGTGAGCCAACTTTAAGACGGAGTTTTCACCTCACACTAAATTAATTGTGGTAAGTTATCTATCTAATCACTTTACATCAATTGTTTACATTTGACCAATGACCGAATTACCCGTTGCTTTGACCATACGTTGACCGTCGTGGGGGCCGTTGACCGACGGGATGACCACCGTCGGCTTTAGTCGTGTGTGGGGTGATTTTTGGGGTTATTTTTGGGTGATTGTTTTTTGCAGTTTATATCTTAATTTAATCTGCAAGAATAGTTTATAATTGTATACAATCTAATTTTTGTTTAGGTGGTGGATTTGTGGAAGAGACTTTATCAGTTTAATTGTTAATTGAATTGTAAAGAATTGCTAAAGGTAGGATATCTACTCAACCTTGCTTATTTGTTAAATTAATGAATTTATTAATTTCTTATAAGATGGATTATCGTTACATGGTTGTCGTAAGATGAATTATTATTGCATTGTTGGCATGAGACAAATTGTTATTGTATTGCTTTTATGATAATTATTCCACCATGAGTTTATTGTTACAATTGTTGTCTTCAGCATCTTATAATTATACTATTATCACTGTTGGTTGGTTTTCTATTGTTTGTTTGCTTATTGAAAGAGGATTGGTATTGTGATTGTGATTATTGGTTGGCCAGTCACAGGGATGTTGAAGTGTCGTAGACCTGTGCGATTGTGGTTAACTAGGCACAGTGGTGTCAGAGTGACCGTGAACCAAAGCGGTGAGTGGGATATGTCGATTTTGTGGCAATCAGTTGTGCCGTGAGTGACGGTTAGAGGCGCGAATTTTTTTGTTGTCTTTTGTTGCAGGTTTATTATATTTACTTATTGTTGTTTACTTATCCTACTCAATCTCGTGGTTGACCATGTATTGGTGAACACCTATGAAGAACCAAATATTGGGGAGCAGATTGATTGCCAGGTTAGCTTCTCTGATGTGTTGGATGCTTGGAGGGGGCTTGGGACGTATGACCTTCGTGAGAGCCTAGAGATCACCTAGTTATTCAGATACTAGTTATATTATTTCCGCTGCTGTTATATTAAAACATAATTTTATCATTTAATTAACTCGTTGGAACTTTTCTAATCAAACCGTTTGAGACAGTTTAATTATATCGTCTTAAAGTACTTTGGTAATTGTTTGTCTTTTATACTTACTACCTCAGGCAACTGAGATGGTAACACCTTTATTTATCTAGGAATGTCTTGCTAAATGCTCCTGAATAAATGGGGGTGTTATAAAGTGGTATCAGAACGAACATTCCTAAAGCCTAAACAAATGAATCTAATGAACTTAGGATGAGTCCAATAAAATGAATCTGGGGTAGAAACGTTTTAGGAGCCCTTTTGTTTGGTTAGGGAGACGTCCTTGATTTGGCTCTTTTCAGTTTTGAGCCGGTCACCTCGAGGAAAGTTGAGAGAGTGGGGTACGTAGCGTGGATTCTTTGCCTTAAGGTTCTAATTGTGTTCTGACGTTGCGAAAGTTACTAACTTTATTTTCAGGATGAGAGCAAAAGGTAAGAAATTTTCAGACGAATGAAAGAGACGAGGCGTGTGGCCGATTAGATGGCAAATATGGTGGATTGAATTTGTTTTGAGCATGTGTTAATTTATGGCATAATTATTCATGGAATTTTCTTAGCATATAATGGATGGCATGAATTGAAGAAATATGAATTATATGATTTGTTGCATCTTTATATGAAATTGGTTGTATATGTGTGAATTACATGCTTAGAATCACATGTCTAGAGATATGCGATATGTGTTGCCCTGAACTTATAAGCATAGAATTATGAGATTGCATGAATTAGAGACTAAGCATGTGTGACGGATAATTAATTTGGGCAAATGATAAAGGGAGGACGTGAGAGGGCCGTGGGGCTTAACGTGTCACGGTGGTTGGTCGGGCAAGGACCAGCTCGACCAATCACACATTCATTTGTATGAAAGAATTTTATCATATACCTTGTGCCCAGAAATTCTTTTGAACGAAAACTTATGTTTCTTTCTTTATTCTTAATAGAACCGAAAATGGCACCAAAGACAGATACACCCATAACTATGTCACAAGCGGAAATTTATATACTAATTGCAACAAATGAAGCTTCACCAGCTGCTTTGAAAACGAAAACTTTTATGATGGATCCTGCTAAGATGAGTGCTGCCATTGCTCGTCATAGTCCGATGAAGTATGATGGACTAGACGAACCGTCCTTATTGGGAGATTGGTGCATGAGTTTGAAAACCTCTTTGAACTATTGAACTGTCCCGAGGAGATGCAAGTGGATCAAGTTGCTCACTACTTGAAAGGAAAGGCCGAATCGTGGTGGAATCGTAACAAGGGAGTGATCAGGGAGGCTTGGAAGGAGAGTGATGAACCTTATGTTACCTGAAGGGGCTTTAAACACATAATGAGAGCTGTGTTTGTACCTGCGCATGTTCGGAGTAGGATGAGGTCAGAGTTTGATACATTTAAGATGCTGGAAGAGATGACGATAGAAGACTACCACAACAGATTCATGGAGCTAGCTGAGTATGTGTCAAACTTGAGCTATGGTGAAGATGTGTTGGCATTGATATTTGAGAAGGGGTTGACCATGCCCATAAAGAAGAGGCTTTCATTTGGGGAGCCAAGTACTATGGAGGAATTATATCAAAGAGCAAGACATGCTGAAAGAATTGCAGTTTTGGTTAAGGAGACAAATAAAGACAAGGGAGTAAAGAGAAAGGCTTAGACTACGAGTGAGGGAGCTAGAAGAAGTAAGAAGAATAATTATAACCAGACCCGATCATATTCTTCAGGAGGGGCAGTGAGTGGTGGCAGGTTCGGCCGCAGTGTAGGGACGAGTGGGGCGAGTAAACAGAGCAAGCCACAATGCTATCGATGTAGTAGATTTGGTCATAAGATCGTTGAATGTAGAACTACTGCGATAATGAATAGTGTGAATGGCGGTTTGGTGGAGGGAATTCAAATGGATACAGGACACCAAAATCTAGCTATGGAAGCAATCGTTTTAATGGGTCTTGGAATAATCAAAGGAGCTAGAATAATAACTTCTTTCAGAATTGCTTCAACAATAATCAAGGCAATGGAAACGGGTCGTACAAGAGACAAAATAATCAAACTAGTGCCGTGAAGCCGGGGGCGATGTCAGCTTGGACCGTATAGGGTGGAGGCAAGTCCATTGGTAAATTGTTCATGATGGGTAAGGAGGCTGCTGAGGGAGATGCACATGTGGTTTCGGGTACTTTTCTAACCAATTCTAAACCATCTTATGTTTTATTTGATTCGAGAGCAACCCACTCATTTATATCAAGTGACCATGTTAAAGTGTTCTAATTAGTTGACCCGGTAATAATAAAAGACGAAGTAAAAATACCTTCTGGGGAGTTAGTACCTTGCACCAAAGTATATAAAAATATAAATATTCTTATCGGGGAGGTTTTATTTTCAATGGACGTAGTAGAATTTGCTTTGGGTGGTTTTGAATTTTTTTTGGGGATGGATTGGTTGAGTAAACATAGAGCCTTTATTGACTATCACCAAAAGAAAGTATCCATGAAGGGACGAAGGGAGTAAGAGTGTCTTATAAGGGATTTGTGGTAAAACCAAAGGTGAAACTTATATTAATTACCCCGAAGTCGTGTTTGAGGAAGGGAGGATAATTAATCTTGTGTCATGTAAGGGACCTGCGTGAGGATGGAAAGGGCGCATGGGAGATCCAGTGGTAAGTGAGTTTCGGGATGTGTTTCCAGATGAAATTCCAGGTTTACCACCAAAGAGAGATGTAGATTCTAATTTTTAATTGAAACCCGGGACGGGACCTATTTCTAAGGCACCTTACAGAATGGGACCTAAAGAGTTGGAGGAACTTAATATGAGGCAGAAGAGATGGATAGAGTTGATTGGAGATTATGATATTGAGATAGTTTATCATGAAGAAAAGGCTAATGTGGTGGCTGATGCTTTAAGTAGAAAGTCTATTCATGCTTTATGCTCAGCTATGTCGCGTGTGAAAGTGCAAGGTGAGATAGAGAAAATGGGAATTTGTGTGATAAGGAAAGAGGATTCAGTTAGGGATTTAACCATTGAGCCAGAGTCGTATGCCGCAATTAGAGAAAAGCAGAAAGGCGACCCGAAGGTCGTGAGGTGGTGCGCGGCCGTGGCTGACGGGGTTGTGACACGGTTTTTTGTGCGTGAAGATGACAGTTTGAGATTTGATGGGAGGTGGTCTGCACCTGATGATGAGGAATTGAAAAGAAATATTTTGACTGAAACACATTCTACACCATATTCTGTGCCTCCTGGAGGAGATAAATTATATAAAGATTTGAAGAAAACATTGTGGTGGCCTAGGGTAAAGTGAGCATAAAAGACCACTGGGTAAAGTGCAGTCTTTAGATGTACCTAAATGGAATTGGGAAAGCATTTCTATGGACTTTATTGTTGGTTTGCCTTGGACTCAGAAGGGCAATAATATGATTTGGGTTGCACATTTTATTCCTATGAATGATACTTGGAGTAAGGCTGAGTTGGCTAAAGCTTATGTAAGAAATATTGTGAAGTAGCATGGAATTCCAAAAGATATAGTTTCTGATCGTGACTCAAGGTTTATTTTCAAATTCTCCAAGAGATGCAAGAGTGTATAGGTACAACTTTGAAGATGAGTACTGCATTTCATCTAGCAACAGACGAGCAAACTAAGAGGACTATTCAGACATTAGAGGATATGTTAAGGGTGTGTGTCATGTAGTTTGGAGGATCTTGGGAGGAGAGGTTGGATTTGATAGAGTTTTCTTATAATAACAGTTATCATACTGTCACTGATGCCGTGATTTTGGGGCCAGAGTTGATCCAACAAATGGTTGAGCAGGTACATGTGATCAGACACAAGATGAGAGCTGCACAAGATCGACAGAAGAGTTATGCTGATTTGAGGAGAAGTGATATTGAGTTTGCTGTAGGAGACAAAGTATTACTGAAAGTGTCTCCAATGAAAGGAGTGATGCATTTTGGCAAGAGAGGAAAGCGGAGTTAGAAATATATTGGGCCTTATGAGATTTTAGATAGAGTTGGTGAAGTGGCATATCGTGTAGCACTACCACCATCCTTGGCCAGAGTTCATAATACTTTTCATGTCTCACAGTTGAGGAAATATGTGAGTAATCCTACACATGTGTTAGCATGATAGGTCCATTTTATATATAGTTAACCCCTATTGTTGCTCGATTTATTTGATTATTGCACTTCTATTAGTGTATTTGTGAGCTAATTTCGTGTTCTAGGTGTTTTGCTCCTCTTGAATACATTTTGTAGGAAATGAAGCAGTTGGTAGCTTTTTGCCATCAAATTAGCATTTACCCAAGTTCACGAGGCTAATAAGTGCATGTCCTGATCATGCAAGGTCGTGTCGAGAAGTATAGGGGCATTTCGGAAAGAAATTGGAAATCCCGAGCATGAAGAAAACCAACTTATGTTGGTGTGCAAATTATGAAATATAGTCCAAGTAAAAGCCCATCATAAGAGCATACATTGGATGTCAAATGATCCATAGGATGCCTTAGACGGGCTCTTGAAGAAGCTTGCATTGGATTCCGCATTGTCATAAAGCAAGAATTTAAGACGGAAGTAAGTGGAAAATCAGAAAACACACGTCCCCGATCGGGGTGAGGTGTCCCCGATCAGGGTTGCCTCTTTCTAGCTTGTTTACGTTAGACCCTTTATTCCTATATAAAGGGTGCGGATCCGGGACCTCTCATACACTTCTGACACAACACTTCATACACCACTTTTACATGTTTTTCATACCCTTTATTTCAAGTTCTTAGTATAGTTTAGATTAGATTTCCTTTAAGCATGTCCTTTATGTTATAAACAATTTCATTTAAGCATTTCAAGTTATATACGAGTTACATTTTAAGTTATTTCCAATTGTTATCTTGTTCTTCATTCCCATGTTATATTTCCATTTTCAAGGTAATCTCATTTCTAATATTACTTTTGTTATTCATTTGTAATTTCCATTACTAGTTAGTATGTTTGTTTATCATTTTATATGTGATTGGTTTACTTTTCACTATGCAAAAGTAGTTCCTTTGTCTAGGGAGTAGGGAAGCCATGCATAAATAGTTTTTGCTGTTGTTTAATTAGGATGGTATAGTAATCGTATAATAGTTTCTATCACATGCTTTTATTGATTTGTTAGTCTTTTATTGTTGGCCACTATCATAGACTAAATTTGTTAATTCACCTTCATAAGTTATGAGGAACGAAATTAAATTAGACAAATCATGTTTTAGTAGACCGATCTAGCCATAGCGAGAGCTCGCTAGAACCTGTTCTATGTTTGACAATAAGGCCGAGAGGTGGTTGTGTTTAAGCCTACAAATTTATCGTATTATCAATTTCCTAGTTTGGCATGAGCATTTACATAATTTGCATGTGTGACCCGA
The DNA here is from genome assembly GCF_048544455.1 of Silene latifolia. Classification (NCBI taxonomy): domain Eukaryota; kingdom Viridiplantae; phylum Streptophyta; class Magnoliopsida; order Caryophyllales; family Caryophyllaceae; genus Silene; species Silene latifolia. Next base: position 7,390,246 of record NW_027413123.1, read on the forward strand.
CTTCGCGAGGCTCTATCATTATTATTGATTTCTTTCATTGCTTTATCATTATTTTAAAAACTCAAACAAACTTTCAATCGATAACAGACCTTGATAAAATTCACTCCATAACAACTTGTTTAGCAACTCATGTCTCCTTGTGTTCGACCCTATTACTATATTCATTTGTGTCTAGGGTATTTATCTTTGTTAGGTGTGTGATAGCCTATCAAATTTCGGCGCCGTTGCCGGGGAGCACGGTTTTGTTTGCTATTTAGTTGTTGAATTTTATCTTGTTTTCTTTTGTCCAAGGGAACACTTGTTCCTTGGGATAGTTCTCACGGTTTCCTTGTAGTTTTAGTGTCTATTTTGTAGGTAATAAAGCTTGTCCTTTTATAATGAATGATGGATTCTGATTTCCAAAACTCAAAGATGAGCCTTTTCATGACTATGTTGACCGGTTATACTACTTTCACAGTGGTCTAATCTCCCTTGGACACATCCTTGATGGGGATTACTTGGGTCATCTCGGAATTGATGGCATGGATTTTGAGACTCGTGAATTGGCTCTAAACTTGCAGAATAAAAGTGTCTACTACATGGTTGGGGCAGAACTTTGGAATTTCTTGAATATCATGGCTTCCGGATGTCGAGAGTTAGCACGCCATTTCAATTTATGGCGCATCCAAAAGAAGCTCAAAGTGTTACAGGCTCGTTTGGAACAACTTTTTCAAAAGGAAGCGGGACAATGTGACATTATTACCTCTCCTTATGCTCTCTCCCAATGTGAGTCTTTTCCCCTAATAACTTTGAATTATTGGATGATGATGACGATGGTGAGACTTTCTCTTCCGAAATTCCTCTTAATGTCATTCTAATTGAAAATTTGGAGACTCATGTTGAAGAAAATTACCTTGTAGTAGATGAGACACTCACCGTGGAGGATGGTAGGCCCGTTTGTAATGTAAATGATGAGGTTTTTCCGAAGTCATTTGAAACCTTTGAAAATCTTTTCACGGAGTGTGTAGTTGACCCATTTGAGGTTGATGGAGGACTTAGTGATACTAATTTAGAGGTAAGTGGATTAAACCCCCCATTTTTGATGGGTCCAACGACCTTGAGTTTTCATACCACCAATTTGTGACCATTCATGATAGTATTTGTGCACTAACGCTTTGTTTTATAGTCTTAAGCATGATGCTCCATCTCTTGCGGACGAGTGGAGTAGTATGTGGTTCTTTTTGAAATCTCTCATATGCGCTTTAATAAGATATCCAAGTTCTTACCTTTGATCTATCATGCCTCAATCTTATCAATTGCTTACATTTGCTTTTGTATTGCTCATGCGCATGTATATGATCGATTTCTAAAGGCTTTGACATGATTTTTAGAGGACAAAGGATGGATCATATTTAAGGAGAACAAGAGTCTAGCAAGACTTTTAAATTGCACTTCTCGGGAGGCAACCCGTGTTTAATTATGTTTTTGAGACAATTTACAGTTTTTGGACAATTGTAATTTCAATTGGGTTGTAATAGTTAAAACAATAAGACATTTAGTTTGCTTTAGTTTGTAGTTGCTTGTATTTGACTTTGCTACTTGGATTGAACCTTACCCCTTTTTCAAGCTAGCTTGGGGGATGCTTGTACACGTTAGTATGCTTTCTGGCCTTCCTTTATTTCGCATGTGTCATCCCCATCTCCCATTGTTTGTTTTATTTGTCCTTCTTTGTGGTTTTTTGCGCTTAAACCCGTTTTACACATTGAGGACAATGTGTTGTTCTAGCCTGGGGAAGGGATTTAGTAGTCTTGTTTATTAATTTCATATACTTCAAAAATCCAAAAAAATTGAAAAATAAAATAAACTTTGGTGTCTTATTGTGTCCACCCTTATGTCTTATGCATAATGTCATTCCTCCTTGCATTTCCCATTGTAGCTTTTTAAGCTAATGATTCATGCTTATTGACGGGTTTTGCTTGCATGGGGATGTCTTGACATAGTGGGTGAGGGATGGATTTTGGACAAATTACGTTTGATCTTGCCATAGGTAAGCTACATATTTGGTAAGGTGGAGCCTCCAATGGCCGGTACATCTATATCCGGTCTCATGTAGTTGTGTGTATTTTCTCCTCTTGGTGTGCGTTTCATCTATACGCACAAGTATGGTTTTTTTTCCATTTCTTTTGAGTTTTGCTATCATGATTGAATTTTGGAGCCATTCACTTGTTTTCTTACATATATTGCCCAAAAATTACCCTCTTTTCTCGGTACATATAACATTGCCTACCCTTGTTGAGCTAGTGACTTGCTACTTGTGTGTGGGGTGCTCTTTTATTTGGGATATGGTTATTCTCACTATTGTGAGCATTCTTTTTACGGGATTGCTGATTTCCGTAATTTGGTGAATGGTGGTGAAAAAAAAGAAAAAGAAAAGAGATTTGGAAAAAGAAAAAAAAAAGAGATGCAAAATGAAAAAGAAGGGAAGAAAGAAGATTGTGAATAAAATGAGAAGAAAATGATGACAAAGAAGAGAAGAAATAAATATGTGTTGCCTCCATGTTTGAGATATATTGTTTTGGGAAGTAGTCTCTTATGTTGTAATGTTTAATTAGCCAATATGCCGCTTTTGGTCTAGTTCTTATCGTTTGGGAAGGGTTAATGTTTGGAATGAGCATCCTTGTACTTTTTGGTTAGTTGCTAGATCGACATTAGCTCCATATGACCAAAAACATTTGTCCACCCTCTTACCTTTTTCCCCTAGCCTTCTTATTTTTTCTTGGCTTCTTTTCGTGCCTATTTGATAATAATTAGCATTATCTTGTTAAATTGGAATGTTTACCATACTAGATTGCGAGCGCATTCTCTTGAGTCGTAGATACGAGAGTGTCACATTCACATATATTTGTCTTGTTCATCATATGAGTGTGAGTGAATCCCGTGAGGTGTCCGATGTCAATAAGATCATGCAAGAGTCAAAATGTCCATGTAAAGTCCTTTGTGCTACGCCGTCATGTAATTGTTGAATTTAACCTATACCCATGTTGTTTTAGGATTTGATTTATTGTGCATTAAAGTTACTTGACGGGAATTACATTTGGATAACATGATTGTTGCTCGTACCCTTTGTCCTTGTCATACATTATATTGTGGGCTTGCTTGAGGACAAGCAAGAGTTTATCTTCGGGGATTTTGATAGGTCCATTTTATATATAATTTAACCCGCTATTTTAGCCCGGTTTATTTGATTATTGCACTTCTATTTGTGGTTGTTGGTATGTCTGGGCGTCTCCTGGTACCTATTTGTGGTTTTTGGTATGTCTGGGCATCTCCCGGTACCGTGGTGGCTGTGGGTACGTCTGAGCGTGTCCCGGTACCGGAGTTGCAGTTGTCTGATAGCGTCTCATTCATATTATAGTCACGTTGCATACTCACACACTTTAAGTTGTGTCACACTTTATTTATTGAAACTTACGTTTGTGTGTCTGTGTAATTGTCACTTATTTCCGGGGTTGCCTGTGTCGATCCATATGATATTTCCGATCATATGGGGAGCAGATTGAGTACACGTTTTTCTTGTTGACGGGATCGGGATTTGGTCCGCGCCTTGGACTCGGAGTTGAGTAGCATAGCATAGATGACATAGATGGTAGTAGACTTGTAATCACTAAACTTGTTGTTTATAATAAATGTTTCTTGATTGTATCTCCGGTTTACCGCCTCGGGAAACCAAGATGGCAACATCTCCCAATTACCTTGGCTGGGTAAGAAGGGGGTGTTACATAAGTCATTTCCTCCCTAAACACAGGAAGCCGTCTACTACATAAAAAGACAAAAAATCCTAAATTAGGGGCTTCATGAGGATGGCGTTTCAGCTGCCTTGGAGAGGGAGAGTTCAATCTCGGCAAACCTCGCCTCCGCCACAAGGAAGTCTTCATCCTTGGCCATATCAGATATGGTCTGCATAGCCTCGGCTTGCACAACAGCTAACCTCCAGTCCCCAAAGAGAAGATCCCAAAACGCCTTCCTTATCTGGTTACGAGTATCCCCTTGCCGACTCCGAACAGTGGGAAGAGGATCCAAAACTAGCTCCCACTCAGGGTTCACAGGCTCCGAAGTCACCTCACCTTCGTCCGGTTCACCAAAAGCGCATAAAGAAGAGATAAGACCAACTCCTCTGATCCGGTCAGCCGCCTACTCCCGGGCATAGTAATCGGTCTTGACAATGACATTAGGAGAACTCCACGCCCAAAGCTTCCAACAAACCTGTGAACTCACTTATCCAAGGCATTTATAGGTAAAGTACGAGGTGTAGGTGGACCGCCTCAAGCCGCAACATGGCACAACATCATTGATGCGACAAGGCTCCTACAAACTTGCCTAAAACGCCAAGGTTGTGTGAACCCGTCATCAAAAGGGAATAAACACTCAGGTGTCTCGCTCAAACACTGAGGTGCATGGCAGACAAAGGGTCACACTGATCCAAATGCTTGCCAAGTCACAAGTAAGGTACACACTATCCCCCACACAAATATTTTCCCTTGCATTATTGATGTGACTCATATTTAAGCATATTTAGTCCCTGAATTAGCCTCGTTCCTATGCTTTTTAGTGCATAATTGGGTCACTTACTATCTTTAGTTTCCCATTTTACATATTCTTTGAGGTTTTGTTCCCTTGGTAGGAAAGGAGTGCAAACCTTGCATTTTCATGGCAAAATGGAGCTAAATTGATCAAATTCAATGACCAAGCATCAAAGGGAAGACGATACTAAAAGGCCTATGTAGATAATAAAGTAGATTGGGCAATGATTAAAGGATCCTTGCATCCCCAACAAGATCCCCGAGGATTGTTGAGGAAAGAAGAAAAGAGAAGTGCTGACCCAGGATCTGGGCGTCTCCATGCCCAGTAAAAGCGGCTCCCTGCCCACCAATCCGAGCATCCCGATGCCAAGACGCTCGTCTTGAGGGCAACAAATCCGAGCGTCTCTCCCCTTATCCGCTCGGATTCCCTTACAGAACCCACCGTGCCTATTAGGATTCATTAATTCCATTTCTATACATTTCATACAATTGTGATTATTTAGTCATAAAATAATAACTAGATCTTATGCATGCAAACTAAAAACAAGATTAGAGAAGAAATCGTCAATCTTACTTTGGGATTTCGGATCAAAAGGGCACCAACAAATTCACCTATTTGTTAGTTCTTGATCTTCTTTATAATGGATGAACAAAGGTTCAAATTAGAACCTCTCCCAAAAGCTTATACCCAAGGTGTTACTCTTAATAATTAATAATATTATGAACTAGTAATATTATTAATCTAGCTTAAAAATGACCCAAAATATTATTTTTGTCCCTCTTGTTTCGGTAAGGAGAGGGAGGAATTATAGAGTATTTTCTCTCTTAAACTTCTCTAAGTTTTTATGTGTATGGAATGAATAATAATACACTACATTATAGTGGTGTATTTAGGAAGAATAAGAGTTAAAACCCTTGGCTTCCTCTCTTGTCCAAAATCGGGTGGGGTGGGAATCACAAGGCCAATGCCTGGCCATTGCTTCTACCCACAAAATGTAGGCATGTAAGGCTATATAAAAATGTAATCATTGTGTTTGATTTAAAATAAAACACGATAAAACCCTACTACTCACCCATTATTTCGGTACACTTATATAAAATGGAGGAGTCCATTTTATTTTGTGATTTTGTCAATATGTCACATGTAACATATCACATGACATCATATATATAAAATGTATTTTTAACAATTAAAAATCATCATATTAATAAAAATATGTCATATACAAAAATCGACTTGTAATTCGTAATTACTTGTACCAAACCGGTTTATCAATTATAAATTACAACGTCTTGTATTTATAATAAAATATTCATTCAGTTTCAATTGTTTCGTAAACAATAATTTAATCTATGTAATGAAACAATTTGATTACTTAGACCGTATCTTATTTAATCGAATACAATAAGACACGTCAGTTATACTCACAAAATCGTCCGTCAATTTTAAGCAATTTAATCAACCCGTATCGACATACGATTAATTAAATAATCAATTAAGAGTGTCACCCTTTAGGTATGACCTAAGGGGATCAACTGATCACCACCGTCGCACGACAGTAATGTCAAACTCTAGTCAGCCAATCATTACCGATATGTGTGGACCAGTTGACTGTAAAATATTACTTCCCACTTGTATTCTTAAATATGAGATTTTAACATGTGATCATTATGATCGACAGTTGTGATCGCATTATTGTCGGAGGACACTTATTCCAACAGTGCCTACTGCCTAGACGCTCGGGACGAGTAGATTTCCTGGAGACTACCAAAACGGAGATGAGCATCTCCTTGGAGAGGAGCACTTCCTCAACATTTCTTAAGGGTCTTAATAGTCATTTAAGCCCTTAGTAACCTTAATCCTTGTACCTAATCTCTAGTATAAATACCTCATTGCACTACCTAGATTAGCATGTCATCTTAATAGGATCTTAATCTTATCCTAATCAACTCTCAATACTCTCTTAATCTTGTAATCAACTCTTAATTTAGCATTAATACAAATCTCATTTCTTAATCTTTCCTTAATTTTTCTATTGTTCATCATTTATTTTGGGTAATTAGAAGATTATTTGAGTTTATTTGGAGGATTGACAACCTTCCATTAATCATCAAGTAATTCTATTATTCTTTGCTTTATTATTTGGAATCATCTTTATAGGTATAATTCTCTCTTAATCCCTTTTTAATTATTGTTAATCATCTTCATTTGTTCATCATGTTTTGCCTTGCTAGTATGATTGATAACCTTGTTAGCATGTTAAACTTGATAATGAGTGAGTAGTTTCCTTAACTGGGGTTAATGGGGAACTAGGGGAAACCAACATGGGGGTTGATTCATGCTTAATCTAATATGTTTTCATAATTAATTTGCTTGCTTGTTGTGATTTCAACTTATGCACATGTTATATTTGATGAAATGCGAGCCTATGAATCCTTGCATTTTTTACCCATCACTTACCTTTTTAATGAGACTTATAAGACATAAATCAACACGAGTCTCATTAGACCATGCGTATAGTTGGATAGGAAGGATTAAGTCGACTTGTAGGTGTTGTACAATCTAATCGATTCGGCTCCGGGACCCAAACCTTCTTAGGGATTGTAAGACATTAACGAACTCGATCCCATCATAACAATAAGTGCTTGCATCTAGTTGAGAACATGTTTGTATGATCAAATCCCATGAATCCCCTATGAACCCATGACACCCTAGTACTTTTAATCAATTGTTTACAACTCATTTTAATCACTTTACTTGTTTTCATTGCTTTGCTTTTATATTATTAATTAGTTTAGTGGATCTCCTACCTCAACCCAAATTGAGACACCCTTAGACACAACCATTTGCAATCGAAAATCCTACATCAATACCCGTCCCTTGGGATCCGACCTTTACTTACCTCTTTATTAAGAGTAGAGTAGTTTGTGAAGTTATAAATATTGTTTTGGTCTAGGTAACTTTTGACGACGAGTAACAAAACCGAATCCGACCAATTATTTCCAAGGTAAGGAACTTACATAATGACAAAAGATCCTTTTAAAGGAAGAAATAAAAAGTAATCACTCAACAATCAATCACAACAACAAGAACTTCATTCTCTCCCTAGAAGTAAGACTACCTAAAGCATCTAAGAGAGAGAGCGGGACACCCCATGTCTCGACTATCCATCAAAGGATACATAACTAACTTAGGCATCGGAGAGGGCCCCCTCGGGACACCCCATGACGCTCTGTGTTTTGAATGTGCAGGCAGAGCTCAAGGCATAAAAGGATCGTCTCACCCTATATCTGAAAGAAGCGTGTTGACCTGGTGCAAGCTTTGACAATGCTGACTTGATTGTTTTTACTCGTACCAGTTTCCTTTTCTTTCTTTTTCTCCAAAACTTGTCCTCCTACCACTCCTTTATCCTTGTTCCTTACCTAAACAATATCTTCCTCAATAGCCTTCATTGGGCTTTAGCGGTTTCATGTTTAGTAGGGGGATTACCTAGAGGTTGTAGTTGCCCTTTTTGCCTTTGTGAGCTAGATGAGGACATTTGAGACATTTGGGTTTCTAACATCTTATTATGTGCCAAGATGTTGTCGATGGCAACATATTTTTCTTGACTATATTTTTACATTTTGTTAAAGAAATCTTGTTGCTTATTTTGCATTTGTAAAACCGCCTTTTGCATTTCAAAAGGTTGATCATTAGGTGTGTAATGTTGGTTTTTGTTGTAGGGAGGTTGGGAATGAAATCCTTGTTGTTGTTGGTTGAAGAAAGGCCGTTGAAAGCCTTGTTGTTGATTTTGATTCCTTAATGGTGGTGGCACATAAGCTTGTTGTAGTTGGGGATTTTGGACATTTCGCTTTTGTAAGAAATATTGGGATGAAATTTCATATACTCATTGTAGAATTTGGAATACATAGTACCATCCCTATAAGCTTGAAAAGCGTTGACTTGTTCATTTGTCCCTCCACAGTCATTTTGATCATGTCCAAAAGTACCACAACTCTCACAAAGTCCATTTGGTAACAATGGTGCCATTACCATAGCATTGACTTGTTGGGTCAGTTTGGAAGCTTTTTACACTTGAGTTATGACCTCTTTAAGCTTTAGGTTGATGGTATCTATGTGGCAACTAAATTGTGCTCCAAGGTCGACACTAAGTGATGTGACCATAATTAGCGCACATTTAGTCCCCTAATTGAGCCTATTTTGCATACTATTATAGCATTTCATGGCCATTTTATCCGTCAAAACCTTCCTATTTGCTTTTCTATCGCATTTCATGTGTTTTGTAGAAAAGAAGATAATAAGGCGGAAATTCCCGTCTTTCGTGCATATTTGGAAGCTTATTGATGACACTAGATGGACTAGTATGAAGAGGAAGCAAAGACTAAAGACCAATCTCGCAAGAATAAAATGGAAATAGGGAAGAAAAGAAGAAGAACCACTGCTGAAGAACAATCCGAGCGGATTGTCTCAAATCCGCCCGTCTCCACTAAACAATCTGAGCGTCCTGCTCTGAATCCGCTCGGATTCCTCCACCCGAATCCGCCCGGACTCTCTTGAATCCGCTCGGATTCCTTTGCCAGATTCCGCCCGTCCCGACTCCAATACACACGGACTCCTTCACAGCACGGATTGTCTTCTTGAAGCTACGAAAAGAGAAGCCCTTCTCTCAAGAAATACCGGAGTCTCCTTGCTCAACTTAAAAAGTGTAATTACTAGTTTATCCCTTAGTTAACCCTAATGCATCCACCTAATTTCCACTATAAATACCCCATTTGTAATAATCAAATCATCAAGTTTTATTAGAGATACACAAGTTTTTAGAGAAGAAAATCCTTCTTTAGATTAGATTAGGAGTAGATTAGAATAGATTACTCTTTAATCTTTCCACAAATTACACATTAATCTCTCTTTAATTATTGTTCAAGTTTGTTATTCAAGTTTATTATTGGGTAATTGAAGATTATTGGGTTTTTATTGGGAGATTGACAACCTTCCATCAATCACCAAGTTCTTCTATTATTCTTTGCTTTATTATTTGGATCATCTCAAGTTTGGTATAAATCCTTTACTCTTTACTCTTTATTGTTTATTTCCTCATTCTATTATCATGTTTATACTTGTTGTGATGATTGACACCATTAATGACATGTTTCCCATGATAATGAGTGAGTAGTTTCTTTAGCTAGGATTAGTGGGTAATTAGGGGAAACCAACATGGGATTGATTCATGCTTAATCTAATATGTTCACATGATTAAATTGCTTGCTTGTTGTGATGTCAACTTTATGCACATGTTATGTTTGATGAAATGCTAAGCCTATGAATCCTTGCATTTTTACCATCTCTTATCTATTCAACTTGACTTGTAAGATATAAACCAACTCGAGTCTTGTTAGACCATGCATAGAAGTTGAATAGGAGGAAAGTAAGTCGACTTGTAGGTGTTGTACAATATAATCGATTCGGCTCCGGGACCCAACCCTTCCTATGAACCGTAAGATATAACCCAACTTGGTTCCTCCACAACATTAATTGCTTGCAACCTTGTAAACATGTTTGTATGATCAACACCATGAATCCCCCATGACCCCATGATATCCTAGCACTTTTAATCATTTGTTTACATCCTTCCTTTCATTGCTTATTTTACTATATTGCTTGCATTAGTCTAGACACAACTACAAACCCAACCAAATTGTGACACTAGCATAAATTGAGATAGATAGACTTAGAACCCAAAGCACACCGTCCCATGGATCGACCTCGACTTACCGCTAACTAGTTGTTTGTTGAGTATTATAAATGTGTTTGATTGGATGAGTGACGACATCAACCGGATCAAAATGGCGCCGTTCTTAGGGGATGGTGCTATGTGATTAAGTTCTTACTTGTTTGTCTATTTTGATTTTGCTTTCACCTTGAGGAACTTGTTCCTCAAGGATTGTTCTTACCATTTTTGTGTAGTTTCCATTGTTTGTAGTTATCTCTTTGTCTTAAGTTATGATGACTCAAGACATGAGTTATGGAGTATGTGGTAGATCTTTTGAGTATAATTATGGGTATGGGGAGTTTGAAAAGCAAGTCAACACAAACCTACCTTACTATTTGTACAATGAAAATCCTAACCACTACCCCAATTTTTCTCACCAAAATTACCACACCCAATATCAACAACAACCCCCCACCCAATACCCATTTCACAATGAACTTCAAATACCACAATACAACCATTTTCGCACCCACCCACAACAAAGAAATGAACCCATTCAAAACATGATCCTCCAAATGATGGGAGACCAACAAAACTTCTTCAAGCAAATGCTAGAAGAGAGCCGAAAAGAAGAAGATGTTCTTAAAAACATCGCTATCCAAAGAAAGGAATTGGGGATTCAAATTGCCCAATTAAAAGAATTCCACGCAATCACTCACCACCGTTCCTTGGATATTGAGCATACATGCGAGTTTGAAGTAGTGACTTTTGACATGGAAGATGAGAAGTGGGAGGAGTCAAGTTCCTTGAGCTCTTATGACTATGAGAGTGTTGTGTTTGATGAGGAAGACATGAGGTTGAGCAAACCAAATGTTCTTAACCTTTGTGAGTATGAGGGTGTGTCCTTTAATGTGAACATTGAGGTGTTGGAAAAAGAGCTAAATGAAGCCCCCATTCATGATTTACGTGAAGATAGCAATAATGATGATGAACCTAGAGGAGGGATTCATAATATTACCTTGCTTGAGGAGCCTATCCTTGAGACATTCGAGATACCCTATCATGAAGAAGAACGTTCTTCCTTTATCCTTCATGAAGACCACTTGGCACCTATCATGGAGCCAATGATCATTGAAGAGGATATGTTAGATCTTCTTCAAAAAGCCAAAGTGTCTTACAAGAGTTATTTGGTGAAAAAGCTCAAAGAGAAAATTGCTCGTGAGGCTACTTGTGAAGATTTGGCACCCATAATCTCAACTCCCATGGTATCCGATCATCAAAGTCATGAAGATTCTCCTTCCACCTTGGAAGGATTGAAAAATCAAAATGCTATCGTCATCACCCAAATTGAAGAAGAAGTTGGTAAGTGGAAGTCCTCGGATGGAAATGAACCACACTTCATGCTTAATCTTAACAAGAATCATGGATGTATTTACTTAAAGCATTGGGAAAGCCCTAACACTAAGGAGGAGGCAAGAAAAAGAACATTCTACAAGCCTCCTTGGCCAAATTTCATTTTCAAATGGAGCAACCCATACTTATGCTTGTTTGGAGCTTGTTCACAAGCTTTTGACCTTTTGTTGAGAGCCTTGAGCTCTATGGATAAGAATTGTTACAAATTGAACTAGTTTGGTGGAGTCCTACCTCAAACCACCATTTGTAAGATATTTCTTGAACCCTTTTATTTTGTACAATAGTGTACATTTTACTTTTGCATTTAATTTCTTGCATAAGAGAGGAGAGAGAGAGAGTTATCTTACATGTTTCCTAAGCAAATTTCAGAAAAAGATAAGGAAAAAGAGAAAATCAGTGAAAAGGGGTTTATCATTTCACGAAAGAAGAAAGAAGAAGGAGAAAGAAGCAGAGACGCTCGGATCCAAGCAAATCCGCCCGTCCAGGGCCCGCGGAAAAGAAAAGTTGAAACTGAAGAAGAATCCGAGCGGATTCAAAGAAATCCGCCCGTCCCAGACAATCCGTCCGTCTTCTTCACGGGACGCCCGTCCGTATAAAATCGAAGCAAGATTTTAATCTGTGCCAGAATCCGTGCGGACTATCAAGAATCCGCCCGTCCTAATTAAAGACGTCCGTCCCATACAAAATCCGCCCGTCTTTTCCCTGCTTCCCAACCAAAGGATTTCTCTGTTCCAGAATCCGTGCGGATTCTACCAAAGACGCCCGTCTTCCCCGTCGAGAATCCGCCCGTCCCGACTGCAATCCGCTCGGATTGCACTGTTCATGCGGATAAAACGGGTTAGGTCCAACCCTATCCGTTCGGATTCCCTACTTCTTCTATATAATCACCCCCCCCCCCTTCTCCCTCATTTCCTCATCTTACCAAACCCTAAAACACTCTCTTCAATCCTCAAAATCACCTTCACATCCTCAAAAACACTCCCATCACCAACATGAGCTCCAAGGGAAAGGCCAAGAAATTGATTGAATCAATCGGGAAGAAGCGCAAGGGATCAACCTCTTCAACACCACGAGATGTGATAATGAGGTGAGGTATTGAACAACTCAAAAACTTCCAAGAAGTGATCTTCCTATCCGACGACCACTGCGAAAAATTTGTCGAGCTTCTAGGTAATAAATACGAGCCTACTCAATTTGTTGACACTAGGGTGTTGGAAATCCTTAAGATAAGGTACCCTACCGAGATGTTCTTCAATGGCCTTGGCATTGGGAACTTTTTCCATGCTCATGAAGAGACTTACCTTAGTCTCACCCTTGAGTTCTTGAGTAGCCTTCGCATTATGGCGGATGCCCGCAACAATTTCGGCATGGAGTTTAGGTTATGCAACCGAGACCATGTTCTTTCTCTTGAGGAATTTGCCTATGTTTTCGGTGTTGAAATACCCACCAACTATACCGAAAAGCCCGATAATTTTAATGTGGATTTTCTTTGGAAAGCTATCTCCGGGAGGGACTTTACCAATATAAAGCGTTGCTATACATTTGCTATCCAACATCCGGTGATTCGATTCACCGAACGCTTTGTAGCCGGATGCATCAATGGGAGGTACGAGCAAGATCGGTGTACTCTCATCGACTTAACTTTTCTTGAGTCTTATTTGAATGTTCGAGCGGTGAGGCGTTATAATTTCAATACGCCACTTGAGATACTCACTAGGTTCCATGACTTTGCTCAAGGGACATCTCAACTTAAAACCTTCGTGATGGGAAGTCTAATTACAATTTTGGCTAAACACCTTTGTCCCGGGTTCAATGCCCGAGGAACCTATATTCCTCTTGAAGGGAGGACTTTGATTGATGAGCACACCATCTTCTATAGTCACCGATGGTGCAACTACACTCAAGATGGGAGTGTGGAATGGTACACCAAGGGTTGCACTTCGATGATCCTTGAAGGATGGAAGATACCGGGCATTGACCCAAGATTGAGTCCATACTCTCCTCCACCAAGCTACCTCCTTGATATCCAAATTCTTGAAAATCCCCCTCCAAGGGAAGAGCCACGCCGTCAACCACCCCGTGGAGGGCCGGGTATATAAATGCGCCCACCTTCCTACATCCCTATCCCACCTTACCCCACTCCATATACCGAATTTCAGCCGACAATCCCCAATACCCCGGGTATTAATGATTTGATGGCACTCATGAATAGAGTGGACCTTGGGGTGCATAAAGGGAGGGAAGACAACTACTTAGCCCTCTACCCCCAATACTATAACATGGCTCAACAAGGGTATATTGACCCCAATGGTCCTAAACCCTCTTGGGCACAACCGGAACTCCTATTCCCAAATTATGGGGACCAAGCTTGGAGTCGCGGCGATGGAGGGCATTCTAGCCAAGGTGGAGGGTACTCGGGTCAAGAAGGATGTTTTGACCAAGGAGGATATTGGGGCCAAGCACCCGGACATGATCAAGCCGGAAGCTCTCATGGTTATGGCTATGACCAAAATGAGGATGACGAGTGAAAGAGGCCTACTTCACCACTACCACTTGTATGATACCCATCTCTCCCTCTCTCTTTTGCATTTACATTGCATTTAGTGTAGCTTTTACATGCATTTGTATTATATTTCATATTGCATCTACATTAGTTAGTTCATATAATATAGTTGCATTGTAATATAATTCATGTAGATAGTTGCATATAGACTAGAATTCATGCATAGTCACTAATGACCAATCCTATTCTTTTCTACACTAGAAATAGTGTTTAAATCGGTTTGGGGAGGTTTGATCATAAGTGACAATAGTTTAAAGCATGCATCATATAGGATAGTTTAGATTGCATTCACTTGTTCTATATGTCATATAGAATTGCATTTAGTTAGAGCATGCATTCATTCATATCATATCATTGCATTTGTACTTTATTTCAAAAAAAATCAAAAATCCAAAAACATGTTTTTCTTTTTATTCCTACTCCTACATGTACATTGAGGACAATGTCCAAAATAAAGTGGGGGATGGGAGTTTATATTCCAAAAATGCATAAAAATCGAAAAATTTCGAAAAATCACAAAAATATGTCTTTTAATTTCATAAAATCAAAAACTATAAAAATTTGAAAATTGAAAAATCCAAAAACATGTTCATTTCCTTTGTAGTGTAGTCATGTATATATTGTTGTATATATTGTGTTTGTCTATCCTTATTCACATTGATTGACTACGCCACATCCGAGACATGAGGATATTGAAGACCGCATGGTATGATCTTTCCAATCTCCTTTTTCCTCTTTATGTTAATGACTATGTGGCTTTATTTTGATTGATGCGGTAAAAACAATGTGAACTTAGGACCTGCATTTAGTTTATATGGCATATTAGTTGGTAGAATCATTTGCATTAGGATGTTTATAAATGCTAGTTGCATCATGGCATGTAGTTGCATGTTAGAAAAATTTTGCGAAACCGTCTACTTGGGAAGCTTGACAAGTGTATATAGGCCCTAGTAGATGCTTTTTATTCTTAAGACTTTGCTTGTTAGAATACTTGTAAAACACCCTAGGATGTGTCATGCTAGTATCCTTTGACCCATGGATTAAGGCCTAGTCAAGAGTACCTTGTGGTGTGATAACTCCTTGGCTACCGTTTATTCCAAGGTGACCCTTGAAACCATGCATACATCTATCATTCATCCATGTTCTACCATATTTTTGTCATCAAAGGGAATGGGCACAAAACAAAAAGAAATTGATTTGAGTTCAAAGAAATGAAAAGTGAAAGAAAGTTTGCAAATTGCATCAAATGAAAAGAGGAGCAAAAATAGAACTCCTATGCTTCAAATACAAGGCACCCTCGTTACTAATTGGGGTGACTTTGAAAATGTTCAAAAGAAATGCAAAGAAATGCAAAAAGTTGTCAAGTGTTGAAAATGCCAAAAATAAAAAAGAAATGGCAAAGAAAGTGTTCTCAAATGTTATATGCCACAAGAAATTGGGGGGAAAAAGAACAAAAACAAAAGCAAACTCCCAAATGAAACTCAAATTCTATCGGTCCCTTCATCCACCGTATCCATTTTTGTGCATGGTAGAGAGGGGACGACCCTTCTTCTTATCTAGGCAAGAGGGGGAATTCCGCGATCCTCCAGTGTTTCTAACACCATAGGGAGTCTACTCTTGACAAAAGCATTTAACGATTGAGGACAAAGGTACCCTAGCTTGACACAACTTGGAGGTGATTTATTGGTATCCTTCTAGGCTTAGTAGTTTGAACAAATTGCATCTATGAAGGATTATGTACCCTTGAATTGCTTCCCTTGTAGATAATTTCCGCCACTTAGATGAGGAAAGTGGCTATTCTTTTGTAGATGCATCCATTACTTGATTTTGTGTGCTTAATGATTGGATGTGTCGCCATTTTGGCAAGACCCACCTTGCCTTGCAAGAAGGCATCCTACCTCATGGTTGTCTTGTTGTGAGTTGAAGGGGCGGAGTGAGACCCGCTAATTGTCTCATATCGGTTATGTTATTAGGTTAGTTTAAATAAAGGTCTAGTTTTTGTCACCTCTTTACTCGGGACGAGTAAAGGTTCAGTTTGGGGATATTTGATGTGACCATAATTAGCGCACATTTAGTCCCCTAATTGAGCCTATTTTGCATACTATTATAGCATTTCATGGCCATTTTATCCGTCAAAACCTTCCTATTTGCTTTTCTATCGCATTTCATGTGTTTTGTAGAAAAGAAGATAATAAGGCGGAAATTCCCGTCTTTCGTGCATATTTGGAAGCTTATTGATGACACTAGATGGACTAGTATGAAGAGGAAGCAAAGACTAAAGACCAGTCTCGCAAGAATAAAATGGAAATAGGGAAGAAAAGAAGAAGAACCAATGCTGAAGAACAATCCGAGCGGATTGTCTCAAATCCGCCCGTCTCCACTAAACAATCCGAGCGTCCTGCTCTGAATCCGCTCGGATTCCTCCACCCGAAACCGCCCGGACTCTCTTGAATCCGCTCGGATTCCTTTGCCAGATTCCGCCCGTCCCGACTCCAATACGCACGGACTCCTTCACAGCACGGATTGTCTTCTTGAAGCTACGAAAAGAGAAGCCCTTCTCTCAAGAAATACCGGAGTCTCCTTGCTCAACTTAAAAAGTGTAATTACTAGTTTATCCCTTAGTTAACCCTAATGCATCCACCTAATTTCCACTATAAATACCCCATTTGTAATAATCAAATCATCAAGTTTTATTAGAGATACACAAGTTTTTAGAGAAGAAAATCCTTCTTTAGATTAGATTAGGAGTAGATTAGAATAGATTACTCTTTAATCTTTCCACAAATTACACATTAATCTCTCTTTAATTATTGTTCAAGTTTGTTATTCAAGTTTATTATTGGGTAATTGAAGATTATTGGGTTTTTATTGGGAGATTGACAACCTTCCATCAATCACCAAGTTCTTCTATTATTCTTTGCTTTATTATTTGGATCATCTCAAGTTTGGTATAAATCCTTTACTCTTTACTCTTTATTGTTTATTTCCTCATTCTATTATCATGTTTATACTTGTTGTGATGATTGACACCATTAATGACATGTTTCCCATGATAATGAGTGAGTAGTTTCTTTAGCTAGGATTAGTGGGTAATTAGGGGAAACCAACATGGGATTGATTCATGCTTAATCTAATATGTTCACATGATTAAATTGCTTGCTTGTTGTGATGTCAACTTTATGCACATGTTATGTTTGATGAAATGCTAAGCCTATGAATCCTTGCATTTTTACCATCTCTTATCTATTCAACTTGACTTGTAAGATATAAACCAACTCGAGTCTTGTTAGACCATGCATAGAAGTTGAATAGGAGGAAAGTAAGTCGACTTGTAGGTGTTGTACAATCTAATCGATTCGGCTCCGGGACCCAACCCTTCCTATGAACCGTAAGATATAACCCAACTCGGTTCCTCCACAACATTAATTGCTTGCAACCTTGTAAACATGTTTGTATGATCAACACCATGAATCCCCCATGACCCCATGATATCCTAGCACTTTTAATCATTTGTTTACATCCTTCCTTTCATTGCTTATTTTACTATATTGCTTGCATTAGTCTAGACACAACTACAAACCCAACCAAATTGTGACACTAGCATAAATTGAGATAGATAGACTTAGAACCCAAAGCACACCGTCCCATGGATCGACCTCGACTTACCGCTAACTACTGTAAGTCATCAGTGTACTATTTTGTCTTGGGTGCCAACCCCCCACCTAAAATTTTTGTTGGATTTATTAGAAGAATTTGGGCAAATTACTTCATTGATAAGGTATCATTTATGCCCAATGGCATCTTTCTTGATCGATTTCAGAATATTGGCAGTAGGGAGGCAGTTTTCAGGCAGGGACACTACCTGTTCGACAATAAGCCGCTTAATGTTTGAAATTGGCATGAAAATGTAGAGCTTACTAAGGATAATGTTAAAAATGTTCCAGTATAGGTGAAACTTCATAACCTCCCGCTGAAATTCTGGGGTAAATGTTTACCAAATATTGCGGGTTTGGTTGGGTAGTTTCAAAGATGTGACGCCTCTACTGATGAAAAAACGAGACTAGGCTTTGCTAGAGTCTTGTTAGAGGTACCCTTTAGTAAAATGTTACCTAACTATGTGAATTTCCTAGATTAAAATGGTCATGTAGTTAAAATCCCCCTGGAATGTGAATAGAAACCCATCTTGTGTTCTATCTGTGGTGGTAGTGAGCATGGAAGTGAGAGTTGTAGGAAACCCAAACCTAAAACTTCACAACCAGTACAGCCTACTCAAAAACGAGTTCCTAAGAAAACTATTATACCAGCTAAGCCTGTTCCTAAGAAAGTTGCTTAAATTGTTCAACCTGCTCCCCAACTAGTATCTCCTACAATGGTTGTTACTCCTACGGTGACAAAAACTCTAGAGGATATTAAACATAATCTTCAGGTTTCATGGAACAGGGATGGAACATATAGGCAGGTGGATACTCCTGTAAGACCTGTTGTCATTCTGAGTAGGAAAGAAGTGATACAAGCAAGTAAAGACTCAACAAATCTAAGTCAATATACATTCCTGCATGGTACAAATGGTAGCGTATTGCTCCCATCTGGGGGTAATGCATAGCTTTAGTTTTTGGAACATAGTTTCTCCATACTCATCAGATAGGCTTATTTGGTCTTGTAGAGACTAAGATAAAACCCCAGTCTCTAAACTCTGTTAAATCAAATATGTGTGATGGTTGGGCTGTGTCTACAAATACTTCTTGGCATATTAGAGGTATAGTGTGGGTTTTTTGGAAGCCAAATATTTTTCAGGTGCAGTTTCTTCAATATAGCTCCCAATTTATTCATATGAATGTTAAGGAAATCAGTTCAAATTTGCAATTCTTCTGCACTATGATTTATGTTTTTAATGATACTAATGCTATGAAACCCCTTTGTAGTGATTTAGCTAAGTTCTCTGATACAATTAATGAACCTTGGATTTTATATGGTTATTTTAATACTGATTTATCTCCTAGTGAGAGGCTGGGTGGTCAATCTAGTGTGGAGGAAACGCAAGACTTTCAGTCTTGTATTAATTGTTGTGGTTTACTGGATAGCCCTATTTCCGGGGCATATTACACTTGGAATAATAAGCATGATCCCTCTTCAAGGGTGTACTCAAGACTTGATAAAGTGCTATTAATCAGGATTGGCTCCAAACTAGGAATAACACTTATGCTCATTTTTATAATGAAATCTTATTTGATCACTCCCCCTGCATAAACCAAGATGTTATGACCAATGGTGTTGGAAGGAGGAGTTTTAAATACTTTTCAATGTGGAGCAAGGTAAATGAGTTTATCCCCTATTTGGAGCAAATGTGGGCATCTAACTGGTAGGGGACCAAAATGTTTAAGGTTGTTATGAAGCTCAAAAGTTTGAAGCAGGCTCTCAAGCTTTTAAACAAGAATTTATTTGCTGATATTGAAAATTCTACAGTACATGCTTGGAAAATTTTGGATAATGTGCAAACTAGCCTGCAAAATAACCATGTTGACTATGACCTGATTGCACAAGAAAGGGAGGCAGCAAGATTTTATATAGAATTACAAGAGACATGTGATAGTTTTCTTCTTTATAAATCCAAAGCCACATGGATCAATCAAGGAGATATTAATTTCAAATATTTTCATAGGTATCTGAAAGAAAGGAGTTCTAGAAATAAAGTTTTTAGAATTGTTCACTCATTTGGGCACATTTATACTGATAAGGATCAAATGCAGGAAGTTTTCTTACAATATTATCTACAGTTCTTGGGCACTTCTGAGACTACTATCAATGTTTGTATATCAGTTGTTCAGAATGGTGCTACTTTTACTAAGGATCATTGGGAGTTGCTGCCGACTCCTGTGACAAAGAAGGAAATTCAATAGGCTATTTTCTGCATTCCAAACCATAAGGGCCCTGGCCCTGATGGTTTCTCAAGTTCCTTTTATAAAGATGCTTGGAAAATTGTAGGTGATGAAGTTTGCTCTACTGTGCTAGATTTCTTTAAAACTGGGAACCAATTAAAATAGGTTAACCATACTTTCATCACTCTTTTGCCTAAATGTGAAATACTACAAAATGTGACCTAATTCAGGCCAATTGCATGATGCAATGTCCTATATAAGGCAATCTCTAAGGTACTATGTACAAGACTAGCTGGGATATTACCTGATATAATTATACCTAACCAAGGGGGTTTCATAAAGGGAAGAAATATCATTCAGAATTGTTGGAGTAGGTGTCCTCCACAATAGTGCGTTTACATAATAAATCTCATTAAAGGAATATCATCAGATAATTAATTATTTTATCCTGGTCAGTTGATTAAGGTAAATCGATAACGGTTGGCTGACTAGAGTTTGACGTTATTGTTGTGAGACGGCGGTCATCAATAACCCCTTTCGGTCACACCTATAGGAACGAACCCCAATTGATAACTAATTAATTGTATGAGATAAAATTTATTTAGTCCCTTGATTTATAGACTAAAAGGTTAGTCGATTATTTTTAGAGAGATTTCGAGTTGCGAACTCGAGGAGCGGCAGTTATTATTTAATTACGCGATAATTAAATAATAAATTTTGTGAGACGAGTTTTAGTTAATTAATTGTTAATTCACTAAAATTGTACTAATTGATTAATGTGATTAATATTAGAACGTATAATAATATGTGTAGCGGTACACGTATATTTACGGAGTTATTTGGACGAAATTAATTGGAAGCATTTAAACATGATACGATGTTTAAATAAAATTTACACGTATTTGTGCGACAAATATGAGAACCAAAATGGACCCGTAAATGATACATTGGACCGTGTAAATGGAGTGTAGTGGATGATCATGACCATTACACTTTGCTTGTTATTCTTCCATAATATTGTCATATGATCATATGCATGTGATAAAGATTGGACAAAAATTATAACAAGTTGATTTCCTCACTCCACTTCACTCCACCCGCCACTTTCCCCATTTATACACTCCAATGTTGTTCATTTTTTCATACATTTACTTGAACATTTGCATGTGTATAACTTCTTCTCTCTAAAATTATTATACATCATTTACTAAAGAAGTTAGTAATTAAAATATTATTATTAAGAGTGTTAGTAATATTACAAATATTATCAAGGGTAAGTATTACAAATACCTAGTTAATATTTGTAAGATTATTTGGGTGATTTGTTCTCGGGTGCAACTTGAAGGAGACTTTCTTTTTGAAAGTTTTTTCTAGGAGAATCATCCTTTTGTTTTAAGCTCAAGAACAATCAAGATAGGAGATCTTGATTGTGCCCATATTAGCATAAATATCACTGTAAGGAAATTATTTTTCCTTAATCTTTAATTATATGCTTTTATATTTGCATGCATGTTACATAGATCACTAAATGAACATATTATGAGATAATTTATTTTTAATTAAAGAGTCTAATTAGGATATATGATCTTTCAAGTGGTATCAGAGCTTAGACTTGTAATTTACATGTTGATTTTAAGCATATTAATAAATTATGAGATAATTTATAAAAACTCAAAAATTATGTTAGAAGAGGTTTTGGCACAAAATTTTTGGGGCATGCATACCTACTGATCGCAAAATATTTGTGGTAAATTTTGGTGATTTATGAAGTTATTTTGCTATTTTTAATGATTTTTGGTAGAAAACCGAGTCAAAATGCCGTATTTTAGTTAAAAATTGACTAAAAATAGTTAAATTTGGATTCGGATCATGAAATTTTTATGGTGTTTCATGCATGTTTTCTACAGATTGTATGCAAAATTTTGAAGTTTGGTTTGAAGTTTTGCATGTTTATTGATATTACGAGATAAAAGTCGATAAAAGTGAAATAAATTAATCATAATTTCGAAATATTTGTTCCTGCCCATGATAAATTTATGTACATTTAAAACTATCATCTAAAAGTTAAAAGTTAAATTTAAAATGTGATTTCACCTTGTTTTGATGTTTATTGGTTTTAGTGGTTAAAAACAGATAAATATCGATCTTTTTCTTCATATATTTTATCCGGATTTTTGGGGCAATTTTTCTGATATTTTGGTGTTCTTGGGAGTATTCCAGAATACTCAAAATTTTTGTTTCAATTTATTTGGGTAATTGTTCAATTATTTTGGTTTTATTACTTAAAAATTATGTTTTTACCAATTAAATTAGCAAAATATCACCAAATCAAACTAATTATTCATCATAAAATTAGTGAGAACTAATTTTGACGTCCAAAACAGTTTGGATAATTAGTTTGGACTTAAATGAGATTTAAGAGTTGATTATTGATTTTTACAAGTTAAAAATCGATTAAATCCACAAAACCGAGTTGGATACCAATGATTGATAGATAGGGCGATTTTGGCATCATTTTACAGCATTTTTAAGCATATTTATTTAAGTTGAATGAATGATTGTCATTTATTTAAATTATTTATCTTGTTGTACCTAGTATGGCCTAGTTTATTTTAATCGTTATTACCCGAAATGAATGGGAATAGCGATTTGTTTGTAATTAAATACGATCTCGTATCGTCGGTTTGTAATTAATTAATAGTTTTATTTATTTTATTAATTAATGTATAATAGGAATAGCTATGTAATTCAATAGTAATAGTTATTCTTACCGGCGTTTCAAAAAGATGGATTACATGAAGACGGAGTCTATTTTTGGAAGGTGTTCCAAATCCCACAAGAGGAGCCACTTTTGGAATGAAGAGGCAAGGGACCAAGGAGTTGGTTTCCAATATGTAATAGTCTAGTTTTTATTAACTAGGTGGCCAATTCATATGCTTACTTGTTTGCTTGTTTTTTCTTTTCGGGCATGCCAAAATCGCCATTTACATGCATTTTATTTTCGTGGTTGTCTATTCACGTCATTTACATTCACCTACTTAGTTCACTTATAAGGAGTTTATGCCTAAATTGACAAGATCTCTCACATAACTAAAATTGAGATTAGGCTTACCAATTAGTAACACCTATGAATCTCTTGTTCATTAGAGCCACGCTCGCCCAAACGGGGTGTTCTCTTTTTACCTTGGGTAAGTAGGGTGGTAAACGGTTATCACACGCCAAAATTGGTTGGACTCAACGGGATATAAGACGGTCTTGTGTTCCGGGGCTAGTAGATGGATTTAAGGAAATTCGTCGACCAAGAGTTCTAAAGGTAGAATTAGTCAACGTGACTTACCGAATTTACACAATTATGGGTTGTTTCGCCCAAGCGATGCTCATTTTTGTTTAATATTTAGATCTTGGAATCATTTATATAATTTAATGGGAGATCATTATATAAATGCTAAAACTTCTTAAACATGTTTTCAAAAGTAATTTTTAAAACAATGAATGTTAATTTTCCCTTTTTGTTGTAGCATTTTAATTCGCAATGGAAACTTCTTCAACTCCATCGACTACTTCACTAGGCAAAGGCTCATGGCTAAGGTCTGTAATGGACAAATGTGAAAGATCATAGATCCATATTAGACTCTCTAATAAAAATTAAATTATCTCATAATTTATCATTTTGGTGATCTATGTAACATGCATGCAAATATAAAAGTATAAAAATGAAAGTTTAAGGAAAAACAATTTCCTTACATTGATTATATGGTAATTTGGGCACAATCAAGATCTCCTACCTTGATTGTTCTTGATCTTATAATAAAAGGATGATCCTTCTAACAAATCTTAAAAGAGAAGATCTCCTTCAAGATGCACCCAAGAACTTAACCCAAAACTAACAAGTATTTAACTAGAAACTTGTTAAAATTATACCCCTGATATTATTTGTAATATTACTAACACTTCTTAGTAATAAAATTTGATTACTAACTTCTTAGTAAAGATGTGTAATAATTTTAGAGAGATAGACTAAATATTTGTTCACATGCAAAAGTGAAGTGAGCAAGTGTAACAAAATGAACAATCTTAGTCTATATGGAGGGAAAGGGGGCCGGGTAGGTGAGAGGTAGAGTGTGGGAGTGATTTTTCTTATTTTAGTCAATCTTACATCACATGCAAAATTATTATAAGATAACTTATGGAAGAATATAAAGTAAGGTGAAATGATTATGTTCATCCACTAACTTCATTTACACGGTCCATTTGCACATTTACGGGTTCATGTCGGTTCTTATATTTGTCTCACAAATACGTGTAAAGTTTATTTAAACATCGCTTCATGTTTAAATGCTTCCAATTAATATCGTCCAAATCACTCCGTAAATATACGTGTACCGCTACACATATTATTTACGTACTAATATTAATCACATTAATCAATTAGTACAATTTTAGTGAATTAACAATTAATAAACTAAAACCCGTCTCCCAAAATTTATTATTCAATTATCGCATAATTAAATAATAACTGTAGTGCCTCGAGTTCGCAACTTGAAATCTCTCTAAAAATAATCGACTAACCTCTTAGTCTATAAATCAAGGGAGTAAATAAATTGTATCTCATACAATTAATTAGTTGTCAATTGGGGTTTGTTCCTTTAGGTGTGACCGAAAGGGGTCAGTTGATCACCGCCGTCTCGCGACAATAACGTCAAACTTAGTCAGCCAACAGTTATCGATTTACGCTAATCAACTGACGAGGATCATATAATTAAATATCTGATGATATTTCTTTAATGAGATTTATTATGTAAACGCACTATTGTGGAGGACACTAACTCCAACAATCTCCCACTTGTCCGACATAAAATGTGGGCTACCAATTCTCTTGTCCGTTTTTAATCTGTCACTCAATGCAAGGTGTCTTTCAAATCGCACTTGCACATGAACATATCGCGAGTGGTTTTCTCGATCGAGAGTGTGACTATCTGACCGGAAAATTCTCCCACAGATTACTTCCGAGCGTGGCCACGCATTTATAGTCATTAACTCCTCGAGTGACCTTCAGTTATAGTTACCCAACGTGGGTGGACAAATCCTGTCTGCCTATCTATCCTATTGCACGGTACAAATCACGATGACCTAGTAAATGCCCTTTGGCCTCCTTTCACGGCACGGCCTAGGACAAAAACCAAAGTCACTCGGAAACTGCACTTGCTCAGATAATAGTCTCCAGTCAAAAGAATCGACTCATAGGAACGTCTTAGAGATCCCTGCCACGACCAGGCGTCTATAATAGAACTTAGAGACTCTCTAAATGGTCACTGTCCGGCAAAGTGTCACACACTCTGCCTATGTAATCGACTAGTCATCACGTTTGACCTTATGGTGTTGAACAACCATCAATCGACTTACAATCTAGTCACTCCGAGACGTCACCTCATTAAGTGACTAGGGACAAAATAAAATTGTTTGGGCTAAAAATAGCATAATAAGGAAGGCCCACTTAATAAAATAAAAGGCTATGGGAGGAGTGTTAAGGAGGAAGGAAGCCCGTGATTAGGAAAAGGGGGAACGGGCTGAAAGAAGACAAGGGGGCCCAACATAGGAGACGTCCGGATTAAGGAAAGACACATTAGGGAGAAGTTAGGGAGATCAGGGAGAATCGGGGAAGGCGGCCAAGTATAGAAAGAGTTCTTATGGAAATTATATCTCCTTTCCATAATCAAAGTAGGACATATCTAGGGCTCTCACCCTATAAATAGCCAAGGAAGAAAATCAAGAAGGACATTCAACAACACATCCACACACATAATCACGTCAAGACATTAACATATTCTTACACCCAAATATACATCCGTCCAAGATCTTGCAGGCCTGACACCTCGCGCCAACAGGATTAGCTTAGGTTTTAATTGTAATCGTCCTCCTATTCAAGTATAGTGCAATATTTGGCAAGGTACCGTCCCTCCCGCGGTTGTTCCCACATTGGGTTTTCCGCATCACCAACTCTTACGTGTCAGTTTACATAGCGTACTTTATTTCTCTATTTACTTATCAACATACGAACAATCATACGATCAACCAACGAGTAAGACCGCATTGACCCTAATCAATGAATTCGGTAAAAAATACCTAAACAGTTTGGCGCCCACCGTAGGGCATTGTGGTCGTCAATCGTTGATACTCTAGATACACAATGGATAAGCAAGCATCGGACGCCGCATCAGGGAGCAGACAACCATCGCCACCACCGCCCTCTACTCAAAACCCAACATCAACAGTGGCTACACAGGCTCCCGGACACACCTCAAGAATCATACCGATATCAAAAACCTCTCTACCTCCTAGGACTCCTGCTGTCGCGGCCCAAGCCAGATCAGATAAAGGACCAGCAATTTCAGGCCTCACCCCGCCACCTAGTCCCACACAAATCTTACTCACTGGCGTAGAAAATCTTCAGAAAGCCATGGAAAACATGAGAGAAGACCAGAAGAAAGCTGAAGCTGAAGCAAGAAAGAGGGACAGAGAGCTCTGGGCACAGATAGACATCCTGAAACAGCAGTCTGCCACCCCAGCGAGCAGGGCAGACGTGGGAAGGTCTCCACTAGTAGATCTGACGCAGGGGGCATCAGGCAGCAGGAATCCACTTCGACAGATACCGGCTGAACTGATAACCAGATTGGATCTGTCCACAATACCATCAGTTGGAAGGATAACCCCACAAGGGTTGGGATACCTCACACCGGGTAACTGGCCTGCGGCCAGCTGTGTGGAAGTACGAGCAGGTGGCATCCCCGTCAGCAGCCCCGCCACGATCGATCAGACACCTGGAGCAGGATCCGAGTCGAACCAACAAGTGAACTGGCAGCAGGGGACAGTCGTTACAACAACTCCTCTAGCAGCTGGAACACATCAGAACCTTCAAGAGCTCGAGTCAGGAGACAATATATTGAATCAGCAGGCAGCTGATAGACGGACCCCAGAATCAGGAAGCATAACAAATCAGCAGTACTTGGAGCTAAAAGAAATACTGAGCAGGGTCCCAGGGTAGCCACCCCCACTCGAGAAAGCAGCACTAGACAGCTATGCCGACTCACGATACGTGGACACCATATCCATCACAGCCATGCCAAAGGGATTCACAAACCAAAATATGCCCCTCTTTAACGGCACAGCAGATCCCTTTGATCATATAAGCCAGTTCAAGCAGAAGATGATGACAGTAACAGCTGTAGGGCAAGTCAAGGAGGCTTGCATGTGCAAAGGATTTGGATCCACCATAGCAGGGCCGGCACTTCGATGGTTTGTGAGCCTGCCCAATAGGTCGATATCTACATTTGCTGAATTGGTGAACGCATTTACTCAACAGTTTGCAAGCAGCAAAAAACCACAGAAGCACGCAGAAGATCTGTACAGGATCGTCCAAAGGGCAGGAGAGACCATTGTAGAATACAATACTAGATTCAACAATGAGAAGGTAGCAGTACGAGAGTGCGACATTTAGACAGCAAGAGAAGCCTTCAGAAGAGGCCTCCACCATGACTCCGACCTATACAAGCAGCTAACTATGCATCCCTGCCATAGTTTCGAGGATCTGAAGAGAAGCGGTACGCCGCAACAGTTGGAGGAAGATATTCTAGCCAGAGCCAGCTTACTTAGCACGCCAAGCATTTCTAGTACCTCAGCCGTGGAGAAATCGGGAAGAAAGCAAACCACCAGCAAGAAGGACGAGAGGTACAAGCCATATGGAAGGGGAGTCAACAGAATCGAGGAAAATCAGCAACTCTCTACTTGGCAAAATATGGATTCACTACAGGTATCAGGGGAATCTTGAAGGCACTCAGGGAGATGGGAGATGAAGTCAGGTGGCCCAACTCCCCAGTGGGAGAGCAAGCATGGAGAAAGGATAGCAAGAAGAAGTGTGAGTTCCACCGTGATATTGGGCACAACACTGAGAATTGCTACACATTACGAAGAGAGATCAAGCGCCTGTATGAGCAAGGAAAACTGAGCCACCTATTACCACGTGGGGGCAAGAAACAGGATAAGGTAGGCTCCGCCAATCCTGCAAACCCACCCACATGCACCAAAATCATAAACGTGATAACAGGCGGCTCAGACTTAAGCAAGCTGACATACTCAGCAGCCAAGAGACGTGCCACCGAGACTAAATGAGACAGGCCAACCAATTTTTGCAGAATTTCTCACATCGATCTACCAGCGGTCAGCTTTGATGAAGGAGATACATACGACGAGCGAGAACATCATGACGCACTTATTATCACCTTATCAATGGCCAATTGCACAGTTAAGAAGGTCTTGGTAGATACAGGAAGCTCGATCAACCTAATAATGCTGAAAACCATAGAAAACATGGGATTCAGCGAGAAGGATTTGCAGAAGAAGACTATTCCGCTAGTAGGCTTCAGTGGGGAAACAGCCAACTTATTAATGGGCGAGATAGTCTTCCCAACCTATGTGGGAGGAGTCAACAAGCAAGTTAGGTACCTGGTTATAGACGGCCCCTCCACCTACAATGTCATCTTGGGAAGACCATGGCTGCACCAGATAAAAGCAGTCCCCTCCACATATCACCAGTGCATAAAGTTCCCCACACCTTGGGGAGTAGAAACAATAAGAGGAGATCAGGAGGAAGCTAGAGGTTGTTATAAGAAGGCACTTAAGTGCACTACCAGCCCTCCCGCATAGCAATTACAGATGCAGCCTGTCGAGGATGAATACGTCGAGCCCCCAACAGAAGTGCTGGATCAAATCAACCTGGACAAGCTGCACCCAAAAAGAACTGTGCTCATTGGAGCAGGATGCACAGGAAGCTTGAGACAGCAACTAATCAAGTTCCTACAGGATAACATGGATTGTTTTGCATGGTCACACGATGACATGATAGGAATAGACCGTCCATCATAACGCATAAGCTTAGCGTGGACCCAAAGTGTAAACCCATCCAGCAGAGAAGAGAAAGTTTGCAGCGGAAAGAAACAAGGTGATCAATCAAGAGGTAGATAGTCTGTTGGCAGCAAAGAAAATAAGAGAAGTAAAATATCCATAATGGTTGTCTAACGTAGTGGTGGTACCTAAGAAGAATGGGAAGTCGAGAGTATGTGTGGACTTCACCGACCTCAACAAGGCATGCCCTAAAGATCCTTTCCCGCTGCCTCATATCGACGCCATGGTAGATGCGACAGTCCTGGACGCATGAAGTTGATACAATCAGATTAAAATGGATCCTGCAGATCAAGAGAAGACGACATTCATGTCCGAAAGAGGAATATATTGCTACAATGTCATGCCATTCGGCCAAAAAAACGCAGGCTCCACGTATCAAAGGCTGGTTAACCGCATGTTCAAAGAGCAGATAGGAAGAACTATGGAGGTGTATATTTATGACATGGTGGTGAAATCAGAAAAAGCCAAAGATCACATGCGGCACCTAGCAGAAACATTCAGCACCCTCAGGGAATACAAAATGAAGCTAAACCCATCTAAATGCACCTTCGGAGTATCTTCTGGCAAATTCGTAGGCTATATTGTAACTCAAAGAGGGATAGAAGCCAGCATCGAGCAGATCAAAGTTGTCTTGCAACTAGAGTCACCTGAGAAGCCTAAAGACGTTCAAAGGCTGGAAAGGTAGCAGCCCTGAACAAGTTCATTTCAAGATCTTCAGATAAATGCAGGCTGTTTTACGACGTACTGAGGAAAAGCCAGAAGTTTGAATGGACCTCGGATCATGAGCAAGCCTTCAGAGAACTGAAACACTACCTCAGCAGCACACCGCTGCTGTCGAAGCCGGAGCCAGGAGAACCCATATTCCTATACCTGGCCGTCACGGAGGTGGCAGTGAGTGCTGTTCTGGTCAAAGAGCAAGAAAAGGAGCAGAAGGTAGTATATTACGTGAGCAAGTCTCTACTGCCGGCAGAGACCAGGTACACATCTCTTGAAAAGTTAGTACTAGCATTGGTAGTAGCATCTCGCAAACTGCGCCCCTATTTTGACTCCCACATCATACATCTCGTGACCAACTACCCGATAAAATCTATCATGAGGAAGCCTGAACTATCAGGCAGAATGTCAAAATTGTTTGTACACCTCAGTGGGTACGATATCCATTATGACCCCAGGACAACAATCAAATCGCAAGCACTGGCCGACTTCGTGTCAGACTTCAGCCCAGCCATCCAGAATCTGGCAGATGCGGAATTCCTCACGTTAGAGGGGAGCAAGGAGACAGAGGTTTGGCAGATGCACATTGACGGAGCCTCCAACCAAAGGGGGGCAGGTGTGGGGTTAATCCTGCGATCGCCACAGGGAGACCTGATAGCACAAGCAGTAAGATGTCAATTCAAGGCAACCAACAATGAAACAGAATACGAGGCCTTGATATTGGGAATGAAGCTAGCTCTGGAATTAGGAGTTAGGCACCTGTACATATCCAGTGACTCTCTACTAATAGTTAATCATGTGAATGATGAGTTCATAGCCAGAGACTCAAAGATGATTGCATACTTGAAAATAGCGAAGGAATTAAAACAAAAATTCGCAACTTGCAAACTTAAGCAGATCCCCAGAGATTAGAATGTGGAAGCATATTCCTTGGCAACTCTGGGGGCAACATTTAAACCAACAGATCTATCCAGCATTCCAATAGCACACATGCTGGAGCCTTCCATCCAGAAGGCAGATGAAGTAGATAAGGGAGAACTGGAGGATTCAGCGAACGAGGAAGGAATCCAGGCAGTTACAGAGGAAGGTGAGAACTCTCAGCCAACCAGGCAGCCGAACAAGCAGGCGATAGAGATTGGCGTACACCTTACCTAGACTGGCTGCGTCATAAGAAGCTGCCAGACGACAAGAAAGAAGTGAGAGCTTTCAGAGTAAAGGCCTCCAGGTTCGTACTTATTGACGATATACTATTCAGAAAATCACTGGCAGGACCCTACTTACGGTGCCTCGAAAAGGAAGAAACACAAACTGTGTTGCATGCTCTCAATAGTGGTGAATGTGGAAACCATGCAGGGGGCAGGAGTCTGGCAAATAAAGCCCTCAGGCAGGGATACTACTGTCCTACAATGAAGGCAGATACAGCAGAGTAAGCACGCAAATATGACACCTGCCAGCGCTCAGCACCAATGATTCATCAGCCGGCAGAACCCTTGCACCCTATCATTTCTCCCTGGCCATTCATGGCATGGGGCATGGACATAGTAGGACCTCTGCCACGAGCCACGGGAAACAGAACCTAGATGCTGGCAATGACAGATTACTTCTCCAAGTTGATAGAGGCCGAAGCATTCACAGAAGTAAAAGATAAACAGGTCATTTCGTTTATAAAACGAAACATCATTTGCAGGTTTGGTATCCCATCATAAATCATATGTGACAATGGCTCACAATTCATCTCCAACGATACCGAGGATCGTGCGGGTGGAACATCACCCTAAAAAAGTCAGCACCTAGGACTCCAAAGTCCAACGGGCAAGCTGAGTCCAGCAACAAAATCATCATGGATAATCTAAGAAGGAGGTTACAGGAGTTAGGAGGAAAGTGGGCAGATGAATTGCCACTTGTATTATGGTCAGACAGAACGACACTAAAAGTAGCAATAGGTCAAACACCCTTCAGCCTGATGTTTGGCGCGGAAGCAGTCATTCCGTCAGAAGTTCTAGTTCCCACTCATAGGTATGAAAATATGACATGGGAACTGAACAGTGCAGAGATGATCCGAAGCCTGGACACAATTGACGAGCAGCGAGCAAGCGAAAAAAGCCGTCTGGCTGCCTACAAATAGTCAGTGGCCAGAATTTATAACAAGAATGTGAAAGTCAGGCTCCTGGAGGTAGGAGACCTGGTTCTCCGAGAGGTGTTTCAAAACACCAAGAATCGAAAAGCAGGCAAATTCGCCAACAAGTGGGAAGGACCATACCAGGTAGAAGGCGTTGTTGGCCATGGTGCATACAGACTGATGACTATGGACGGTCAAATCATACAACGCCCATGAAACATACTTCACCTGAAGAGATATTACTTTTAATAATAAGTAGACTTTAGCCTTCAGAATGATGTACTATGAAAAGTCAAATCATTTTTAAAAGTTAAAATAAAAATCCGGTGGTAGGCATACTGCCAATTTCACTTTCATTTCTGGTGTCTCTAACTCTTTTTAACACGTTAAACTACTATTAGATGGTGTGGTCTGGCAGCATCCTGGGACCACAATTGCTCTGGTACCCCATGAGATGGCGATAGGTATTTCAAATCATTTTAATATATTTTCCTATTTTCAGGCTTCTCTAGGTACATCACTCTGAATCGTAGTGTCTATGGCACTTTGAAAGGATATCTAGCAGGACTGCCAACTGCCAACACGGGGTGACAAGGCACATGGCACTCCAACATGCCTAACCTATTTTCTCCACAAGGAGCGCCCTCACCAGGCGGACTGTGGAACATACGAAATGAAGCCTGGTTGACAGCTAAACACGCTTACCCAGCTACCCCTTATACCACCCCCTGGACGTAGCTCGCACTAATCGCAATTAATCAGGGCCCCAGCATGCATGCACACGAACATGGAACGCAGGGATATCTGCGCTACCAGAATCCTACAGCGTCTCATCGGTCCTAGAATGACGATAAACTTACCTAAACTACGCCCCTGTTGGCTTTAAATGTGATGAACACACCTTGCAACATGAACAAGGTTAAGTAGTCCAAAACTGCGGCATACGCCTAAATCAGCCAAGCAGGCTAACACGGTAGCTAGCTTGGTCTGGATCAGCCTCTTCAGGCTGACCAGGCTGGTCTAAATCAGCCTCTTAGGTTGACACAACCACTCCTCCTTACATTGCGGCATACGCCTAAATCAGCGATCAGGCTGACACGGCAGCTAGCTGAGTCGGAACGTCACCACTTTTAGGATGACAGGACTCGCCTAAATCAGCCAAACAGGCTGACACGGCAACTCCCTAAACTAAGAAAATCTAAGAAACTGAGCACAAGATATAAGTTAAACCTTGCCAAAACCGCGGCAAGGATATTCCAAAATATGGCCAAAATACGGCCCATGAGTTTTAACCGCCACCTTGGCGGAACAGCAAGAAGAAGTTTACAACTTACAAGACTGCCACCTCTAGGCTAGACTGTCAAAATGTTCATTGATACAAAAAAAACAACAACTTAATTATCGGTCACTTTAATGACCTCCACCTCTGGCACCTCTTCTGCCTGCTGACCTCCTGTTTCAGGTACCGCACCAGCATGCACACCCCCAGCTGCCATAGCATCCAAAGCTCCGTCAGCAGCATCCTGGGCCACTCCAGCATCCCCCAGCAGCTTCCTCAGCCAATGCAGGAGAATTCACCTCCCCAACATCAGGCATCAGCGCACTCAGATCAGGTTTGGTGGGGTAGAGCATCTCCAGCTGCTTCTCCTCCTCCTCTATAGCTTGCTGGGTGGGAGCCTCCTCAAGAGCAGCACGCATCCCGCTGATGTTTCCCCGCCAGGTAGCATAAGCAACAACATTGGTGGCCAGGGATATCAGCTCGTTGATCTTCTCATCAGAGAGATTGAGGGAGTCAGAGAAAGTGCTGCACACCTCTTGAGTGCGAGCCAGCTGATCAGTCCCTTCCTTCAGCTTCTTCTTGGTGACAGCAAGCTTAGTCTTCAACTCCACCACACGCTCTTTCAGATCAGACCGCTGCTGTGCCAAGTCGGTAATAGTCCCCTTCAGCTCCTGGTTTTTGACGTTGGTAACACGGCTGGTGGTCTGCACTATGTTGATCATCTTCCTTTTATAGAGTGCAGACTGGAGGGTCTGGGGCAAGAAAGTCAGAAGTCAGCAGAAGAAATCCAAACAAAAGCAAACAAACAGGTAGAAGATGAAGAGCTTTTACCATGAAGGCGTTGTGCACGTCGTTCTCAGCCATCTCCTCTGGGGAGAACTCTGAGAATGTCTCCCTCAGGGGAGGGAAGAGCAGCTGGTCGATCTCCGGCCAGTATGGCACCTTTTCAAAATTCCCAAAACCCTCTGAGAAATGAGCAGTAATACCTCCGCTGGATGAAGCACGGGGACTGACAGGAGGAGTAGGCGGATGACGAGACAACGGGTCAAACTCCAAGGGCTCGGGTGCAGCCGAACTGGAAAACCTAGGAGGAGTCTGGAAGGAAGCAGCAGGAGCACTCCTTCTGGAGGCAGAGGCCACGTCATGACTGGCGGAAGGTCTCTTCCTTTTGGCGCTTTGGAGGATGATTTCTAAAGGATCAACTTTTGAACCTGCAAGCAGATGTAGTCTCAAGCATCAGGACAACTAAGGGATTAATAAAAGTTGCCAACAGAAACAATTGTGGTAAGCTCACCAGAAGACATGCTGTGAGCTGATTGAAGAGGGTTGGAAGAGGAAGCAGGTGAAAAACCAGGGTTCAGGTCTGGGAACTTTCTCTCAGATTCAAAGATACTAAACAATTTGCTGCAGGCTGGGATCTTGGCAACAATGTGGGTCAGGTCACAAGGGCCTGCACGAAGACGATGAAGTAAGCTAGTAAGCAGCGAGATAAAATAAATCAGGCGACAGGAAGGCTACTTACTCGAAGTTATAACCCATTTATTGAAGATGTAATCGGCAGGAGGCTGGATGGAGTCCTTCCTCAGAAATAAGAAGTCTTCAAACCATTTCTCATCACGGGATTTGGACACGTGTCTGAAGGGAGCCTCTCCATGGCCCCGGAATGAGAATTGACCAGGGACCTGGTGTTGTACATATGGGCTAGATCGCCCAGAGTGATAGAGTTACCAGTGTTCTGACCGGCGGCCAGGGAGTAAATAAGAACCCTCCAGATGGCAGCAGAAATTTGTGCCATGGCGAAATTATTAGTAAAGATGAAGTCTTGGATGAGTTTGGGAAAAGGAAAACGGAGGCCGTATTTGAACGGGTACAAATAAAAACAGACCCATCCGGGACGAAGGGCGTCGACTTTCTGACCTGGTTCAGGGATGGCAATATCCAGCCCGTCACTAAGACCAAGCAAACCCTTGATCGTGGGAATGTCAGCAACAGTCAAAGCAGAGTTGTAGTCGTGGGGATACATAAAGTGTCCCCGAGAAGGAAAGGTTGGGTCAAGGTTGCGGTCAGCGGGTGCGGAGGTTGATCGAGTTTTACCCATGGTGGAAAAGAGAAAATGGAAATTAAAGGAGAAAAGGGGAAGAATACCTGGTGAAAGAGACGGAGGGGAGTGGAACAGTGAAGCCGGTAAGATGAAAGAGGAGGGAGAGTTGAGGGTTTAGAGAGAGGGAGAGTTTTTGAAATAGTTTGGGATTAATGGAAGTGGAAGGTGGAGGTTGAGATTATAAAGGAAGAGAGATGGAGTAGGGTGCGAGTAAAGAGGAAATGGGCGGCTGAAATGATGGAGTTGCATGAAAAGAAGTGCAAATGATGGCTTAGGGTTTTTAGCATTCGATTACGTAAAATCCTTGCTCGACACCTCGAAGCGTACCTCACAAGAAATTTAGGGCAAACTGTTTGGGCTAAAAATAGCATAATAAGGAAGGCCCACTTAATAAAATAAAAGGCAATGGGAGGAGTGATAAGGAGGAAGGAAGCTCGTGATTAGGAAAAGGGGGAACGGGCCCAACAGAGTAGACGTCCGGATTAAGGAAAGACACGTTAGGGAGAAGTTAAGGAGAATCGGGGAAGGCGGCCAAGTATGGAAAGAGTTCTTATGAAAATTATATCTCCCTTCCATAATCAAAGTAGGACATATCTAGGGTTCTCACCCTATAAATAGCCAATGGAGCAAATCAAGAAAGACATTCAACAACACATCCACACAAATACTCACGTCAAGACATTAACATATTCTTACACCCAAATATACATCCGTCCAAGATCTTGCAGGCCTGACACCTCGCTCCAGTAGGATTAGCTTACGTTTCAATTGTAATCGTCCTGCTATTCAAGTATAGTGCAATATTTGGCAGGGTACCGTCCCTCCCGCGGTTGTTCCCACATTGGGTTTTCCGCGTCACCAAATCTTACGTGTCAGTTTACATTACGTACTTTATTTCTCTATTTACTTATCAACATATGAACAATCATACGATCAACCAACGAGTAAGACCGCATTGACCCTAATCAATCAATTTGGTAAAAAATACCTAAACAACAATGTTCATCTTGTTCACTTGAATAGTGTTCAACATTGTCTCCACAACTTATTCAGATAAACAAGGTATTCAATGTTTTCAGTCAAACTGAATAATTGAGTTCTTAAAGAAACTCTAACCATGAATGCGATCATCACTTATGTAAATATCAATACTCTATCCAATATTTACATAACGATCTTTAGCAATTAAGGTATACTCCTCAATTCACATTGAGATGACATAACCATCATGTCTACCTTTTGCCTACGGCTTTGGTTAGAGGATAAGCAACAGTTGCATCACTCTAATTTCCATTTCTATTTTCCTTTGTTCTATGCAATCTTTTCATCACATAGAGCATTTCTAAGTACACGTCTAAACAAGTTTTTAGACTCTGGTTTAAAGCCATTCAAACACTCCCACTGTTTTCACAGTCTCTCGGGTGACGATATTCGGCAAACAAAACTACTCTAGTTCCATTAAATTCCGGATATCAACATTCTCTTATACAACATCGGATGTTGTAATGTACTTAGCTTTCGTTCATGATTTATACGTAAAACACTTATACAAATCCTTCATATGACATCTTTTATGTATGACTCCTCATATATATATATGTATAACTTCTTATACATTTTATTCTTTATGCACATAACTCTCTTACATGCTAACCATTACTTAATGTGGCCCATAACATCTTATAAGCATAGGAATGCTATCGTGTAACCCTTTTACACGAAATTCATAAATTCCTCCATTCATCAAGAGTAAATCCTCAGTGCTTCTAAAGTACTCAAGGATGCTCTTGATAATAATCTAGTGACACTCACTACAAAATGATTGGTAATGACTTCTCATATTCTCAACATGATATGTTCCGACGAGAGAAGCCTTTAGCATATTTAATAGATCCGGCAGCGGAAGCACAAGAGATCATATTAATTGTTCAACAACTTGAATGAGTCAAGAATCTTATCACATAAGTCTCTTGACTATAATGCTAATACCCATAGACATCTATCTCATTAGATCCGGATATTTAATATGCGCCATGCTACTCTCAAGTATTCACCCGAGAATATTTCTAGTCACTAATATGTCAAACACATATTTAGACTAAGAAACATCACCTTAGCTACATTTCTAGTCACTAAAATGTCAAGCACATATTTAGACTAAGAAACTCACTTTAGCTCCCACTAAACTCCATGTATCATCATGTTATCTCGACACTCGAGTAATACCATTTTGATAGACTACATGATTGAACCCAAAGTTCCAACTCTTTGACGTATATAGATCACAAAAGGGATATTTCAAGCATCCTAGGCTTCTTAGCATTGACAAAATCAACAAAACTTCTCCCAAGGAGAAAGTTTCAGTATTCATTTGCCGAATCTCATCCTCATGAGAAGCTATATTACTAAGAACATACGAATTGATAAAGGGATTTGGGTTGTC
Source organism: Silene latifolia (assembly GCF_048544455.1). Lineage (NCBI taxonomy): Eukaryota > Viridiplantae > Streptophyta > Magnoliopsida > Caryophyllales > Caryophyllaceae > Silene > Silene latifolia. Next base: position 7,427,982 of record NW_027413123.1, read on the forward strand.
ACAAAACTCTCTATAACAAACCCAAATTTTAAACATCTTATGTAACCTCTATGACAAGATCAAGGTAACCAACCAAAGTATTCACCTTAAATCAAGTATCTAAAACATCTCGTGTTTCCTTCCTTATCGCATCGTGTGCAAGGAGATCAATTCGGATTGCATGGTGACACGCCATCACATAGAGTTCATACTATAGAAAAGCCTTTGATGAGGGTTTAAGATTCATTACTTTTGCAAAGTAACACAATATTATCGCAAAATTATCTCATTATAACCACTGAGCCACAATAAAGAACGTCTTCTTGCATTGTACTCACCCCTGAGCCTCAATAAATAACGTCTTTTTGCATTGTACTCAGTTTGTGGGTCTTGGACTTCCGCAAGTTCAAACTTTCTCCCACTCTGTCTCCCAGAAAATGAAAAATCTTTCTGGAAAGACAGCATTATGAGCCACAAACTCTTTGTTCTCGTTTTGGAGGAGTAAAAACCAAGTGGTTCAATTTTGGATAACCCTCACAAATACATAAATTGGTTCTGTGAAGACAAGTTAGGGACTCTCCCTATCCATATCTCATATGGAATCATTTAGGCTATTATAGTCGGGTTTTAAACTTTTAGTGAGAAAATAGCTTACAAAATTGCGAAAAACCTCAAACTATATCTCATAAAGTTCGGTTTATATACTTGACTACACCATACACTATGGTGTCCCAAGGAGAAGGTATTTTGTGAACTAGTTCACAATCTTCCTAGTGATTATCAAGGTCATTACATGATATTACCCATTTGATCTTCAAAGTCATTACTTTGAAACTTCCGATCAACGTCTTGATCTTGACCTGCTTTTGGTTTACTACTTCATTTTGAAAATATTCCACGTTTCAAAAATCACTTTTATGTCTTATTAAATAGATACGAGGTTTTCATATCTACTTAACAATACGGTAAAAGTAACCAAGTATGTATATTACCAACTATCAGCCTTACACATCCGTATGTATATGGTCAATCACCTCACTATTGTGTTTCTTTTCTACAAAAGAAAACATAATACATGCACACATACCATAAGACTCACAATCAAATGGTTGTTCAATGTGCTTTTCGTTTACTTGTTTGAAACAAATTTATTTGAGGTTTGATCAATTGGGTTCACCGGAATAGAGACTTTAAAATCCACAAGATAGTATAACATTTAGTTTTCGTGAAGAATGTAAAATTTCTCTAACTTAAGTGGTCTAAAGCAACCACTAAGTTACCATAGGAGTAGGTACAACATTTTGTTTTAAATCACATGAGTGATGCCTTCTATGTATAAACATAGATGATTACATTCTTTTAAAACCAAATTTAGGTGCATTTGTCCCTATCGAAATCATTGCTACTCTAGCACCATTTCGATACAAAAATGTCCTATGCTAGACGTCTTACGTTTTATCAATTCATGTAAACTTCTTTATAAAAAAATGACCCGTACTTGGTATCTCATACCAAGATAGTGGAACTAGTCTCTTTCAACTCTTGTTCTATCGCATACATCTAGGGTTGATACTTCTTAACTCCCACTCACTTTCACATTCCTCTTTGCTTCAATCAAGCAAAAATGAATCTCATGAAGACCTCTCTTCATGTCATTTGTGATATTTTATACACTTAGTAAGAGTGAATTACTATAAAGTGAGTGTAACATGTGGCAAAATCTCAACTTCTTACGAAATTGGACTACCTAACCGTTCAATTGTTATCATATGCCTAAATTCTTTAGCGCATAAACAATCAATTTGGCTTTTATTAAATTGAGCCATTTGACGGTATTATATTGGAGTATTATTTGTGTTTTTGAAAACTCTTTTCGCAAAATTTTGAATTACTCTTGAGTAATTAAAAACTAATATGTCATCTTCATGACGGAGGTGTCACTTCCGAAATCAAGACTCTCTTGATAAAATGTGACTTCTTTCTAAACTCGTAATATGAGTTTGCAACATAAAACCCCTTTTTAATATGTATGGATTTTAAGTTGTATAATAATCGCAAAAATCGTTTATAAGCTTATGTAGATGAATTGGTAAATTATGTTACCAATCATTAATTCCTTCAAAGAAACCGCTTCCTATGAAAGAACAAAACGAGTATAATAATAAGTAGAGGATGAAAGGAGGATGAAGTGCGCGATGTCATAGTAAATTCATTAATGAAGAAGAACTAAAAATAGGAAAAATTAACATTTAATGTTTTTAAAAAAATACTTGTGAAAAACATGTTCAACAAGTTTTAGCATTTATATAATGATCTCTCACTAAATTATATAAATGATTCCAAGACCCAAATATTAAACAAAAATGAGCATCGCTTGGGCGAAACATCCCATAATTGTGTAAATTCGGTAAGTCACGTTGACTAATTCTACCTCTAGAACTCTTGGTCGACGAATTTCCTCAAATCCATCTACTAGCCCCGGAACACAAGACCGTCTTATATCCCGTTGAGTCCAACCAATTTTAGCGTGTGATAACCGTTTAAAACCCTACTTACCCAAGGTAAAAAGAGAACACCCCACTTGGGCGAGCGTGGCTCTAATGAACAAGAGATTCATAGGTGTTACTAATTGGTAAGTCTAATATCAATTTTAGTTATGTGAGAGATCTTGTCAATTTAGTCATAAATTCCTTATAAGTGAATTAATTCGGTGAATGTAAATGACGTTAATTGACAACCGCGAAAATAAAATGCATGTGAATGGCGATTTTGGCATGCGCGAAAAATAAAACAAGCAAATATGTAAGCATATGAATAAATCCTAGTATGGCCACCTAGTTAAAAAAAACTAGTCTATTACATTTCGGAAACCAATTCCTTGGTCCCTTGCCTCTTCATTCCATAATTGGCTCTTCCTTGTGGGATTTGGAACACCTTCCAAAAATAGACTTCGTCTCGTTGTAATCCGTCTTTTGGAAACGCCGGTAAAATAACTATTACAACTAAATTAAATAGCTATTCCTATTATACATTAATTAATAAAATAAATAAAACTATTAATTAATAACAAACTGACGATACGAGATCGTATTTAATTACAAACAAATCATTATTCCCATTCATTTCGGGTAATAACGATTAAAATTAACTAGGCCATACTAGGTACAACAAGATAAATACTTTAAATAAAAGACAATCATTCATTCAAATTAAATAAATATGCTTAAAATGCTGTAAAATGATGCCAAAATCGCCCTATCTATCAATCGTTGGTATCCATCTCGGTTTTTGTGGATTTAATCGATTTTTAACATGTAAAAATCAATAATCAACTCTTAAATCTCATTTAAGTCCAAACTAATTTTCCAAACTATTTTGAACCTCAAAATTAGTCCTCAATAATTTTATGATAAATAATTAGTTTGATTTGGTGATATTTTGCTAATTTAATCGATAAAATCATATTATTTAAGTAAAAATCCAAAATAATTGAAACATGACCCAAAAAATTGAAACAAAAATTTTTAGTATTCTGGAACACTCCCAAGGACACCAAAATGTCAGAAAAATTGCCCAAAAATTCCGGATAAATTTTATAAAGAAAAAGATCGATATTTATCGGTTTTTAACCAATAAACATCAAAACAAAGTGAAACCACACATGAAAAATAACTTTTAATATTTAAATAATATTCTTAAATGTACATAAATTTATCATGGGCAGAATCAAATGTTTCGAAATTATGATTAATTAGTTTCACTTTTATCGACTTTTATCTCATAAAATAAATAAACATGCAAAAAATTCGAACCAACCTTCAACTTTTTGCATACAATCAGTAGAAAACATGCATGAAATACCATAAAAAATCCATGCACCGAATCAACTCTTAACTATTTTTAGTCAATTGTTTACTAAAATACGGCATTTTGACTCGATTTTCTACCAAAAAATATTAAAAATAGCAAAATAACTTCATAAATCACCAAAAAATACCACAAACCTTTTGAGATCAGTAGGTATGCATGTCCCAAAAATTTCGTGCTAAAACCTCTTCTAACACCATTTTTGAGTTTTTATAAATTATCTCATAATTCATTAAAATGCTTAAAATCAACATGCAAATTACAAGCCTAAGCTCTGATACCACTTGAAAGATCATAAATCCATATTAGACTCTCTAATAAAAATTAAATTATCTCATAATTTATCATTTTGGTGATCTATGTAACATGCATGCAAATATAAAAGTATAAAAATGAAAGTTTAAGGAAAAACAATTTCCTTACATTGATTATATGGTAATTTGGGCACAATCAAGATCTCCTACCTTGATTGTTCTTGACCTTATAATAAAAGGATGATCCTCCTAACAAATCTTCAAAGAGAAGATCTCCTTCAAGATGCACTCAAGAACTTAACCCAAAACTAACAAGTATTTAACTAGAAACTTGTTAAAATTATACCCTTGATATTATATGTAATATTACTAATACTTCTTAGTAATAATGTAATACCCCGTATTTTTATATAACCAATTAAACGGATATTATTATATATTAATTATTATACATATTATATTACTAATTAAGTCGAGTTAATATTGAGTCGATAATTTCGTTAAGTTATTTTACTTAACCCGCGTTGTATCGATATAAGTTAATTGTGACGGGTTTATAAGAATTCGAATTATGAGCTAACCCATCTGAGTTGGCCCATTATCTGTTCAGCCCATTTAATCCTAAGCCCAACTAAACCCTAAACCCTAACCCTAACCCTAATAATACCCTAACCAACCCGCCTCCCTCATTCCTTACTCCCTCAACCCGCCTCCTTTCTTCACCAACACCAAACACCAGCTTTCACGCAAAACGAGAGAGGGAGAGTGAGCTTGGGGTGTTGGCGGCGCAGCAAGGAAGAGCTAGGGGCATTTGTCGACGACCGTGGGTGGCCATGGTGGCTGTGTGGTGGCGGAAAAAGGTAAGAGTTCAACCTTCCCTCTGTTTTTGTTTTTCTGTCGGGTTGTTGGTGGTTGTTGCGTGTCTTAGGGAGGGGATAAGGGTGGTTGGTGTCTGGGTATTGGTAATGGGTGGTTAGAGACGCCCCTGTTGGTGGCGGTTAGGGTGACTATAGGCGGTGGAAATGGCGGCTGGAGGCTTTGTCGACAGAGACAATCAAAACGGGTTTGAGTGCGGGTTTCAGGCAGGTTAGACGGATAGGTTTGGGGTGGCGCCACCGTGGACTAGGGGGAGGTCGAAACGGTGGTGCTATGGTGTCTGTGTGCGTGGGTTGGCGGCGAGCATAATGGTGGTGATAGAATAGTGTACTGTTGATATCAGTGGCGGCTGTGGGGTTGCAAAGGTCGGCTATTGGTGGCGGCAACCCCTGCTAAGGCGGCTTTGGCAGCTCTGGTTCGACTCACCGGCGGCAGTCGACCAGGCTGGTGGTGGTTGTTGGTGGTGGGGTCGAAGTGGGCAGCAAGCCTGGTGGTTGTCGCGGTGGTTCAGGCGGCGCGTGAGGAGTTTAGGCGAGTGAGAAGTCACGGGTTGTGGAGTCGGGTTTTTCGAGTTGTTTTTATGTTTGATTCGGGTTTTCTTAATCGTTTAAATTCGTTAATCTTTTATTTATCATATTGATTAATTAATTTAATTCGAGTTATTCAAAATGTTTAGAGACGGTTTTGAGTCGGGATTGTTAGAATTGTTCAAGTGCTTGATTCGTTTCATCGTATAATTCGTTTAAATCCTCTAATTATCGTTTTGGTTTAAGTTCCGAGTTATTTAAAATAAAATAATAATTAATAATAATTAATTAATTAGAGACGGGTTTAATAGAAAAGTTACCATTTCGGGAAAGCTTCAATTTTGGGAGATTTCTATATTTAGTAGTTAGTAATTATAAATACTATAATTGTTTTAGGTGACGGATTCGTGAAGGATCGTTAATCAAATTCGTTGCTTTATGTTCGGGACTCGCTTGAACTCGCTTACTTGGATTCTGGCACATTGAGGTAGGGAAATACACTTGACTTATTATCGTTGTTGTTCAATTGTGTGACTTGATTCGTGGTTGTTGATTTACGTTATGATTCATATATGGGAAGGTGATTGACTGAATTGATCGTATTGAATATGATATCACAACATCGGGTAACTGGCATGATTTTATGATTTATATTCGGTTGATTTATATATATATATATATATATATATATATATATATATATATATATATATATATATATTGTGTTGCATTAATTTATGTTGAGCATCTCATATGCATTGGAGTTGGAGGATGGTGTAGGAGTGACGATGTTGAGATACGATGTGAGTTGTGATAAGGCCCGGGCGGGTTCTGCAGACTTGCCGGGTGTCCTCAGTGCGAGTGCGCGGATCGGCTACGGTCGATATATATAGTCTACGGGGGATCGGTATGGTGGGTTGTCCGGGGTATGAGATATGAGATATGAGTTGAGATGGAGATGGAGGTGACGGAGGAGCATGCATATCATATTTTGTTGTTTTCTTGTTTTCCCTACTCAACCTCGTGGTTGACCCTGTGTATTCGTGAACACCTGTGATAACCCAAATATTGGCGAGCAGACTTGACAGGTTAAGAGATAGAATCGGGAGCTGGATGGGCGTGAGACACTGGATCAGACGACTTAGTAGCTAGATCATCATCTAGAAGACTTTCACTTTTATTTATGTTAATTCTTGTAATTTGATGAAAAGAGGTTTTGTAATAAGTAAGTTAAAAATAATTATATAAATTGCCTTGGAGTTTAATTTGTTATTCACTACCTCAGGAAACCGAGATGGTAACAGTCCGGTTTATTAGGGAATGTCTTGCTAATGGCTCCTTCATAAACCGGGGTGTTACAAAGTGGTATCAGAGCGAACGATCCTCAGGCCTAAACCAATGAGCCCAATGAACCTAGGAAGTGTCTAATTAAAATGAACCCCGGGATAGAACTGTTAGGAGCACACTAAGGTAAGGTATGAGTTAGGGGCCCCCTCACACCGAATGCCCTCTCGTTTGACCCGGAAACCCTGGGTGTATATGAGAGAAAGGGTAGAAAAGTTGATTGAGGTTGAACATGAAATTCAAATATCGTTGCCTAAGTATTAACTGATTGATACATTGATTATTGCATAATCGAGTTGATGTATACCTTGAGACCCATATATTCTAACCATTCTGCAGGACAACGCTACGGTAAGTATTTTGTATGAATGATGACGTGATCATATAATGTTGTGGAAATGAGAAATAAAATTTCGAGTTCACGTTAATAATCAATGAAGTGTTGTGTTAGACGTGAGCATGAAAATAATTGCGAGTCGATGATAGTTACCTAGGTGGATGTTGAATGATGTGCTGATAGCACTACTATGACTAAGTAATATGCGGTTATGTGATCCCAAAGCCATGCTAGTATAGTATTGTGATAGTAATTAGAAACACTATTGAATTACATGTTTATAGTCATAGCAATCGTGATTTAGATGTAAGGAGTAGATCGAGATGCGAAAGGATTCTATGGGGTAGATGTTACGAAATACACAGTGTGAGATTTAAGTTAGGATGAGTTAGTATCGATAGTATGGTTGTAAGAGTTTGGGACATAGAAAATGAACGACTTAGTGCTGAAACTTGTTTTGTTTGATTGTACTCTTTAATTGACCTTACTGCCATTTCTTTTCTGTTTATTGCCTATGGATGAAAATTTTATGAGAGATAGCCTTGGGAGTTAGTATTCATTTGGCGTTGGTTTCATGCTTATATGATATACGGATTAGGAGTAATAAATATTTTAGTGGGCTGTGGTTAGGAAGTTCCTGTGCAGTGATGTTTGATATTAATAATTTTTGCATAATTCCAACTCCATCGGTCAAAAGAGTCGCATAGGTTTTCAAATTGATAAGCCACGAAAATTCTTGATGTCTCTATATTAAACGGTAGGTTTTGCAAACTGACCCAAGTTTTGGACCAATTGCTGTCACATGTTTGTTTGGACCAACTGAGTTGTAAAATTCTTTAAAAATGAAATTTTTGTGCTTTAGACCTAATTCTTTTTCCCCTGTGTTTTTTTTACTCTCCGTGTTTTATAAAAATAATATGAATCAAGTTTTAATCGAGCGGTTATTTATTCGCGATCTTTGAAAGTTACAACGTGAATCAAAACATTTAAAATGTGCGCTCTATGTCAAGTTTTCATACAGTTGCTTGATTAATTCATGAGTCTTAGTAATGTGAATTTATAATGTCCTTATATGATGATAGTAGCACGCATGTTCGGTAGTGTGTATCTTAGCAAGTGATAAAATTAAAGTCTAGTTGATAACATTGTTGGCATGATAGTATGAGTAAAATTGGATAGCTTAAATTGATTCTTAATCAAAGGTGAAATATTTTATACGAGTCCAGTTGTTTGCATATTTTACATACGTTTGGCATGTTGTAATATCTCTGGTGTGTTCATCATATTTGCATAGTGGTCAGATATAAATAAATATAAAACTCTATTGACATATCTTGGTAAAGTTGATGGCATTAAAAGTTAATTTGATGGTTCTAATATACTCGCATGAATAATTATAATAGTTATGTTTAAATGTTTACACATGGGTGGTAGTAATGATTGTGTCTAAATGTTCACACGTGTAGGATGTCATCTGAGTTCTAATATCTTCTATGCGAATTTGTGTGCCTATAGTTATACTTAGTACTTTCATTGCAATAAATTATTTCAGTTGAACCTAAATCTATAACATGATAATAAACAGTGTTGTTATTTCTTATTGAATATGTTCGTTATTACAATGTCATAAAATGCTAAAGGGATTCTTGCAATTGTATGGGTGTGATATAAAGGAAACTGTTTGATATAACACGACAATTGGCATATCTATATTCTCGAGTCGTTACTATCAATTATATTAAAATAAAGATTGTTATGATAACTATGTTGACAATTATAATAGGATAACCCTTTGATGATTCACATGATATGCATTGGTTTAAATGATAGTCGTTATAGTTACATTTAATTGAGCCTACGAGTTGCCTAATTATTCAATCATGCAAATCAGAGAAGTTGTTCAAGTTGTTAATCTTTTATCATAGCTAGTGTTCTACGAAGTGTATGATGGCAAATGTATATGTCTAAGTTATTTATACGATATCTTTTGTTTTGCTGAAAATGAGTATACTAAGTCGCTAGACACAATTGAAAGATATGGTTGCTAAAATGTGAAACATATGTGGGATATGAAAGTGATGTTGTTGTTGTCATAGATCATATGTAATTACTTTTATTGGGAAATATGTTTTCAGAATTGATATCGTGCAAACAATTTTTATAATTTAAAATATGAATTATGAGTATGTTGTTGATTGCTTAAATTCATCGACCCAATTCGTGACCTAAACCAGTGGGTGAGTAAATGGTTGTACGGACATGTCAATAAGATCCTGTGAGTGTGATGGATGGTAGTGGTAGATCTATTTTCTATGATATGTTTGCAATGTGAGAAGTTCTTAAATTGTTTTGTTGATTTTGCTCTCGCTCGTTCATAGTCTATAATTGATCATCAAATTTGTTTAGTGGTGAAACCGTGTAAACCTTGGTTCCTTTCTTGTTGTTCTTTAGTTTGATGTTGTGTTTTTAAGTTAAGCATGAGCTAGTAATAAATGTTACTTGTTGACAATCAGTTAATCCCATAATAAAACCTTGTTTCGACCTTAATGTTAATGCGCAATCTTTTATCATATGTTCTTTCCTGTCACATGTGGTTGATAATGATTTTGTTGCATATGTATATGAAAATTGAAAAGAGGTTACGAGGACGTAACCATGTTTCTAGTCGGGTAGGATTGTAAAATCTTAATGCTTAATTGCACTTGCTTGTAGATTGTAGTTTTGACCAAGTCGATGTTTAGTTGTGGGGTACCTATGCAAATGAGTTCTATATATTTTGTTCCTACTTCTTTATTTGGTTGATGTGTAAAAGGGGAGTGTAGTTAAACTACTGGTATTGAGTTATGCGTTAGCCTATGAGCTGAATTATGTTTACGGTCCAGTGTGACCATGGTTATCAAGTTATTTGAGTTTGAGATTGGAATTTAGATGGAAAAGGACGGTGTTCTCAAGTGATTATTTAGTTGTTATACAATTGTGTTCCCAGGTAGTTATTAGTTGTAGTTAGTTGGGTTAAGTAAAGACGAGTTAAACTTCGGGACGAAGTTTATTTTTAGGAGGGCAGAATGTAACATTTCGTGTTGTTATGTTTAATTGATGTGTCAAAAGTGTGTGTTGACCGTGTTAGAAATGCGTGACGTCCGTATGTACGATATACAATACCCTTCTGACGTTTGAGTATGGGAGCGAACTTCGGGACGAAGTTCATTTTAAGGGGGGAAGACTGTAATACCCGTATTTTATATAATCAATTAAACGGATATTATTATATATTAATTATTATACATATTATATTACTAATTAAGTCGAGTTAATATTGAGTCGATAATTTCGTTAAGCTATTTTACTTAACCCGCGTTGTATCGATATAAGTTAATTGTGACGGGTTTATAAGAATTCAAATTATGAGCTAACCCATCTGAGTTGGCCCATTATCTGTTCAGCCCATTTAACCCTAAGCCCAACTAAACCCTAAACCCTAACCCTAACCCTAATAATACCCTAACCAACCCGCCTCCCTCATTCCTTACTCCCTCAACCCGCCTCCTTTCTTCACCAACACCAAACACCAGCTTTCACGCAAAACGAGAGAGGGAGAGTGAGCTTGGGGTGTTGGCGGCGCAGCAAGGAAGAGCTAGGGGCATTTTTCGACGACCGTGGGTGGCCATGGTGGCTGTGTGGTGGCGGAAAAAGGTAAGAGTTCAACCTTCCCTCTGTTTTTGTTTTTCTGTCGGGTTGTTGGTGGTTGTTGCGTGTCTTAGGGAGGGGATAAGGGTGGTTGGTGTCTGGGTATTGGTAATGGGTGGTTAGAGACGCCCCTGTTGGTGGCGGTTAGGGTGACTATAGGCGGTGGAAATGGCGGCTGGAGGCTTTGTCGGCAGAGACAATCAAAACGGGTTTGAGTGCGGGTTTCAGGCAGGTTAGACGCATAGGTTTGGGGTGGCGCCACCGTGGACTAGGGGGAGGTCGAAACGGTGGTGCTATGGTGTCTGTGTGCGTGGGTTGGCGGCGAGCATAATGGTGGTGATAGAATAGTGTAGTGTTGATATCAGTGGCGGCTGTGAGGTTGCAAAGGTGGGCTGTTGGTGGCGGCAACCCCTGCTAAGGCGGCTTTGGCAGCTCTGGTTCGACTCACGCGCGGCAATCGACCAGTGCCAGTGGTGGTTGTTGGTGGTGGGGTCGAAGTGGGGCATGCCTGGTGGTTGTCGCGGTGGTTCAGCGGCGCGTGAGGAGTTTAGGCGAGTGAGAAGTCACGGGTTGTGGAGTCGGGTTTTTCGAGTTGTTTTTATGTTTGATTCGGGTTTTCTTAATCGTTTAAATTCGTTAATCTTTTATTTATCATATTCAGTTAATTAATTTAATTCCCGAGTTATTCAAAATGTTTAGAGACGGTTTTGAGTCGGGATTGTTAGAATTGTTCAAGTGCTTGATTCGTTTAATCGTATAATTCGTTTAAATCCTCTAATTATCGTTTTGGTTTAAGTTCCGAGTTATTTAAAATAAAATAATAATTAATAATAATTAATTAATTAGAGACGGGTTTAATAGAAAAGTTACCATTTTGGGAAAGCTTCTATTTTGGGAGATTTCTATATTTAGTAGTTAGTAATTATAAATACTATAATTGTTTTAGGTGACGGATTCGTGAAGGATCGTTAATCAAATTCGTTGTTTTATGTTCTGGACTTCTTGAACTGCTTACTTGGATTGCTGGCACTTTGAGGTAGGGAAATACACTTGACTTATTATCGTTGTTGTTCAATTGTGTGACTTGATTCGTGGTTGTTGATTTACGTTATGATTCATATATGGGAAGGTGATTGACTGAATTGATCGTATTGAATATGATATCACATCGGGTAACCGACATGATTTTATGATTTATCAGTTCAGTGATTTATATATATATATATATATTGTGTTGCATTAATTATTGTTGAGCATCTCATATGCATTGGAGTTGGAGGATGGTGTAGGAGTGACGATGTTGAGATACGATGTGAGTTGTGATAAGGCCCAGGCGGGTTCTGCTGGACTTGCCCTGGTGTCCTCAGTGCGGTGGGCAGATCGGCTACGGTCGATATATATAGTCTACCGGGGATCGGTATGGCTGGGTTGTCCGGGGTATGAGATATGAGATATGAGTTGAGATGGAGATGGTGGTGACAGAGGAGCATGCATATCATATTTTGTTGTTTTGTTGTTTTCCCTACTCAACCTTGTGGTTGACCCTGTGTATTCGTGAACACCTGTGATGACCCAAATATTGGCGAGCAGACTTGACTGGTTAAGAGATAGAATCGGGAGCTGGATGGGCGTGAGACACTGGATCAGACGACTTAGTAGCTAGATCATCATCTAGAAGACTTTCACTTTTATTTATGTTAATTCTTGAAATTTGATGAAAAGAGGTTTTGTAATAAGTTAAAAATAATTATATAAATTGCCTTGGAGTTTAATTTGTTATTCACTACCTCGGGAAACCGAGATGGTAACAGTCCGGTTTATTAGGGAATGTCTTGCTAAAGGCTCCTTCATAAACCGGGGTGTTACAAATAAAATTTGATTGCTAATTTCTTAGTAAAGATGTGTAATAATTTTAGAGAGATAGATTAAATATTTGTTCACATGCAAAAGTGAAGTGAGCTAGTGTAACAAAATGAACAATCTTAATCTATATGGAGGGAAAGAGGGCCGGGTAGGTGAGAGGTAGAGTGTGGGAGTGTTTCTTATTTTAGTCAATCTTACATCACATGCAAAATTATTATAAGATAACTTATGGAAGAATATAAAGTAAGGTGAAATGATTATGAACATCCACTAACTTCATTTACACGGTCCATTTGCACATTTACGCACATTTATGGAAGAATATAAAGTAAGGTGATTTTTCTTATTTTAGTCAATCTTACATCAAATGCTTCCAATTAATTTCGTCTAAATCACTCCGTAAATATACGTGTACCGCTACACATATTATTTACGTACTAATATTAATCACATTAATCAATTAGTACAATTTTAGTGAATTAACAATTAATAAACTAAAACCCGTCTCCCAAAATTTATTATTCAATTATCGCATAATTAAATAATAACTGTCGTGCCTCGAGTTCGCAACTCGAAATCTCTAAAAATAATCGACTAACCTCTTAGTCTATAAATCAAGTGACTAAATAAATTGTATCTCATACAATTAATTAGTTGTCAATTGGGGTTCGTTCCTTTAGGTGTGACCGAAAGGGGTTAGTTGATCACCGCCGTCTCGCGACAATAACATCAAATTCTAGTCAGCCAACAGTTATCGATTTACGTTAATCAACTGACGAGGATCAAATAATTAAATATCTGATGATATTCCTTTAATGAGATTTATTATGTAAACGTACTATTGTGGAGGACACTAACTCCAACAAAATGTATTTTAAAAGATGACGTTAGTAACTTTCTTGAATGGGAATCCAACATCAAAAGTGTCGCGTTATCCGACGATATGCTCACTTACTTGACCGATGCTCCTCCAATCGAGCCCGGTCCAAGGGCTTCATCGGTGGTGCGGACCGCCTATGATGACCATGTGAGGATGTCGAATGATATCAAGAATGTGTTGATATGGTCGATGTCTCCGAAGCTCAAGCTTTCATGCATTTCTTTAAATGCGTACGAGATATTCACTCGTATGATTACTATGTTTTCACAAACACCTAAACTCCGTCAATACGATGCGGCGGCATGCTTCTTTGAAGCTAGGCTTGTGAGGGGCCAAACGGTTGGTCCCCATGTACTCTAAATGGTCGAATATGTCGACATCCTAGAGCATTTAGGGTGTGAGATTCCTAAGACTCTTGTGGTGGATCGTATCCTCCACTCACTTCCCACCAAGTTTGCCCATTTTAGGATGAACTAAAACATCAATGGCATAGATAAGAGTTATCCTAAAATTCATGCACTCCTCACCCAAGCGGAGAGGGATATGGAAGCTAGTGGGAGTGACAAAGGGGATGTTTTAACCATGAAGTTAAAGAACATGTCCCTTGGAGTTAAGAAAGGAAAGGGGAAGGAAAAGTCCCAATACAAGAAATTGTCAAAGAAACATAACAAGGGAAAGGGGAACGCCGTTGAGAATGGCAATCCCAAGGCAAAAAGTGTCAAACTCTCTGAGGCCGAAAGTTTCCATTGTATTGGGAAGGGGCATTATAGGAGGAGTTGTCCCAAATACTTGAAGGATCTCAAGGAAGGGCGTGTGACGCCTATTGGTATGATTTCCTCTCTCTATGTGATAGATGTTAATTATGCTTGCACTTCCACTTGGGTACTTGATACTGGATGTGGCTCTCACCTTTGTAATCACTTGCAGGGTTTAAGGGACGTGCGAGCACTAGCAAAAGGTGATGTGGATCTTCGCATGGGCAATGGAGCTAGAGTAGCGGCCGTTTCCGTGGGGACCTATGTGCTCACTTTAGCTAGTGGTCTAGAGTTGTATTTAAATAAGTACAATTGTTGGAGTTAGTGTCCTCCACAATAGTGCGTTTACATAATAAATCTCCTTAAAGGAATATTAGTAGATATTTAATTATTTGATCCTCGTTAATTGATTAACGTAAATCGATAACGGTTGGCTGACTAGAGTTTGACGTTATTGCCGTGAGACGGTGGTGATCAACTGACCCCTTTCGGTCACACCTATAGGAACGAAACTCAATTGATAACTAATTAATTGTATGAGATACAATTTATTTAGTCCTTGATTTATAGACTAAAAGGTTAGTCGATTTTTTAGAGAGATTTCGAGTTGCGAACTCGAGGAGCGGCAGTTATTATTTAATTACGCGATAATTAAATAATAACTTTTATGAGACGAGTTTTAGTTAATTAATTGTTAATTCACTAAACTTGTACTAATTGATTAATGTGATTAATATTACTACGTATAATAATATGTATAGCGGTACACGTATATTTACGGAGTGATTTCGCCGAAATTAATTGGAAGCATTTAAACATGATACGATGTTTAAATAAAATTTACACGTATTTGTGCGACAAATATGAGAACCAAAATGGACCCGTAAATGGTACATTGAACCGTGTAAATGGAGTGTAGTGGATGATCATGATCATTACACTTTCCTTGTTATTCTTCCATAATATTGTCATATGATCATATGCATGTGATAAAGATTGGACAAAAATTATAACAAGTTGACTTCCTCACTCCACTTCACTCCACCCGCCACTTTCCCCATTTATACACTCCAATGTTGTTTATTTTTTCATACTTTTACCTGAACATTTGCATGTGTATAACTTCTTCTCTCTAAAATTATTATACATCATTTACTAAAGAAGTTAGTAATTAAAATATTATTACTAAGAGTGTTAGTAATATTACAAATATTATCAAGGGTAAATTTTACAAATATCTAGTTAATATTTGTAAGATTATTTGGGTGATTTGTTCTTGGGTGCAACTTGAAGGAGACTTTGTTTTTGAAAGTTTTTCTAGGAGGATCATCCTTTTGTTTTAAGCTCAAGAACAATCAAGATAGGAGATCTTAATTGTACCCATATTACCATAAATATCAATGTAAGGAAATTGTTTTTCCTTAATCTTTAATTATATGCTTTTATATTAGCATGCATGTTACATAGATCACTAAATGAACATATTATGAGATAATTTGTTTTTAATTAGAAAGTCTAATTAGGATCTATGATCTTTCAAGAATATCTTGATATGCAAGGATAGTGTAAGACTCGATAATAGAAGAGCAGTTTCCCTAAGATACTTACTTAAACAGGACTTAAAGAAAGCATACGACTCAGTAAGTTGGTATTCCTTGAACAAATTCTTGCTGCTCTAAACCTCTCTCAAAAGTTCATTAAGTGGGTAATGGTATGTGTCAAGACTACTTCATACTCCCTTGTATTGAATGACATGAATTTTGGTTATTTCAAGAGTGCAAAGGGCCTAAGGCAGGGAGATCCCATATCTCCTCTTCTCTTCACCATTACTATGGAATACTTGAGTAGAATTTTAAATCATACCACTACTATAATGAGGTTCAAATACCATCCTTTGTGTGGTCAACTAAAACTCACTCACCTAATGTTTGCAGATGATTTGCTTCTTTTTTCCAAAGATGATATTGGCTCCATCATAATAATGCTCAGGTGTTTTGCAACATTTTCTACAGCCACATGCCTTCATATGAATACCACCAAATCCAACCTATATTTCAATGGTGTTTCCAGTCCTGTTAAAGCTGATGTATTACAAGTTTCAGGCTTCTATGAAGGTATTATCCCTCTTAAGTACTTGGGTGTGCCCATCACTGCAAGTAGGCTGAGTATTAAGCATTGTTCTATTTTAATTGATAAAGTGGTTAAAAGGATCATATCCTTTGGTGCCAGGAAGCTGTCTTATACAGGAAGACTAACACTGGTAAACTCTGTCCTTTCGTCCTTATTTTATTATTGGGCTACCATTTTTGTGCTTCCTAAGGGTGTGTTAAGGAGAATTGATATCATTTGTCGCAACTACCTTTGGGATGGAATAGCTGAATATATTAGATCTCCGAAAGTGAGTTGGGAGAAGGTGTGTGCTCCCAAAAATGAAGGAGGATTGGGGACTAAAGACAGCCATGGCTGGAATCTAGGTGCTATTGGGAAACTTTTTTGGTGGATCTATACTAAGCCTAACTCTCTATGTGTTAAGTTGGTGCACCAAGTTCATATGAACGTTGTGGTTTGGGCTGACTATTCCCCTAATGCAGATTCATCTTGGAGTTGGAAGACGATCTGTAAATTCAGGGTTAAACTATCTCAGGCTTATATAGATGGTGACTGGACTCGTAATATTGTTGGTTACTAAATTTCTAAAGGTTATGACCGGTATAGGAAGAAGTATAATTTGTGTGGAATACATGCAGTTTGCCTAAACACGCTTTTATCAATTGGTTATTTGCCAGAAATGCTTTGCAATTGAAGGATAAACTGTTCTTGCTGGGTATTAGCACTGATGATGAATGTCTTTTGTATGGTGCTCCTGGTGAATCACATGCTCATTTATTCCAACAATGTACATACATACAGCTGTTTTTTGACAGGTTGATCTACAAGCGATCAATCAGATTGCCTATGTGTAATACCTTGGCCTGTGTTCAAGCTAAGCCTTGGTCAAAGGTGAAGAAAAGGGTAACTATTTCATATGTAAGGCTCCATTGTTCATCCAAGAGCTCTGTTTCAGCAGATTAGTACCATGATGATGACCCGTTCAATTTTTTGGATTTCATGGACTAAGTCTTCTAGAGATGAGATGTGGATCATGACTATTATAGGATGATGTTTGTATAATCCTTCAATGTAAAAAACTGACCTGGTGTGTGTTGTACGTAAAATGCTTGTTTGATTTTAATGAGAATTTACTTTTTAACGAAAAAAAACCAATGAAAATTGGAATATAACCCATCTAGTTTTATCTTGGGTTACTCCAGTTTGAGATATTGGATCACAATAGTCAACCTTCACTTGGCATTCCTCAAAATTAGCTCTTCTCTACTAGTTGTATGAAAGCTGACTTGGCTATGAAATTTCCGGTTAGTTGAGCGGGTGTAAGAGTTCTATTCAGTAGGGTATATTTGGCAGGAATTGAGTGGGAAGAGAATTTAGGCATTTTTGGTTGATTGTTTTGTGGGATGTTTGAAATTGGGTTGGGAATTTGGTTGTCTTCTCCTTCTGTTGCAAAAGGATGTATAAAATCAACACTATCCATTTGTGTAATGCCTATATCCACTAAGTTGCTAATAGCCATAGAAGTAGACTCTTCCGTAGTTGAAGTAGTTGCTTTTCCAAGGGTTTTAAAAGCTCTACGTATACCTCTCAAAGTCCATTTAATTTCCAGATCAATAGGCAATCGGTTGCCTAGTTGAAATCTCCTAGACATGCAACAAATTTGACACTGGAAATTGATTAGTACAATCTTAAGGAACAAGGTTTCATAAGGCAAAGAAACACAACTAAAAGCAATTAAAGATAAAAATTCAAGAATACATCGTCCCCGGCAACGGCGCCATTTTGAATCAGCTAAGATCTTGGGGTGTGTGTTATGGATTCACTAGGTTGTTGTCAAGCCAAAATCAAACAATCATTTATACTCAATAAAAAAATATAGCATTTACGTAAGGCCAAACACAAAGGACAGTTTATTTAAATGTTATCCATGTACTAGTAGCGGTGCTTGTGTCACGTGTATTGGGTTTATGTTTGTATTGTAAGACTACTACAAGAAACAACACTAAAATGTAAAGTACTGAAAACTAAAGAAATTATCACATATAGGGGTGTAAATAATATAGATAAAACACTAGGACACCATGGGATCATACGGTTAATCTAATGGAAATGCACTTGTATGAGCCTAGAATTGGTCAAGGTTGTAGTCGGATTAGGGCCCATGCTCTCGATCTTACGGTTCGACCTAGGTTGAGTCGGGTTACCTCTCACGTACACCCGGCCTTCCCACCAACATCATATAAGGTCTAAATACTCCTAAGGATCTCGATCTTATAGGAATTGTTTATTGTAAAATGGCATCTGACAATGATTGTAAAGTGGGTTTTGGGAGGGTGGTTGTTGTGGATTTTGGATATGGGGTTTTTTAATTAGAAGTTTGGGTGATAACTTGGGATTCATTGTAGAAGTTGTAGGATGGGGATGTGCTTTCTACCTTAAGGAATAAAGTTCTCCAACGCTAAAGCACAGTTAAAATAGACAAACAAGCAAGAACCCAAATACAAAACATCGTCCCCGATAACAGTGCCATTGTGATGGGAGTTAAGTCGTCATACTCCATTAAATAATTAATTTATTAATTTGGGTTTGAAAGACTAATCTATAACAAACGACGGAAATAATAAAGTAAAATTCAAAACTAGGAGATTTTAACATAGAAACAAAAAAAGGAGAGACTAGGATGAGTGGGTTCCTATGGTTAACTAATGTATCAATTATATTAGGTCGATTTGATAAAGGTAGTCTTACTTAGGCACAATAGGTTGAGTCTCTTGGTCAACAACCTCTCCATAAATGAACACGAGTTAGCTCTCGCGTACACATGGTCGATTTGATAGCTATATGCAAATTCTGACACGATCCAAGGCTCTGATTATTATGGATATGTTGTAAACAAAGGATAATCATGCAAGTATGTGACATAAGCATTTCATCAAACATGATATATGCATAAGCTAGAAGTAAGACAGTTGATCAACAACTTTAACCCAACATACAAAGATTAACCCTTAATAATGACCATAATCCTCCACGAATCCTATCAAGGTCACTACTCACTCATATAAACGCTGAGTAGCAAGGAAATTGTAGGTTGTGTTGTATTTGGTAATTAACTAGTATATAAACCTCACATCCTACATCTTTTATAACCGTAATTGCAAAATCAAGAGGCCACGCATCTTTAACCCTTTTTTCATGTAAGTACATCTCTTAATCTTTATTCTTTTAAAGTCTTCATCTTTATTTTTCTCAACACGATTTGATCCTTCGTTCGTCATGGAAGCATGTTTATAATTGTCATAATCATCTAGAGTTAGTTTTATAATTCGTTTGGTCAACAAATATTGTACAACAATTTCGTTAATCTGTAAACTGTATTGAACGCATCGTACGACCATTTTAAAGTTCTTATATTTGAAAATATAAAGAAGAGACTTAGGTTATTTTCAGGTATAGTTTATACCTGTAACATTTCGTAGCAATTAACTGAGTAGTTTGTTCAGAATAAGTTATTTTTGAATATGTCGACAAAAAGTCCGCGATGCACTAGTGGTCTAAAGTTTATGTGTTTAATCTAAGTTATGATTCAAAACAGTGTTTGGTCTTTTTATGAAATTAAATTTATAAAGCTTATATGATGTTAGAATTTGGTCTTATGGAAAATCGATTTGTTAAATTTGTTTAGACACCGTTACATTTTAAGTGACGTAATTTGTCAGACTTTCGTAATCTGTCTGTTAAACCCTAATAACTTCGTATTTTGACAAAGTAAACCCAACTGGGCTTGCAACAATAGGATTCTTCTATAATTAATTATCGAATTTACGGTGAGACTGTGCATGTTTTAACTCTTTTAAGTTAGACATTTTATAAATTAAGTTATGTTTATGGTTAGCATGTGTTTATCTAAGCTAGGATTGTGGTTAGTGCATGTTAGGAGTTTCATTAGAGCATGGTCATGGCTTAGGATTACCTAGTTTGTTAAGAGCTTGTGTTGATTAGAGTTGGTTGTATTATGCATCGATTGTGCTTTCGAGGAAGAAGAGTTTTGAGCTTGTATTTTTGGAAATTAAAGCTATCGGTAAGTTTCCTACTTACTCAATGTGTGATAATGGATGGAGAAAGCTAGTTTTCAAGAATGTTCTAATTGGTTTGACAAGCATGATTTATGAAAATTTATGAAGTATGTTTTCCAGATTTTATTATTTATTGATACTAAAGTTGTGGTTTGAGCTGTTTGGGTCAACCTAACTAGGTATTGAACAATTGTTTTGAAAGTGGTTTTATGGAGATTAAAGAGAGGGGTATATGTCTGTGGTGGACTTTACATTATATCAGGATGCATTGGGGACCCATACCTATTAGAATTGTGTCTAGTCATTTTTCCTCCTCCTTTTGGTTAGTCAATGTGAGAAGTGTGCACACTCGAGATTTATGGCCAGTTAGCACATAGTTGGGGAACGCTTGCCAATCCGGCAATGGCTTGCTGAAACCTTCTATATATTTTCCGGATACCAAAGCAAAGAAAGATAAGAGAAAGTTTAGCAAGCAAGTTAGCTTAAAAGTTATGATGAGAAAAGTATGCCTTGTTGTTCTCATGGCTGTGTACTATGATGTGTGGCAATAGAGGAATAAATCTCGACTTGAAGGACTTTTGCAGAGGCCTGGAGTACTAACTGCCTAAGTTCAGTCATTACTGAGATGCAAATTGACCAAGTACAATGATGTAGTTATCCCTAGAGATAAAAATTGGATCAACTTAATTCATTGATGTATTTGTTGTTGATCCTAGTAATGTTATTCAACTAATTCTAGCTTGTAATAGTCATTTGAGCTTAATGAGAATCTTACATTTCACCAAATAAAATGGAAGAACAAGAGAAGAGACTAAAACTAAACTTGATTATCTAAAGCAAGTAAGAAGTAACTAAAGCATAGATTAACAAGAGATTAAGAAGAAATACCAACTAAATAGGCTCGGTCATAATTTACACACCTTTTACCCCCAAATCAACCTTATTTTGCATTCCAATCGAGCTATTTATCGTCACTTTTATAGTCATTTGCTTCCTATTTGCTATTTCCTCCCTTTTTGTTAGTTTTGTGGGAAAGAAGCTAATTGGAGCGGTTTTAGCATGATTTCGGGCGCAATTGATGGCAAATCGACTCACTTGACAATTGGTAAGGGAGATAAGACAAAACATGAGGACCCGTAAACCAATAAAATAAGATTTAGATGATATAGCCGGGACTTTTGACGTGAGGCTCGATCCTGGTTTCTCTCTTAGATACTTTAGGTAGTCATACTTATAGAGAGAGAATGAAGTTGTTGTTGTTGTGATTGATTGACTGAATATCGTTGTCTTTCTTTTCAAGGATTTTTTGTCTCTATATAAGTGTCTTCCCTTAGAAGAAATCCAAGGGAAGATATTTATGAGAGGGAGGAAGTGTAACTTTCTTTCGACCTGGTTGTGCATTTAAACCATTTGACCCGTCGATTGGCATGCAGGTGTCGACATGGGCCACCTGCATGCCAGCCCAATCTGTGGGCACGCGGCGGTCGGAAAGCCACGCTCGGTGGCGTGATAAATGCTTTCGACCGGATTGTTTTAGATCGGTTGGTTTCATCTCGGTAAGGGTCTTGAAACGATGCAGAGATATTCGGGGTCGCCACTTAGAAACTATGGGATGCCTGAAACCGTTCGAGTCCACTTTATACCTAGGTCAATAAAGGCAAAAAGTGGTGCTTGACATAAGTACAAAAGATAAGGAATCGTCCCTCTTTAGTATCCTATCGCTAGAATGACTCTCGTTCACCCTGGATAAGGTCGTCCACTATCCAAAGTTTCTAAGTAAGATGTGAGGGTACGTATTGGGAAGCCCTTTAATCGGACACCAATCCCGCACGCGGTAGCCGCCTCTACTGATCGATCTTGGTTAGTTGAATGCAAAAGTTGATAAAATGAGTAAATGCATGAATGCGCATCCACAAGTTCAAACCTAACATGTGAAATTTGTTATGTCGGTTGTTTATCCAAATATCAAGTAATTGACGTCAAGTTGGATTTAATGTTGATTTGCATGTAAGGCGGAAATTAAGCATCCATTTACCGAGTTAGGTTCATGGTGCATAACGTGATCCATTTATCTTAGAAAAGTGTTTTATAAATACAAAGTGTAAAATACGGACTCATCAATCTGATCTGTCCTGTATTCGGGTTAACCGAAGTCGGGATCGTCCTTGACGAGTCCTGGAAGAGAAAAAGGGGCATCTCCAAGCAGCCTATTGAAGCGCGAGCCATAGGGCGATGTAAAGGAGCATGTCCAGGTTTTAAAACTGGAAATCAGGAGACCTGTTTAGGCGCGAGCAAGGCGACGACCTAAAGGGTGTCTCCTGGTTGTTTAAAATGTTTATGAAATTGTTAGCAAAAATTGTTTGTAAAAGGGTGTCGAAAGCCGTTTTGTTGAAAAGGTCGTTGACACCGCATTTGTGCTAATATGAAGAACGGGACTTGAATAATTTGCATTATGTTGGCAATATTCGATGTCGGGTTTGGTTTTGCAAGCTTGACATGAATAGTTTTGTAAGAAAAGATGCAAAAATGTTTGATATGAAGTAATTGTGTTAAGTTCATTGCTTTGTAAATAAAGTGTGAAAAGTGTTTTATATGAACTAATTGTATTAAGTTCATTGCTTTGTAATTAGTCAAAGTTCCAAATACGAGGTGTATTACAATGGAGTAGCTCAAGCTATTAAAGATGACATTCAGCAAGTTACAGGATTTACTGAAGGCTCCACGCCTTTTAGATACCTAGGGGTGTCTGTTCAAGCTACCAGATTAACCAAAATTGAGTGAAATATTTTGGTGGAGAAAATGGTTAATAGAATCCGTAGCTTGGGAGCTAAAAAACTGTCTTATGCTGGCAGACTTGTATTGATTAATTCAGTCTTGAACACTCTTCATAACTACTGGTCTGGTATTTTCCTTATTCCAAAGTGTGTAGTTAAATGCATTGAGGCAGTTTGCAGGAACTACCTATGGGATGGTTCAGCTGATTATCACAGAGTCCCCTCTGTGGGATGGGACAAGGTCACTATTCCAAAGGAAGAAGGTGGGTTAGGAATTAAAAGGACTGCTGTATGGAATATTGCATCTGTGGCCAAGCTAGTTGACTGGTTATACTGTAAAGCTGATAGGCTTTGGATTAGGTTGTTCAATCAGGTTCATATCAAGGGTAAGAGTTGGCATGATTATCAACCTCTTGTTGATGTAGCTTGGTCTTGGAAAAATGTCTGTAAGGTTAAAGGTATGATCAAGGCTGCTTATGTTGAGGATCAATGGGCCCCTGATGGTGTTGGCTTCACTATCAGACGCTGCTATGATTGGCTAAGACATAAAGCTGCTCTCAGAATTGGGCACCTGTTGTATGGAATTCATGGAATGTCCCTAAACACTCCCTTATCACTTGGATATCCATGAACAACGGTCTTAATACTAGAGCTAAATTGTTCTCATATGGTTACTGTCAAGAGCAGCTTTGTTGTATCTGTGAGAACTCTACTGAGAATTAGGAGCATCTATTTTTCCAGTGTGAGTATAGTAAGAGAGTCATGATGGAGATCAAACAATGGTGTGGATTTCGTGTTAATGTTACAATGGCAGGACTGGGACTCAATGGCAACAACATGAAAGGTCTGAAACAGCAAGTGCACTGTCAGATTTGGACCTTCTGTCATTACCATATTTGGTTTATAATGAATAATGCAAGGTTAAATGCAGTTCTTACTCCTCCTCCTAAGCTGGCTAAAAGGATCATTGCTGAAGCTAAAACGAGGATTTTGACCAAGATAGGCAACAACATTGGTAGTAAGGATAGAGCTTGGTTGAGAAAATGGAATTGTGGGATGCCTTGGATGTAATGTTTTTATTTATCTTACTTTGTACCTTGGTACATCTCCTTGTACATTTATTTTGATTTTAATATATTTCTTACATTTCACCAAAAAAAAAAATAGTCAAAGTTCAACGTCGTACTCAGATTAAATCGACATGGTATGTAGAGCCAAGGATGACTATGCATGTGTGACTAATATGATTGTTTTGAAAATGTAAACAAATGAATAAAAGGCTTTAAAATACACTTTAAATTGTAATTAACCAAATATTATCACCGAAACACCGATTAAACCAAGGGTTTGAAATACTTGTTGTGAAAATGGTTTGAAATATTTGAAATGGTAAAAACCGATTACAAATAATAAATTAAAATGAAGGAAATAATGAACTAACACACATTTTAGTTCTAACCTGGGTAGCTAGAATAGGCGCAAGCCACCTAGTTGTTATGCATGTTTTAGTATGTTAAGGACTTAAAAACATAAAAAAGAACATGAAAGAAGAGGGTTATTTACACCCTCATACTTACATACTAGGTTGCTTGACGAGAAATTGCCGAAAGTGTAGAAACTTGTTGAGTCAGAAAACTCGATTTAAAACTGTTTTTGTAAAGTATGGAGTGTTGCTTTGTTTAGTGATGGTGTAGTTGGTCTAAGTGGTAAGTCAAGTGATTTAATGCACGATAACGGTACAAAACAATGTGTATGGCTCGTATTTTCGATTGGTAGTTCGGAAATACGTGTCGTTTATTGACTCGGGAAGTCGAGGTCTAGAATATTAAGTTAGTAAACAGGGGGCAGATGCTCGCGTACCTTGAAATGGTGGTATTTAAGGGTTATTTATAGAGGATTGTGTGGTTGTGTGCATATTTACAACGTGGCCATGTAGGCTACTCGAAGAGGCGCGAGCATGTTCGCGAGTCTTCGACCTGTCTTGTCACTATCACGCATTTGGATTTATGGTTTGTCCTATCCTAGGTTTTGGATGTCATGACTGTTGTACTTAAACATCAAGTATACCGTCTATACCTAGCATGGAAGGCTTGTGATGTTTGTTTTTTTGTCTTTGACTCGGTCTGACCCGTCATTGAAGTCGGGATTTGAATTTTCGAGTCGGCTTTTGGTCCGGTGTCGGTTTTCACTCTAGTTAGTGTCATTGCGACGCCGTCGTCGTGCATAAACCACTCCAGGTGCTTTTGAAATGTTTTAAAAATGTTTTTTTTTCGAAGTCGTTTTGAGTTTTCCGACGCATAGTTATACAAACTGTCGATTAAACGTACCGATTCCTATGCATGTTGTAGTCTGAATAATCATCGGGTGTTTGTTGGGGATTCAACAGATATTGGGTATCTACAGAGCCCCCACTTTGACTGAGGCTTTGACAGGGCAAAATTAAAAGTACAGCCCCCAGGTCAATCGAAGATTACAATCCGGAGACCGGAGCTACGTCGAGGTGGGTCGAAATGATTCGGCCTAGGACCTGCCGTTGGGAAGGGCGACGTCGAGGTGAATCGGGGATTCGAGTCAAAGACCTGTCTTCGGGAACAGTTTAGAACCTATCGACTCCCAGTGCGAGTCGTATAAAGTCCGTTAGAATACGTATAAAGGCTCGCCAGCCATAGGAAGGAGTCATACCTGAGGCATCTTCAGGATTCGTCCTTGAATTGTTTCTTGTTTGCGCGCAAAGGCTCGCCAGCCGTTGGGAGTCGAGTAATCGACTGCGGGAAATAGCCGGATTTTATCGGGCTTATTTCAAGATGTTGTTGTGTTGAGACATGTCCATCGTTGAAGGTCGAATAATCGACTGTGGTAAATAGCCGGATTTTATCGGGCTTATTTCAAGAGGTTGTTGCGTAGCGACTTGTTTGTCGTTGAAGGTCGAATAATCGACTGCGGAAAATAGCCGAATTTTATCGGGCTTATTTCAAGAGGTTGTTGTGTTGAGACATGTTCATCGTTGAAGGTCAAATAATCGACTATGGTAAATAGCCGGATTTTATCGGGCTTATTTCAAGAGTTTGTTGCGTAGAGACTTGTTTGTCGTTGAAGGTCAAATAATCGACTGCGGGAAATAGCCGGATTTTATCGGCCTTATCTCAAGAGGTTGTTTCGTAGAGACTTGTTTGTCGTTGAAGGTCGAATAAGCGAATGCGGGAAATAGCCGGAATTTATCGGGCTTATCTCAAGAGATTGTTGCGTAGAGACTTATTTATCGTTGAAGGTCCAATAATCGACTGCGGAAAATAGCCGGATTTTATCGGGCTTATTTCAAGAGGTTGCTATGTAGAGACTTGTTCGTCATTGAAGGTCGAATAATCGACTGCGGGAAATAATCGGATTTTATCGGGCTTATTTCAAGAGGTTACTGGTTGTCAGTGGACTCCGTGGGGAGTTCTCCGATATCCTGCTGGGGAATTTTGGTGTTTATATTGGATGTTTGTGGTGTTGGAAAGAGATAGGCTTTTGTAGTTTGAGCCTGGCTATTGCGGATGGCGGCCTCTATTATCCTCATTCGTAATTTCGAATTTCGAAGAGAAACAATGTTTTTTATTGTCGTGCTTGGAGTTTGTAGAAATAGTGAATGTGAATTTCGCCATTTGCCATTTTGTTTGGAAGATAACGGTTTTTAATTCCGTCATCATGTAATTTGAAATTTGTGAGAAATAGTGATTTTGAATTTCACTATTTGGTTTTTCGCTTAAAAAGGACAGTTTTTAATTCCGTCGTTTGTGATTGTGAGAATAACGAATTTGTGTTTCGCTATTTTGTTTTTGTTTGAAAAGGACAGTTTTTAATTCCGTCGCTGGAAATTCGTGAGGAATAGCGAATTTGAACTTCACTATTTGTTTAAAATGACGGTTTATGCCATTTTAAGTTAGTGAAATAACGAATTTGCATTTCATTATTTTGTCTTTTTGTTTAAAGAAAATGACGGTTTTTAACTTCGTCGTTTGATTTATCTGAAAATAATGAATTTGCTTTTCGTTATTTTGTTTTTTATGAAGAAAATGACGGTTTTTAATTCCGTTATTTGAATTTTGTAAAAATAACGAATTTGAATTTCCCTATTTTGTTTTTGTTTGAAAAGGACGGTTTTTAATTCCGTCGCTTGAATGTGCTAAAATAGCGAATTTTTGTGAATATGGTCCAAAGCCCAAAATTTCGCTAAAATTGCTGGGATCACCTCAAAGAGGCGCGAGCTGTTGTGCAATATAAGGGGCCTCCCTTTTTTTTATAAAAGACTATTTCACCGGTTTGGGGAAGTTTAGTCACAAGCAACCCGAGTTAATTCAAATTAGCCCTCCGAACAATAGAAAGAAAGCATCACATAGACTAGCTTAGTTTGCATCACTTTGTCATATATTCCATATAGCTTGCATCTAGTGTAGAATCATGCATCAGTCATTTCATTGCATTTGCACAATTCCCTATTGTTTTGTCCATTGGCGACAATCTCCATTCTAAGTGTGGGGATGGGGAATTCTAACACTTTCCTAACTCAAAAATTTAAAAAAATTTCAAAAATCCAAATACATATTCTTCCTTTTGTAGTGTAGAAATGTATATATTGTATATATTTGTTTGTTTGTGTTCACTCCTATTACATTGGACCGACTACGCCACATCCGAGGCATGAGGAATATGAAGACCGCATGGTATAATCTTTCCAAATCTCCTTTTTCCTCTCTATGATAATGACTATGCGGCTTCTTTTTGTTTGATGTGGTACAAACCAATGTGATTCTAAGAGTTGCATTTAGATTATATGGTATACTAGTGATAGTAGCATTTTCATTAGGTTGTATATATGCTAGTTGCATCATAGCATGTAGTTGCATTTTAGGAAAATTTTGTGAAAATGTCTAGTTGGGAAACTTGGCAAGTGTATATAGTCCCTTGTAGATAATTTTTCTCCTTGAGACTTTATTTGCTAGAATACCCTCAAGACACCCTAGGATGTGTCATACTAGTATCTTTTGACCCATGGACTAAGGACTAGGTAAGAGTACCTTGTGGTGTGATGACTCCTCGGCTACCGTTTATTCGAAGGTGACCCTTGATGCCATGCGACCGTTCTTCCATTAGTATCATCATGTTTTGCCAATACAAAAGGGAATGGGCACAAAAATCTCCAAAATTGAGTTCAAGTACCAAAATGAAAATAAAAAAGTTTGCACAAAAATTGCATCAATGAAAAAAGGAGAAAAAATAGACTCCTAAGATTCAATAAATTTGCCCTTGTTACAAAATGGGGTTACTTTGAAAATGTTCAAAAATGCAAAGAAATTTCCAAGTATCAAAATTGCCAAAACATCAAAAGTGGCAAAAGAAATGTTCTCAAAAGTCAAATACCACAAGAAATTGTGGGGAAACAAAACAAAAGCAAACTACCATTATGAAACTCAAACACATCGATCCCTTTTATCCATTGATGATCTTTTCCTTGTTGCATGATGGAGAGGGGACGACCCTTCTTCTTGTCTAGGTAAGAAGGGGAATTTCGCGATCCTACAGTGTTTCTAACACCATAAGGAGCCTACTCTTGACAAAAGCATTTAGCGATTGAGGATAAAAGTACCCTTGTTTGACACAACTTGGTGGTGATTTGTTGGTATCCTTTTGGACTTAGTAGCTTGGAGAAATAATATCTACAATGGAATGTGTACCCTTATATTGCTTGCCCTTTAGATAATTTTCACCACTTAGATGAGGAAAGTGGCTATTCTTTTGTAGATGCATCCATTACTTTTTTTGTGTGAACAATGCTTGGATGTATCGCCATTTTGGCAAGCTCCACCTTGCCTTGCAATAAGGCATCTTACCTCATGTATGTCTTGTTGTGAGTTGAAGGGGAGGAGTGAGACCCGCTAATTGTCTCACATCGGCTAGTAGTATTGATAAGGGTTATAGGTTTTAGTCACCTCTTTACTCGGGACGAGGAAAGGTTCGGTTTGGGGATATTTTATGTGACTCATATTTGTGCACATTTAGTCCCCTAACTAGCCTTGTTTCCATGCTTTCTAGCACTCATTACGGTCGTTTCTATCATATGTTCCCTACTTTACACATTCTATGAGGTTTTAGTGCCCTTTGTAGGGGAGGATGCTAAACCTTGCGCATATGGAGGCCAAAGCGGAGCTAAATTGATCGCATCTAACAACCAAGCAGCAAAGAGGATGCTAATACTAAAGGCCTAAGTAAATAAATCAAGTAAAATGGGTATTGGCAGAGAGCCCCACGGTTCCTCAACGATCCCCACTGATCTTGAGCCAGTCAAGAAGAAGAGGAGCCAATCTGTGCATTAATCCGGGCGTCCCGACTTCAAGTCGGGCGACTTGTTGCTGAATCCGGGCGACTCAGAGCCCAAGTCGGGCGGATTTTCAGGCAGCATAAGCGTCTATCATGGGTAGGTCGTGGGACTCCTCATGAGACTTGCAAGGCATTAATCTTCATTTTAGGGACTTAATTGTCATTTAAGCCCTTAGTTACCCTAATACTTGTACTTAGTATAAATACTCCATTGTATTAGGAGATTTTAACCAAGTTATTAGAGTAGATTAGAAATCAATTAGCTTAATTACATATTAGTCCTTCCTTAATTGTTATTGAAGAACTCTTAGATCTAGTATTGTAATTGGGAGATTATTTGGGGAATTATTGAAGAATTGACAACTCTTCATTCATTAATCAAGTTTTCCTTTTATCATTCCTTCTTTCCATTTGTTCATCATAAGTTTGGTACAATTCTTTTACTCCTTGTTTTAAGTATTGTTTGTTTTCCTAATCACTCATCATGTTTAGACTTGTTTGTATGATTGACACCCCTATTACCATGTTCAACACAACCATGACTGAGTAGTCACGTAGCTAGGGTTAATGGGGTATTAGGGGAACTATAACATGGGGGTAGATTCATGCTTAATGTAATATGTTATCATAAGATTTCTTGCTTGTTGTAGTGTTAACCTATGCACATGTTATGCTTGATGAATTGCTAGACTATGAAACCTTGCATTTATTACCCATCTCTTATCTATTCAACAAGACTTGTAAGATATAAACTAACTCGAGTTTTGTTAGACCATGCATAGAAGTGAATAGGAAGAGAGTAAGTCGACTTGTAGGTGTTGTACAGTCTTGACGACTTGGCTCCTGGACCCAAATCTTCCTATGAACCGTAAGATATAAACTAACTCGGTTCCTCTACAACAATAATTGCTTGCAACTATGAAAACATGTTTGTATGGTCACCACCATGAATTCCCCTATGATCTCATGATATCCAAGTGCTTTCATTAATTGTTTACATCCCTTGTATCCTTCCACTTGCTTAGTAGTTTAGACACTCATTTCAACTCAATCAATTTGTAACACCTTCAGACATAGCTACTTGCAATTGATAACTTAATTCGATACTCGTCCTTTGGGATCTTACCTTTACTTACCACTCTACTAAAGAGTAGTTTGTTTAGTTATAAATATTGTTTTAGTTGGTTGACTTAGACGACAAGGTTTTGAACCGCACCAATATTGAGGTGCATTGTTAGCAAGTTTTTAAAAGATTGAGATTTGAAACTGCCACATGCTGAGTTTGCTTTCACAGAGCTCCATCATCTGCAACTGGTCACAGTTCATTTGAAGTGGTTTATGGGATCAATCCTCGGATGCCGTTAGATCTTTCGAGTGTACCTAAGGAGGAAATAAACTATGATGCTAAGAAGAGGGTGGAACAGATGCTAAAGCTCCATGAAAATGTCAAGAGACAAATTGAGAAAGCCAATGATAGATACAAGAAACAGGCCAAGACTCTTAAACAGAAGAAGGAATTCATGCCAGGTGATCTTGTATGGATCCACTTAAGGAAGGAAAGGGTCCCTGCTAAGAGAAAGAATAAGTTGATGCCTAGAGCAGAAGGTCCTTTTGAAGTCATTGAGAAGACTGGTCCAAATGCTTTCAAGATAGACCTTCATGGTGAGTATGGGGTACATGGAACATTCAATGTGGGAGACCAAAGTCCCTACTATGCTGAGTCTGATGATGAAGAGGGACCAGGCTTGAGGTCAAGTCCTTTTCAAGAAGGGGAGGCTGCAGCAGGAGCTAGATCAGGGGCTCCCAACCCTGACCAGGACACAGACCAAGTCCAAGCAACATTGGTGTGTATTCGTTATTGCTCGTTAAAGCTTTCAACCAAAACAATATTTATATCTTTACAAACTACTCTTAGTAGAGTGATAAGCAAAGGTGGGATCCCAAGGGATGGGTATCGATTTAAGATTTCAATCGCAAGTAGTTATGTCTTAGGGTGTCACAATTTTGGGTTGAGATGAGACGTAATCTAAACTAATCAACAAGATGAATGAAAACAATGTAAAGAAATAAAAGGGGTTTGTAAACAATTGATTAAGGGCACTAGGGTGTCATGGGTTCATACGGGAGTCATGGAAATAGATCATATAAACATGTTCTCAAATAGATGCAAACAACCTATTGTTGTAATGGAATCGAGTTAGTGTATATCTTACAATTCCTAGGAAGATTTAGGTCCCGGAGCCGAGTCGATCAAGACTTTACAACACCTACAAGTCGACTTAGTCTCTTCCTATTCAACTCTATGCATGGTCTAATAAGGCTTGAGTTGGCTTATATCTTACAAGCCTCATTGAAAAGATAAGAGATGGGTAAAAAATGCAAGGTTTCATAGTCTAGCATTTCATCAAACATAACACGTGCATAGGTTGAAATCACAACAAGCAAGCATTTAATTATGAAAGCATATTAAATTAAGCATAGATCTAATCCCATGATTGATTCCCCTAATTCCCCATTAACCCTAGCTAAGAGACTACTCACTCATGATCAAGCTTAACATGCTAATAAGGATGTCAATTATATTAACAAAGCAAAACATGATGAATAAGTAATTTAATTAACAATAATTAAGCAAAGGTAAAAGGGATTATACCAACTTGAGATGATTTAAATAATAAAGCAAAGAATAATAGAAGGAAACTTGATGATTGATGGAGAGTTGTCAATCCTCCAATAAACCCGAAATAATCTTCTAATTCTCCAACTAAAACTAAGAACAATTGAGAGATTAAGGAAATATTAAGATGTGATTAATATTGAAATGTGTATTAAAACTTGGATTAAGACTAAATTAAGAGATTAGAATGAGATTAGGACTTGATTCTAAGGTTGATGCTCATCTAGGTGGTACAATTGGGTATTTATACTAAAATTAAGTACAAAGATTAGGGTTACTAAATGCTTAAATGACGATTAAGACCCTAAAAGAAGCTTGATGATTTGCAAATCCCATAGGGACACGCACGTCCTGAGTAGCAACTCCCCAGGGACATGCGCGTCCTGGCTTGAAGTATGCTCAGGTCTTTAAGGAGATCCGCTCGAGCTGAGCTTGGGACGCCCGGATCCTGGGCTGGGACGCTCGTCCTGAGCTCGGGACGCCCGGATCGTGGGACAGGTTCTTCCTCTTATGTTTACTTCCTAACAATCCGTGGGGATTGATTTAAGGCCGTGGGAAGATTTCATCATTGCCCAACTCTCTAGATTTATTTGCTTAGGACTTTAGTAATGGTCTCCTCTTCTATGCTTGGTCATTGGATACGATCCATTTAGCTCCTGATGTGACTCATATTTGAGCACATTTAGTCCCCGAATTAGCTTCGTTCCCATGCTTTCAGCATATATTAGGGTCATTTCTTATCTTTAGTTTCCCACTTTGCTTATTCATTGAGGTTTTGTGTCCTTGGTAAGAGAGGATTACTAACCCTGCATTTATGGAGTGAAATTAACCTAAATGGATTGCATCTAATGACCAAGCATCGAAGAGGAGACCCATACTAGAGGCCTAAGCAAATAAATAGAGTGAAATGGGCAATGATGAAAAGATCCTTGCATCCCCAACACAATCCGCGGATTGATAAGGAGCCAAGCAAGAGAAGAACCTTGTCCAACGATCTAAGCGGCCCGAGCTAAGGAAGACCAGATCATAGCAACGATCTGAGCGTCCCGGAGCATGATCCAAGCGTACCAGAGCACAATCCGGGCGTCCCGACTGCCAGCCCGAGCGGATCTCCTAACAGGACAAGCCGTGCTTCTGGTGGGGACGAGCGGATCCTGGTGGGAGTTTCAAGCACGATTCGCGCATGTCCCTCGGGAGTTCCAATTACTCAAGCTTCTGTTAGGGTCTTAATAGTCATTTAAGCCCTTTGTAACCCTAATCCTTGTACTTAATTTTAGTATAAATACCCCTTTGTACTACCTAGATTATCATCCATTCTTAATCAATTCTTAATCAATCTTTAGTCAAGCTTTAATATTATCTTAATCATCTCTTAATTTAGTCCTAATCTAGTTGTAATACACATTTCAATATTAATCACATCTTAATCTTTCCTTAATTCTCTCAATCGTTCTTACTTTTATTTGGGTAATTAGAAGATTATTGGGGTTTATTGGAGGATTGAAAACCTTCCATCAATCATCAAGTACTTCTATTATTCTTTGCTTTATTATTTGGATCATCTCCATAGGTATAATTCTTTTTTACCAATTTTTAATTATTGTCAATCACATTATTTATTCATCATGTTTTGCTTTGTTAGTATGATTGACAACCTTATTAGCATGCTAAACTTGATCATGAGTGAGTAGTTCTTTAGCTAGGGTTAATGGGGAATTAGGGGAAACAAACATGGGAATTGATCTATGCTTAATCTAATATATTTTCATAATTAATTTGCTTGCTTGTTGTGATTTCAACCTATGCACATGTTATGTTTGATGAAATGCGAGCCTATGAATCCTTGCGTTTTTTACCCATCTCTTATCTTTTCAATGAGGGTTGTAAGACATAAACCAACTCGAGCCTCATTAGACCATGCATAAGAGTTGAATAAGGGGAGACTAAGTCGACTTGTAGGTGTTTTACAGTCTAGACGACTCGGCTTCGGGACCTACATTCTCCTAGGGATTGTAAGATATACACTAACTCGATCTCATCACAACAATAAGTGCTTGCATCTATTTGAGAACATGTTTGTATAATCTATTTCCATGAATCCCCTATGATCCCATGACACCCCAATGCATTTAATCAATTGTTTACAACCCCTTCATTTGCTTTACTTAATTTACATTTATCTTGTTGATTAGTTTAGACCACATCTCATCTCAAACCCAATTTATGACACCCTAAGACATAGCTATTTGCAATTTAAAATCCTATATCAATACCCATCCCTTTGGATCTGACCTTTACTTACCTCTTTAATAGGAGTAGTTTGTGAAGTTATAAATATTGTTTTGGTTTGTAACTTTTGACGACGAGTTTAAACCGAACCAAAAATGGCGCCGTTACCGGGGACGGTGTTCAATTGATTTGATTTTCGTTAATTGTTTATAGTTGTATCATTCTTTACCTTAGGGAAGTCAATCTCCTCAAGGTTGTTCTAATTATTTTCGAATTGTTTAATATTTTGCATGACTAGGAGTTCACATGGTAATTTATTACCTATTGATTTCGAGATTGAAAGGACCTTAACCAACAATAGAAGAGTTGCTAGAGGTACTTCAAGTGTTGTGGGTATTGGTGAGATTGTGGACATTCAACCAAATAACATTGAGTTTGTCAACCCTTTTTCAAGAGAAGGAGAGGATAACCCAATTCAAAACCCACCACAAAATCAACCTACAATGCCTAAATTTTCATCACATACCGTACCAACCGAGGAGAACCTACCAAACGGTACTCCTACACCACCATAATTAACCGGTAATTTCATTGCCAAAACCGCATTCATAAAATTAGTTGAGAGAAGTCAATTCGGAGGGATGCCTAGTGAAGACCCTCATTCGTATATGGAGACTTTTTGTGACAATTGTGATGCAATTTCTCAAACCGGAGTTACTCAAGACCAAATCCGATGGGTATTGTTTCCTTTTTCTTTGATCGGTACCACAAAGTAATGGTTGAAGAGCCTAGACAAGGCTACCCTTGTTATTGATTCATGGAAGAAGTTAGCACTTGCCTTCTACAAGAAATTCTATCCTCCGGAGAAGACTAATATGTTGAGAGCCCAAATCACCGGGTTCAAACAAAGGATTGAGGAATCATTATATGAAGCATGGGAGAGATTTAAGGACACTTGTCGTTCTTGTCCACACCATGGACTTAGTGAGTGGTTCCTTGTGCAACAATTTTGGAACGGCCTATATGAAGACTCCCGCAATATTCTTAATATGGGATCCAATGGGATGTTTATCGAAGTTGATGATAATCAAACATATGCCAAAATCGAAGAGATGACGGTTCATAATTCCCAATATAGTAGGCCTCGAAAGGCCACAAGAGGAGGAAAGCATGAAGTAGATTCCATCACTCAATTGGGTGCTCAACTAAGTGCTCATATCGACACCATCAATTTGAAGTTTGAGAAGGTCATGGCTAAGTTTGATGAAGCTTCCAAATCACCCAAACAACATGTTAATGCTATGGTGGCATCATCCTCAATCCCAAGTGGAGTACGTGAAAGTTGTGGAACCTTGGGACATGATCAAAATGAATGTAGGGGAACAAATGAACAAGTTAATGCTTTCCAAGCATACAAGAATGGCACCCCTTATTCCGACTACTATAATGAGAACACCAAATTCCATCCAAATCTTTTATACAAAAGCCAAAATGTCCAAAACTCCCAACAAACATACACCCCACGTCCAATGAGAAACCAAGCTCAAATACCCTTTTCAACCAAAGCCAAGGTTACCAAAATCAACCTTCTTACAACCAATCAAATGACCAAAGCTTTAATGTTCAAAAAGCGGTCCTCCAAATGCAAAAGAACCAACAAGAATTTTTCACCCAAATGCAAAAAGATAGCAAAGCTAAAGAAACCACAATCAACAACATTCTTGCCCACACCAAAATGTTAGAGACTCAAATGATTCAATTAGCATCTTCTAGCTCTCAAAGACAAAAGGGGCAATTACCGCCTCAAGGTATCCCCCAAGACATGATTCGGTTAGAGCCATCCATTTGAGGAGTGGTACAAGATATGAGGGGCCGAAGAGGCCAATTGATGAAGATATTGTGGATGCTAGTGACAAGCAAAAAGTTGTGGAGAACTCTAAGGAGGTAGATCCTACTTCCAATAAAGTTTCAAAGAATAAGAATAAAGAGAAGGCTAAGTAAAAAAAGCCTATTGTGATTATACTTCCATTCCCAAGTCACCGAGCTAAGCCTAAGCTTGATGACCAACTTGGAAAGTTCATGAAATTGTGAAGAACTTAGAAGTCTCAATCCTATTCACGGAATTGATCAATTATGTTCCGGCTTATACAAAGTACATGAAAGATATTCTTACCAAGAAGAAATCCATCCGAAAGTTGGAGACTATTGCCTAGTGTTATTCTTCAAGGGAGTTCCCCTCTAAAGCTCAAAGATCCGGGAAGTGTTTCTATTCCATGTACCATTGGCGACACTACAATCAACAAAGCATTATGTGACCTTGGAGCAAGTGTAAGTGTCATGCCATACCTGGTATGTAAGAGGCTAGGAATGGGAGAGCTCAAATGCACCAACATCACTCTAAAATGGCGGATCGATCAACAAAGATACCTTTAGGGGTATGGGAGAATGTGCCCGTGAGAATTGACAAATTCTTCATCCTGGTAGACGTTGTTATTGTAGACATGGAAGAGGACTCCAACATTCCTATCGTCTTTGGAAGACCTTTCTTGCATAGCGCCGGAACGGTAATCGATGTGAAACATGGAGAGCTCACACATGAGGTAGGGGATGAGACAATCACTTTCAATCTTGACAAAACAATGAGAGCTCCCCGACTACATGAGCCATGCTTCATGGTCGATCATTATAGCCGAGAAAGTGATAGAAATAAGTTGGAATCTCTATGCAAAGATCAAGCCATGGGTAAAGACACACCACCCACATGGAAGAAGAAAGTGGATGACCTTCAAGTAGCTCTATTCGGAGAGCAAGGAAGTTTTAACAACAATGAGAGCTTGAATAGCTCATCCATCATGACAAGTAATGAAGAAGGCCTCATTGGCCAAGACAACAAGAAAGAGGAGTTGCCCTTGTCAACTCATGACATCATTGGGGAACAAGCGAGTGAAGTTTGTGGTCTATGAGAGGATGAATTTGAAGGATTGGTCAATCTTTATAATGGAAATGCTATGACCTTAGACCAAGGCTTTGTTGATCCTTGTCATCACTTTGACTTGGAATGCAACAATGAAGAGAACAATGTGCAAAGGTCTACCTAAGACCTATATCATGAAAATGAGCAAGCATTCGACTACTTCTACAAGGTGTTGAGCAACATCAACAACACCTTGGCTTTTCCCCCTTGACATCTCATCCAAGAATGAGAGTTTGGTGGAGTCCTCCATAAACCACCATTTGTAAATATTCTAACCCCTTAACTCGCATTTTATTTCCTTTATTGCATTTTTGTCATTTTTGGTTTTGTATTTTTATGCTTTGATCAAGATTTTTGACATGAGAGCAAGTGAAGGAGGTATTTTAACGTGTTTTGATGTGTAGTGTTTGACCAAGTGTGGGGATAGCAAATGCCTAGGCTAACCGGGCCTTTGTAATGCAACCACAACATTTAACAAAGGAGAAGAAGAAAGAACGACGTGGGAGCTGGAGAGGATCCGAGCATTCCCAAGAGAATCCGAGCGTCCCCAGCATGCATCCGAGCATCCTGGCCTTAGGACGTGGGAGCCGGGAAGGTTTGAATTGAAGAAAATGCCTCGTAAGAAAATATGAGCAGATCATCCTTAGGACGCACGTCCCCATCCTTAGGACGCTCGTCTTAGCATCAATCCGCACGTCCTGGGAAGACTCCCAGTCTATGAAATTATGCTGTAAGGAAATCTGCAGGTCCCAAGGTGAATCCGAGCATCCCAGAAAGAATCCACTCGAGCTGAGGAAGATCCGTGGGTCCTGGCACTGGTTTGCAATTTCAGGATGTCCTGTAAGACGATCCGTGCGTCCCGAGTTTGATTCGAGCGTCCCTAGCTGGTACTTAAGCAAAACACGGGACTTCCCTTTCCTTATTCCTAATTTATTTCTATCTTTCACAAACACAAACACATACCTTTTCTCCAACTTAAACCCTCAATCCCCTCATTCAAAAACACCAATTTCTCAACAAAATTCACCACCATTCAAACAAAACTTGCTCAAAACAAGATTAAATCACTCCTTTATCAATAAAAGGCAATCTAAACATCAAATTCCTCACAAATTGAATCAATTTTCTAGGGTTTGGGCAAAAATTCAAAAATCCTAAATTGATTAAGGAATTGATTGAAGTTTGAGGAAGCAAGGAACATTCAAGCAAAATCTTGGTTTATTGATACCAATTTGAGAAAGAGAATACAATGGCAAGGACCAAAGGTGGAACCAATGCACCAAAGACTCCAAATTTATCAAAGAGACAACAAGCTCTTCTTGTATCTAAGGCTTTGTTAGTGACACAACCAAGGGTGGAAATCCAAGAAATCGCAACTCCTATTGAGAAAGCTACCACACCTACTCCGGTTATAGAACAATTGCCCAATTTTCCCGAGGTAACTTTCTTAACCGATGCTCATAGGAATGCATTTTTATCCCTTACTAGAAAGACTATTGTGGCTGCCAAGTTTATATGTCAAGACACTTTGGAAAAATTGGGTGTGCTTGAAAGAACTAGAGCTTTTTTCGAGTCCATGAAGTTGTTAGCCCTCTTTGATATGGAAGAATTGACCTACCCTTCATTGACCATGGAGTTCATAAGCTCCTTGAACGTGTCTAAGATAGAGACTCGACATTATGTTGAATTCCGCCTTGAGAACAAGAGTAGAAGAATGAATTTGAGTGAGCTTGGTAATGTGTTTGGTCTTTTAAAATATCATCATTATAAGAAGAAGCCTTTGAAATATGATGCCGCACCCCTTTGGAAAGCTATTACCGGTCGAAAATTTGACTCTTTCCGGGAGTGTCATGCTTTATATGTTCATCCTCGTGGCATAAGAGTATGGCACAAGTTCGTGGGCAATACCTTGATTGCTAGAAAAGGCACCAATCACTTCACCGAACTTGATTTTGTCTACCTTGAGTCCTTCATGAATATCAATGGAAAGTTCACCAAAAAGTACAATATTCTTCAACTATTGCTTGATCGGTGGCTTGAGATTTATAATGGGAAAGATGAGGTGGCCTTTATTGTAAACAGCGGCTTGGTAACGAGGCTAGCTAAGCACTTTAACCCGAATTTAAACAAAGATAACACCTATAAACCGGTTAAAGGGAGAAACCTCCTTGATATGAGCACTATGATCAACAAATTCCATTGGGTCAAGAATGACAATCTTGACAACAAATCTAAGTGGCTCATCAAAGAAGCTAAGTCCTTTATCTTGCTAGCAAGATTTGCCGCATCTCCATCCGTAGCCCAAACTACCTATTGCCCGTATCCGAGGAAGATGAAGTGATAATTAAACAGCATAGGGAACCAATTGCAAAGCCCTCCTCCTCCACCATTGTGACTCCACCAAACCCTTTTGCCTACCAAGAATTCAAACCGAGTGGCTCTAATGTCATAGTAGGCAACGACTATTTGACCCAACTAATGCAACAAATGCATAAAGAAGCTCATGAAGATCGGGTGAATGCCTTCGTGCCCAATATCCACCCCTCCTACGTCTAGCTAGGCAACATAATTCTTGATCCTTCATGTCCTTTGCCTAGTTGGGCGGATAGGGAGGTATTCTTCCCAAGTGCTTCTCAAGATGCCGAAATTGATATTCGGGTAGCTAATGGAAAAGAGGTTGTTGTTTATGAAGACGGGGAAGGTAATGATCCATACCAAGAAGAAGAAGAGCAAGGTTCAAGTTCCAAAGTTGATGATGGAAATGGCGAATCCTCCGAGTCAATGGAGGTGGATGATGAAGAAGATAGTGAAGAAATTGATGATGCAAGTGACGATGATGATGACGGCAATGATGTAGGTGATGAGGATGTCGAAATGAGCGACAATTGAGGGTTGACAAGGCTATTTGGAGGATACCACACATGCGGGATTGATTACTTGACTTCAACCTATTCCATTGTGAGTTTCCTACACCTCCTTTAGCTTTGTCTCTTTATCATGTTTTTAATCTCTATCTTGAGTATTTGATTTGAGTCCTAGCAACATTTAAAGGACTCCCACCTCGGTTCCATTGAGGTGTCTCATTTATTGTTCCCGCTTTGAAAATCCAAAATGACAATTAGGATTCATACATTGCATCCTTTTCTTGTGCATGAACTCCCCCTATTTTTACAGTAGAAATAGTGTCTTACTTGGTTTGGGGAAGTTCAAACACAAGGGATGCGAGTTAATTCAAATTAGGTCTCCGAACAATAGAAAGCATGCATCATAGAGAATAGACTAGAATGCATCACTTATGTATATATATCATATAGTTTGCATATTAGTGTAGAAATCATGCATATTCATTTAGCTTGTATTACATAATTTCCTATCGTATTGGCCATTGAGGACAATGTCCATACTAGTGTAGGGATGGGAAATTCTAACTTAACTTTCAAAAACAAAAACCATAAAAATTTGAAAAATTTAAAAATCTAAAAACATGTCCTTTCCTTTGTAGTATAGAATTGTATATTGTATATATACTTGCGCTTGTTTGTCCTCTTATCACATTGGATCGACTACGCCACATCCGAGGCATGAGGAATATGAAGACCGCATGGTATGATATTTCCAATTTTCTTTTTCCTCTCTATGTTAATGACTATGTGGCTTTATTTTGATTGATGCGGTACAAACCAATGTGATCTTAGGAGTTGCATGTAGTTTATATGGCATACTAGTTGATAGAAGCATATACATTTAGTTGTATAAATGTTAGTTGCATCATGGCATGTAGTTGCATTTTAGGAAATTTTTTGTGAAAACATCTATTTGGGAAACTTGACAAGTGTATATAAGGCCCTTGTAGATACTTTTTCTTCTTGAGACTTTGCTCATTAGAATATCTCTAAAACACCCTAGAATGTGTCATGCTACTATCCTTTGATAAATGGACTAAGGCCTAGTCAAGAGTACTTTGTGATGTGATAACTATTTGGCTACCGTTTATTCTAAGGTGACCCTTGAAACCATGTAACCATATTCCACTTCGAACATCATTTTTGTCAACAAAAAGGGAATGGGCACAAAAAGTATCAACTTGAATTCAAGTACCAAATTGAAAAACAAGAAATTTTCATAAATTTGCATCAAAGGAAAGAGGTGTACAAAAATAAGAACTCCTATGCTTCAAATAAAAGCACCCTTGTTACAAATTGGGGTGACTTTGAACATGTTCAAAAAATGCAAAAGTTGAAAATTGTCAAGCATCAAATTGCCAAACATCAAAGAAATGGCAAAGAAAATTGTTATCAAAAATGTAAAATGCCACAAGAAATTGGGGGGAATAACAAAACCAAAAGCAAACTCCCACTATGAAACTCAAAAGCATATTGATCCCTTTTTCCGTTGAACCCACTTTTGTGCATGGTAGAGACGGGACGACCCTTCTTCTTGTTTAGGTAAGAGGGGGAATTCCGCGATCCTACAGTGTTTCTAACATCATAGGGAGCCTACTCTTGACGAAAGCATTTAGCAATTGAGGACGAAGGTACCCTAGCTTGAAACAACTTGGATGTGATTTATTGGTATCCTTCTAGGCTTAGTAACTCGAAGAAACCATATCTATAATGGAATGTGTACCCTTATATTGCTTCCCTTCTAGATAATTTCCGCCACTTAGATGAGGAAAGTGGCTATTATTTTGTAGATGCATCCATTACCTTCTTTTGTGTGCTTAATGATTGGATGTATTGCCATTTTGGCAAGTCCCACCTTGCCTTGCAAGAAGGCATCTTACATCATGGATGTCTTTTTGTGAGTTGAATGGGCAGAGTGAGACCCGCTAATTATCTCATATTCGCTATATTAGTAGGTTAGTTTAAATAAAGGTCATAGTTTTAGTTACCTCTTTACTCGGGACGAGCAAAGGTTCGGTTTGGGGATGTTTGATGTGACTCATATTTGAGCGCATTTAGTACCCGAATTAGCCTCATTCTTCATGCTTTCTAGCATATATTAGGGTCATTTCTTATCTTTAGTTTCCCATTTTGCATATTCTTTGGGGTTTTGTGTCCTTGGTAGGAGACAATTGCTAACCTTGCATTTATGGAGCGAGATGGAGCTAAATGGATTGCATCTAATGACCAAGCATCGAAGAGGAGACCGATACTAGAGGCCTAAGCAAATAAATAGAGTGAAATGGGCAATGATGAAAAGATCCTTGCATCCCCAACACAATCCGCGGATTGATAAGGAGCCAAGCAAGAGAAGAACCCTGTCCAACGATCTGAGCGGCCCGAGCTAAGGAAGAGCAGATCATAGCAACGATCCGAGGGTCCCTGAGCATGATCCGAGCGTACAAGAGCACAATCTGGGCGTCCCGACTGCCAGCCCAAGCGGATCTCCTAACAGGACAAGCCGTGCTTCATGTGGGGACGAGCGGATCCTGGTGGGAGTTTCAAGCACGATCCGCGCATGTCCCTCGGGAGTTGCAATTACTCAAGCTTCTGTTAGGGTCTTAATAGTCATTTAAGCCCTTTGTAACCCTAATCCTTGTACTTATTTTTAGTATAAATACCCCTTTGCACTACCTAGATTATTATCCATTCTTAATCAATTCTTAATCAATCTTTAGTCAAGCTTTAATATCATCTTAATCCTCTCTTAATTTTGTCTTAATCTAGTTT
Source organism: Silene latifolia (assembly GCF_048544455.1). Taxonomy (NCBI): domain Eukaryota; kingdom Viridiplantae; phylum Streptophyta; class Magnoliopsida; order Caryophyllales; family Caryophyllaceae; genus Silene; species Silene latifolia. Next base: position 7,471,219 of record NW_027413123.1, read on the forward strand.
TAATACACATTTCAATATTAATCACATCTTAATCTTTCCTTAATTCTCTTAATTGTTCTTAGTTTTATTTGGGTAATTAGAAGATTATTGGGGTTTATTGGAGGATTGACAACCTTCCATCAATCATCAAGTACTTCTATTATTCTTTGCTTTATTATTTGGATCATCTCCATAGGTATAATTCTTTTTTACCCTTGTTTAATTATTTTTAATCACATCATTTATTCAACATGTTTTGCTTTGTTAGTATGACTGACAACCTTATTAGCATGCTAAACTTGATCATGAGTGAGTAGTTCTTTAGCTAGGGTTAATGGGGAATTAGGGGAAACAAACATGGAAATTGATCTATGCTTAATCTAATAGGTTTTCATAATTAATTTGCTTGTTTGTTGTGATTTCAACCTATGCACATGTTATGTTTGATGAAATGCGAGCCTATGAATCCTTGCATTTTTTACCCATCTCCTATCTTTTCAACGAGGCTTCTAAGACATAAACCAACTCGAGCCTCATTAGACCATGCATAAGAGTTGAATAGGGGGAGACTAAGTCGACTTGTAGGTGTTGTACAGTCTAGACGACTCGGCTCCGGGACCTAAATTCTCCTAGGGATTGTAAGATATACACTAACTCGATCTCATCGCAATAATAAGTGCTTGGATCTATTCGAGAACATGTTTGGATAATCTATTTCCATGAATCCACTATGAACCCATTACACCCTATTGCTTTTAATCAATTGTTTACGACCCCTTAATTTGCTTTACTTAATTTACATTCATCTTGTTGATTTGTTTAGACCACATCTCATCTAAAACCCAATTTGTGACACCCTAAGACATAGCTACTTGCAATTGAAAATCCTACATAAATACCTGTCCCTTGGGATTCGACCTTTACTTACCTCTTTACTAGGAGTAGTTTGTGAAGTTATAAATATTATTTTGGTTGGTAGCTTTTGACGAAGAGTTTAAACCGAACCAGCTCCATAAATGTAAGGCTAGCAATCCTCTCCTACCGAAGACACAAAACCTCAAAGAATATGCAAAATAGAGAACTAAAGATAAGAAATGACCCTAATATTTGCTAGAAAGCATGGGAACGAGGCTAATTTGGGGAGTAATTGTGCACAAATATGAGTCACATCAAACATCCCCAAACTGAACCTTTGCTCGTCCCGAGTAAAGAGGTGACTAAAACTATGAGATTTATTTAAACTAGCCTACTAATATCGCAGATATGAGACAATTAGCGGGTCTCACTCCACCCCTTCAACTCACAACCAGACATCCATGAGGTAAGATTCCTTCTTGCAAGGCAAGGTGGGGCTTGCCAAAATGGCGACACATCCAATCATTAAACACACAAAACAAGTAATGGATGCATCTACAAAAAAGGAATATACACTTTCCTCATCTATGTGGCAGATATTATCTAAAAGGGAAGCAATCTAAGGGTACACACTCTATTATAGATATGGTTTCTTCAAGTTACTAAGCCTAAGAGGATACCAATAAATCACCTCCAAGTTGTGTCAATCTAAGGTACCTTTGTCCAAAATCGCTAAATGCTTTTGTCAAGGGTAGACTCCCCATGGTGTTAGAAACACTGTAGGATCGCGGAATTCCCCTTCTTGCCTAAATAAGAAGAAAGGTCGTCCCCTCTCCACCATGCACAAAAGTGGAATCAATGGATAAAGGGATCAATATGATTTTGAGTTTCATAATGGGAGTTTGCTTTTGATTTGTTATTCCTCCCAATTTCTTGTGGCATTTTACATTTTTGAGAACAATTTCTTACCATTTCTTTGATGTTTGACATTTTGATACTTGGCAATTTTTCAATTTTGCATTGTTTGAACATTTTTCAAAGTCACCCTAAATTGTAACGTGGGTGCTTTTATTGAAGCATAGGAGGTCTCATTTTTTTACTCCTCATTTCTTTAATGAAATTTGTGCAAACTTCATGATTTTAATTTTGATGATGTAACTCAAATTGAAAATTTTGTGTCCATTCCCTTTTTGTGTGAAATATATGATAGAAGTGAAAGATGGTTACATGGTTTCAAGGGTCACCTTGGAATAAACGGTAGCCAAGGAGTTATCACACCACAAGGTACTCTTGACTAGGCCTTAGTCCATGGGTCAAAGGATACTAGCATGACACATCCTAGGGTGTTTTGAAGATATTCTAATGAGCAAAGTTTCAAGAAGAAAAATTATCTACAAGGGCCTTATATACACTTATCAAGCTTCCCAAATAGATGTTTTCACAAAATTTGTCATTTTGGATTCTTTGTAATGGGAGCAAAAAGATAAAAGGCTCAATGGGACCGAGGTGGGAGTCCTTTGAAAGGTCCTAGGACTCTAAACTCATAATTACCAAGAGCCCAAAATGACTCTACAAATGATCAAGATAAAAATTAAAAACATGATATAAAAACAAAGCTAAAGGAGGGGTAGGAGACTCACAATGGAATAGGTTAATGCTAAACAATCAACCCCGCACTTGTGGTATCCTCCAAGAAGCTTTGTCAACCTTCAACTGTCGCTCATCGCGACATCATCATCAATGGCCTCATTACCGGCATCATCATCATCGGAATTATCATCAATTTCATCATGATCCACCTCCATTGGACCGGAGGATTCACCAACTTCATCATCATCGGAATTCGGACTTTCCTCTTCTTCATGGCATGAACCACTACCTTCCTCATCTTCCTCAACAACAATCTCTCCTCCATTAACCACTCGGCTATCCTTGTCGGCATCTTGAGAAGTACTAGGAAAGAACACTTTCTTATCCGCCCAACTACGCAAAGGACGTGAAGAATCAAGAACTCCTTGCTTAGCAAGATGTAGTAGTGGTGGATATTGGGCACGATAAGCATTCACCCGGTCATCATAAGCTTCTCTATGCAAGTGTTGCATCAATTTGGTCAAGTAATCATTGCCTACCACAACATTAGAGCCACTTGGTTTAAATTCTTTGTAGGCAAAAGGATAGGGTGGAGTCACAATGGTGGAGGAGGAGGGCTTTGCAATCGGATCCCTTTGTTGCTTGATTATCAATTCGGCTTCTTTGGAGACGGGAATGAGGTAGTTTGTTCGATGGGCGGAGATACGGCAAATCTTGGATGGCAAGACAATGGACTTGGCTTCCTTGATGAGTCATTCAAATTTATGATCAAGATTGTCATTTTTGACCCAATGAAACTTGTTGATCAAAGTACTCATGTCAAGAAGGTTGCTTCCCTTAACCGGTTTGTAGGTATTATCCTTGTTGAACTCCAGGTTAAAGTGTTTAGCTAACCTTGTCACCAAGCCCCCATTTATAATAAAGGCCGCTCCCTGTTTCCCATTATCAATATCTAACCACCGCTCAATCAATAATTGAAGAATGTTGTACTTTCGGGTGGACTTTCTATTAACATTTAAGAAGGACTCGAGGTAGACAAAGTCGAGTTCGGTGAAGTGGTTGGCTCCCTTCCTAGCGATTAAAGTATTAGCCACAAACTTGTGCCAAGTTCTTATACCCGGATGGTGAACAAACAAAACATGGCTCTCCCGGAAGGAATCGAATTGATGACCGGTTACAGCCTTCCATAGGGGTGCGGCATCATACTTCAATGGCTTCTTTTCAAAATTATCAAATTTCGTAAGTCCAAACACTTTACCAAATTCACCCTTAAGCATTCTTCTACTCTCATTTTCAAGTCGGAACTCAACATAATTTCGAGTCTCTACCTTGTACTCCCTCAAGGAGCTTATGAACTCCATGGTCAATGAGAGGTAAGTCAATTCATTCATATCAAAGAGGGTTTTCAACCCTATAGACTCGAAAAATGCTCTAGATTGCTTAACTACACCCAATTTTTGCAAAGTATCTTGGCAAATAAACTTGGTAGCTAAAATTATCTTTTTGGCAAAGGATTGAAATGCAAGCCTATGTTTGTTGGATAAGAAAGTTACCTCCGGATATTTTTCAATTGTTCCACAACCGGAATAGAAGGGGTAGCTTTCTCAATGGGATTGACGATTTTTTAGACTTGCTCCCTTGGTTGAGCTACTACCAAAGCTTTTGATGCTAGAGGAGTTTGTTGCCTCTTTGAGAAATTTGGAGTTTTGGGTGCCTTAGTTCCGACATTAGTCCTTGCCATTGTATGATGCTTATCAATTTGATATCAACAAACAAAGATGATTCTTGAATGCTCCTTGAATCTTCAAATTTCAATCAATCCCTCAATCAATTCGGGATTTTCGGATTTTGCCCCAAACCCTAAAAAATTGACTCAATTTGTGAGGAAATTGATGATTAGATGGCCTTTTGTTGATGAAGGAGTAATTTAATTGTGTTTTGAGCAAGTTTTGATTTGTTTGTGGTGAATTTTGGTAAGAAATTGATGTTTTTGGGTGAGGGGATTGAAGGTTGAAGTGAGGGAAAATGGTTGTGTTTGTGTTTAAAAGAGGTAAATGAATTGGGAAGAAGGAAAAAAAATCTCGTGTTATGCTATGTATCAGGTCTTAGACGGGCGGATTGAGCCTAGGACGCGCGGATTTTCTTGCAGGAAATTTTGAAAGTGTCAAAGCAGGTCTGGGACGGGCGTCTTCAGGTTGGCTCGAGCGGATTTTAGGGTGAGATGCTCGTTTTACCTTTGGGACGGGCGGATTTTCTTACAGGAAAATCTCAGAAATTTGTAGCCTCCCAGGTCCCACAGCTCGAGAATAGGACGGGCGTCCTCAAGTTGGAGGACCCGTGTCCTGAAGTCTGCTCGAGTTCTACCAAGACTTTGAAGCTTCCCAGCTCCCATGTCCGAAGGTCAGGACACGCGTCCTAAGTCTAGAGACGCTAGTCTTGCTCTCAGCTCCCATGAGCTCAGGTTTGCTCGTGGGGATCCTCTTCCCGCGTCATTCCTTCTTATTTTCCTTGTTAATTGTTGTGGGTTGCACTACAAAGGCTTGGTTAGCCTAGGCATCAGCTAGCCAGAGTGGAGCTATGAGTAGTGGGAAATTATTTATGATGGGAAAGGAAGCTGCTGAGGAAGATGCTCATGTTGTCACGGGTACATTTCTTGTTAATTCTGAGCCTACCTTTATTTTATTCGATTCGGGAGCTACCCACTCTTTTATTTCAAGTGAGCATGCTAGGGCTTTAAAGATGAAAGTATATAATAAAATGAAAGACCTAGTTGATAAACCTTCGGAGGATTCCATACCTTGTAGCCGTGTGTATAGAGATATGTTGATTAAAATTGGGGAATCTATCTTTTTTACCAATTTAATTGAATTTTCTTTGGGTGGTCTTGAGGTAATTTTGGGATGGATTGGTTGAGTAAATATAAAGCCTTTATAGATTGTCATCAAAAGAAAGTAACTTTGAGTGGACGTGAGGGAATAAAAGTGTCTTACAAGGGATTCGTAGTTAAACCAAAAATAAACCTTATCTCAACAGTCACCTTAAAATCTTGTTTGAGGAAGGGAGGTGAGTTGATCTTGTGTCACGTGAGGGACACGCGGGAGGAGGTGCCTGGGGCGGCATCTATACCTTTTGTGCAAGACTTTCAGGATGTGTTTACAGATGAGATTCTAGAGTTACCACCTCAGAGGGAAATTGATTTTGGCATTGACTTAAAACCTGGGACGGGACCAATTTCTAAAGCACCTTATAGGATGAGATCAAAGGAGTTGGAGGAGCTGAAAAGGCAAATGGAGGAGTTGTTGGATAAGGGCTATATGAGGCCGAGTGTGTCACCTTAGGGAGCACCTGTGTTATTTGTAAAGAAGGAAGACGAGAGCATGAGGTTGTGTATTGATTACAGAGAGCTCAATAATATGACCATAAAGAATCGTTACCTTTTACCTCGAACTGATGATTTATTTGACCAGTTGAGTGGGGCTGGGATATTTTCTAAGATTGATTTAAGGTCGGGATACCATCAGTTGAGAATTAAGGATGTAGATATTCCTGAGACTGCATTCAGGACAAGGTACGGACACTACGAATTTATTGTTATGACCTTTGGATTAACTAATGCACCGACAGTCTTTATGGACTTGATGAACCATGTGTTTAGCCCCTATTTGGATCAGTTTGTAGTTGTCTTTATCGATGATATCCTGGTGTATTCTAAGAATAAATAAGAGCATGAGAAACATTTGAGGATTGTGTTACAGACCTTGAGGGAAAATAATCTTTATGCTAAGTTGAGCAAGTGTGAATTTTTGTTACAGAAAGTTGCCTTCCTTGGGCATGTGGTGTCTAAGGAGGGAGTGTCAATGGATCCAAGCAAGATTGAGGCAGTATCCAAGTGGGAGAGACCGAAGAATGTGGGGGATATTAGAAGTTTTCTGGGGTTGGCTGGCTATTATAGGAGGTTTGTAAAAGACTTCTCAAAAATAGCTAAGCCTTTGACTACCTTGATGAGGAAGGAGAATAAGTTTTAGTGGGATGAGAGTTGTGAGACGTCATTCCTAGCCTTGAAGGAGCGCCTGACTACAGCTCCTATTTTAGCCTTACTTGAAGGGAGTGAGAATTTTGAAGTTTATACAGATGCTTCGAAGAATGGTTTGGGATGTGTGCTTAAGTAGAATGGAAAAGTGATAGCTTATGCCTCGAGACAGCTGAAGTCGTATGAAGCTAATTATCCAACTCATGACCTAGAATTGGGAGTAGTATTTTTTGCCTTGAAATTGCGGCGCCATTATCTTTATGAGCTACTTTTAAGGTATTTTATGATCACAAGAGCTTAAAGTACATTTATACTCAGAAGGAGCTAAATATAAGACAGAGGAGATGGATAGAGTTAATTGGGGATTATGACATGGAGATAATTTATCATGAAGGGAAGGCTAATGTGGTGTTAGTTGCACTTAGTAGAAAATATGTTCATGTTTTATGTAGTGCCATGTCTAGGGTGAGGTTGCATGTGGAGGTGGAGAAGATGGGCATTTCTATGATCAAGAAGGGAGAAACAATAGGAGATTTGGCCATTGAACCATAGTTGTATGCTAAGATCAGAGATAACCAAGTGGGAGATGCTCGGGTGGCACGGTGACGAGGCACCGTGGGTGATGCCATGGAGGAGGCGTGATGAAGCGGTTTCATATGGGCAATGACGGTAGTTTGAGATTTGATGGGAGATGGTGTGTACCTGATGATGAAGAATTAAAAAGAAAGATTTTAACTAAATCTCATTCTACTCCATATTCTGTTCATCTTGGAGGAGATAAGCTAAATAAAGATTTGAAGAAGACTTTTTGGTGGCCTAAGATGAAGAAAGAGGTTGCTGATTTCGTTGCTAGATGTTTGGTTTGTCAAAGAGTAAAGGGAGAGCATAAGGGACCACAACGTAAAGTTGAATCCTTGGATGTACCTGGGTGGAAGTGGGAAAGCTTTTCGATGGATTTCATTGTGGGGTTGCCTAAGACTCAGAGAAGGAATAATATGATATGGGTGATTGTGGATCGATTGACTAAGTCAGCTTACTTCATTCCTATGAAAGATACTTGGAGTAAAGCTGAGTTGGCTAAAGCTTATGTCAAAAATGTTTTGAAGCTTCATGGTGTGCCGAAGGATATTGTTTCTGATCGTGATTCAAGGTTTATATCTAAGTTCTAGCAAGAATTATAATCTTTGACGGGGACCCAGTTGAAGATGAGTACAGCATTTCATTCAGCTACAGATGGTCAGACTGAGAGAACTATTCAGACTTTGGAAGATATGCTGAGAGCTTGTGTAATGGAGTTTGGTGGATCATGGGAAGAGAGGTTGGATTTGATTGAGTTTTCATATAATAACAGTTATCATGCTAGTATTACATGGCACCTTTTGAGGCATTGTATAGAAGGAAGTGCAGAAGTGCAGTGTGTTAGGATGACAGGGAAGATGCAGTTGTGTTGGGACTTGAGATGATACAGGAAATGGTGGAGCAAGTGCACATTATTCGTTAGAAGACGCGTGCATCACAGGATAGATAGAAAAGCTATGCAGATTTGAAAAGGAGTGATATAGAATTTGCTATAAGAGATAAAGTGTTGCTTAAAGTGTCACCTATGAGAGGTGTGATGAGGTTTGGGAAGAAAAGGAAGCTGAGTCAGAAGTACATTGGGCCATATGAGATCTTAGACAGAGTTGGAGAGATACCCTACCGTTTAGCATTACCTCCAGCTTTGGATAGAGTGCATAATGTTTTTCATGTGTCACAATTGAGGAAGTATGTGAGTGATTCTACTCATGTGCTAGAGCCTTAGCATATTAAGATTGATGAACAATTGTCCTATGTTGAGGAGCCTAAGGAGATTTTGGATAGAAAAGTGAGGAAGACTCGTAATGGTGAGACAGCATTAGTGAATGTTTTGTGGTCTAATCATATGGTGGAAGAAGCTACATGGGAAGCTGAAGCTGCTATGCGAGAAAAGTATCCTGGTCTATTTCTTTGAGTTAGTTGGATACGAAGACGTAACCTTTTTTTTAGAGGGATAGGATGTAACATCTCGTATTTTAGGACATTTTATGATAAGTATCATGGTAACAGTATCTTGTGAGGAATTTATTTTAAATTAATTTGAATTATCGTTTCAGTTACTTGGGTGTTTTCGGTGAACTTCGGGGACGAACTTCTATTTAAGGAGGGAAGACTGTAATACCCCGTATTTTAGACGGTAGAATTATATTAAAATATATTTTAGATGATATTTAGTAATTTAATTAATTTAATAATTAAGTTGTAAGAGGAAATAAAATAATTAAATAATGCTTGAGATGGAAATAATGTTGGGCCGTGTTACACGTGTAAGACGTGTTTATTGGGTATGGGTTAAGAATTGTAATTGTATACTACAAATATGGAGTAATTAAAAGAAAAGGAAATATAAAAGAGAATTGTTTGAAGGAAACTTCCTCCCTATTTCCTTCATACTGATGCGTGCATTTTATATAGTCTTTCTAAGCCTTATTTGCACGCATTTCTATGCATTTTGTGTAGTGTTTAGCTACAAATGTCCCCCGAATTGTCTACTTTGGTTTCTCTTGTCCTATTTGCGGAAATGAACCTAAGAGAAGCGGAATAAAGCATAGAACATGTCCCTATGCATGCATTTAGGAGATGAGTTGAGTCGGAGCTTGGAAACTACTATTCGGTGATGCGCGTAGAAGTAAGTTAGCTAGGCGGACAAAGAGCTTCATATTACTAGTGCCTAATTTGAAGATCCATATCTAGAGTTTTACAAATGATAATCAGGTGATTCAAATTGTAGATGAAATATTATCCTCTTAACTTTCCAACGCCACCAAAAACGCCTGATTTGCCCACGTAACGAAGAAATAACGGTTATTTGAAGTTAAGTGCGCAAAGCAGGAATTACGCGCTGGAAACCACTCGATCGAGTACTATAGTGCTCGATAGAGTACTTAATGTCCTCGATCGAGAGGTGCCTTCTTGATCGTGCTCGATCGAGTACTTAATGTCCTCGATCGAGAGGTTTTTGCTAGGAGTTACTCGATCGAGGAGTTCTAATATCCTCGATCGAGTACTTTTCTATCTGACGCAAGATTTTAATATCTTACTATCGTATCTTAGGTGAATAAATATCTCTCCTATAAATAGGAGAGACTCAATTAGGTTTATTTATCTTTCATTCGACTTTTATCTCAGCTTTTTGGGTTCGTGTTTTGCTCTTTATTTTCCGGATCTCGTTCTATGTAATCTTTCTCTTACTCTCCTTCTATTTAATCTATTTCTCTTTTGCACATCTCTTATTATTATGTTTGTTCTTGCTTTATCTTTCGTTATTGTTTTATTAGTTATTATGCGTAGCTAGTCCCTTAATGCTAGGATTAGGGGAGCCATGACAGTAAAGCAATGAGGCGATAATTGGTGTAGGAGGTTTTGTTGTGAGAATTGTTTGATAGCAATATAACTGTAATTATTAGGTTAAATGCATGCAACTGAAATAATTAAATTGGTTAAATTCAGACCTAGATCGAGAGATTGTAATGAATAGACCTGTTATGAACAATAGACTACACTAATGAGGGCAAGAGCTAAGTTAGTAGTATTCTAAGGCGGATAGCGGACCGAGAGGACCTTTCCTATACAATTCTCACATCAGACCAATTGACCTACCTTTAGCTGTATTGTGTAATATCATAGTGAACCGACATCCTGGCATATTTATCTCTATCTGATTAATCTACTATTTTATTCCTTGCCATTTAATTTTAGTTTGTTAGTTTAGTTTAAACAACTCAAGCCCCTCGTTCCGTGACCATAGACAGACTGAATAACGAGTAGATAGACCGCCTCCATGTGGATACGATACCCGACTTGCCTCTGCTGCATTAGTTAGAGCCTGATGGTTTTATTTTTGATAGGGTTGCGACAGCCTTGTCAAATTTTGGCGCCGTTGCCGGGGAGGCAACTATTTTATTTATTTGTTTTTTTTTGTATATCTTTAGCCTCAAGGAATTTATTCCTTGAGGCAGTTCTTATCTTTTTCCTTTAGTGTTGTTTTGATAGGTCCTACAGGTCCTACCTAGACAGGATTCTAGGAGAAAGATTATCAAAGGGAAGGCTTGAGTATCTTTGATTCTTCTGTCAAGATGTCTAGCGTCTCCAGAATTATAGCACAATTTGAAGCTCAGAATGCAAGTTCTTACAAGCTAGAGAGTAGACAATCTTGGGGTAGTCCACCTCAGTTCCATTCAATGGTGCAACAGGTGGTCTACTATGAGAGATGTGGTGCTGTGGGACACAATGCTACCATTTGTCTGCGGTGAACGACAAAGTCTATGCGTTTTGGCAGCGTAGACACGTTAGGCATTCCTTTGTACATGTGCCGCCATATCCATTTCAGCAACGAGGCTATCAAAAGCCTCCATTTATCTGCCCGCCGCAATAAAAAACTCCTCCTCCTGATAACCAGAAAGAAGAAATTATTGAGTTGACGTCTATAGTGAAGGCACTTGCGCTGCAAGTGCAAGAGATTATGCAAACTAAAGACGCTATTATCAAGAGACTTGAGACTCGGTTGGCTCAAGTCATTGCCGAGCAAACTTCTTCAGAAGTTGAATATACTGTTCAAGAGAAAGTGAACAATGCAGTCTGGCCTACCCTTGTTCAAATAGTCGATCGAGAGCCCTACTTTGCTCGATCGAATGAAATTACCGAGGAAGTACTCGATCGAGAGGATAAAAGTTCTCGATCGAGCAATGAGGAAAATAAGATCCTCGATCGAGTGACACAAGTTTTTTGATCGAGTAAAATTGCCGAAAAAATTTCTCGATCGAGTATCTTGAGTGCTCGATCGAGTAATTTTTATGCTGAGAACAATAAATTTTCGTCTAAATTTAATTTGGACGATAATTTTGAAAATAAGGTTAATTCCTTTGTTACTTGTTATACAGGTCTTGACATGTTGAAAGACCCAGGAGGCGGGCACCATACGTTGAATTTAGAGACTGGAACAGTATGGATTGATGACCCAGGTGGAGGTTTGGATGAGGCTAGGCTGTATAAGAAGAAAGCGCGCGAGGAACCCAAAGGTGGAGGCTATGTTGCTGCCAAGAGTCGTTGTTCTTCCAATTTTTTGCTTTGGCGACCTAAAGTAAAAATTATGGACGCTGAAGGGACTGCATTCAGTAAGAAACCAGGTTGTGGGCCATTAATTCTTGTTGGTGGATGAAGAGGAGAAGGTTGAGCTGGGACCTATCTGAAACTAGCGCTATCAGGGAGGCAACCCGGAATTTAAAACTTTTTAGTTGATTTTTGAACTTTTCATTTTTGTTGTGTGCTTAATAATTAGTGTTCAGACTATAAACTGTGAACAATTTAGACTTGGTTTTTGGTCGCCATTTGTAGTCTGCAGGTACATCTCGACCGAGTCCTTTTGTTCCTCGATCGAACACTTTCGCGACCCATTGTACTCGATCGAGTACTATATCCTCTCGATCGAGTTCGCTATTTTTATTCGCTTCCAGTGATGCTACTATGAAGCTATTATCGACCTCCCATGTTGCTGGCTGGTTTGGGGAGGTCCCTACATAGCGTTATCTTGTAAGTTTTCCGCACCTTCACTCTTCCTTTCAGTTTGCATTTCCTTTCCCTAATTTTGAGTAAAATGGGGGCCTTGTGCATTTTGGTTTGGGGAGGGTATATGCATTCATATTTGTATCTGCATACTGTTTTTATTGCATTTCTGTTATCACGTTTAATTTTCCGCTTACATTGTCTTTTATTTTCATAAAATATGAAAAATCTCATAAAAATTATAAAATTAAAAAAAAATTAAAAAATATTCACGTTTACTTTTGCATATAGGTTGAGTCAGAACGGTGTATTTCGATGATGAAATTGCACTACATTTTGTCCTTTTGCTTAAGCCTTGCATAAATTAATATCTTTTAGCATTGTCTTTTGCATAATCTGCGAGTTAATGTTAAATTCAGCCGAACAAATAGACTTGACCTGCTAATTTTGGCAAACTACTTATATATTCTATGTTTTAGAGCCTCAATAACTGGTGTCATTTATGACCAGTTCATGTAGGATTGTGAGTAGTTACTCCTTGCATAGCATGTATCATTAATTTGCACGTATTTAAAATTCAATTGCTTTTTGCCTACATACATTCAGGTTTGTGGTTGGTGTCACATGCAGGGAGGTGCTTACATTCCCTTTTTTCTTTCATTTTTTACCCATTTAACTCCACATTTAGCCAAATTTGCCTTTTGACCCTTAACCACATCTCAAATATAGCATGCCTTGTCAAGCTAGTTTAGTGATTGTTTCTGCGGTATATTGTTTATTGAGCCGAATTTAGTTTGCTTTGAAAATCGGGAGTTGGTATTATGGAGAAGCAGGATGATGAAAAAGAAAAAGGAAGTTGAAAAATGAAAGAAAAAAATAGAAAGAGAAAAAAAAACAGAAAACGGATGAGAAAAGAAAGAAAAGAATGGAAAGAAAAGAGTTGAATAAAAGTCGGTTTTGCTCCTATGTTTTATCTTTATCTTATGAGGAGTATGTATTTGGTTGAGTGAGTTTGTATGCCGAAATAAACGGTATTTGTGTTTCAGTTTTGAGATGGTTATGAAGCGGATATTGTCTATATTGGTTTTGTTAGGTTACTAGCTCGGCTTATTACTTCACATTCCCAAAATGTTTTGCCTTTTCCTACCCATTGCCTCACGTTTCCATACTTTTGTAAGCACTCGGCTGTGACGGGACCCTGTTTGGTTGGAATGTATGTGTACGTAGCTAGAATTGTTTATCATATTAGTTGCATGCATGTTTTTGTCGGTCGTAGTTTAGGTGAGCGACTATTTTTCTTTCTCTCTTATATTCATTTGCTTACCCTTTGCTTCATGAGAGAAAAGTGACCCGTGAGAGTCCATTATCAAAAGTCTTGCCAGGTCGATAGTTCAACTTTATTATAGACATCTAATAACTCGTTTGCATTTGACTGTTTTGCTATAAGTATTAGTGCTTGCATTAAAATGGTTTAAGTGGGCATTTGTAGCTAGCTCTGAGTTTTTATTCCGTTCCATTAGTTTTACATATAGTTTGCTTGGAGACAAGCAAAGGTTTGGTTTGGGGAGGTTTGATGCGTACATTTTATATAGTCTTTCTAAGCCTTATTTGCACGCATTTTTATACATTTTGTGTACTGTTTAGCTACAAATGACCCCCGAATTGTCTACTTTATGAACCAAAGAGAAGCGGAATCAAGCTTAGAACATGTTCCTATGCATGCATTTAGGAGATGAGTTGAGCCGAAGCTTGGAAACTACAATTTGGTGATGCGCGTAGAAGTAACTTAGCTAGGCGAGCAAAGGAAGAGCATCATCTTACTAGTGCCTACTTTGGAGAGCCATATATCGAGTTCTACAAATGATAATCAGGTGATTCTAATAGGAGATGAAAGCTTATCCTCTTAGATTTACAGCGCCACCAAAAACGCCTGATTTGCCCAAGTAACGAAGAAATGGCGGCCGTTTGAAGTGCGCAAAGCAGGAATTATGCGCTGGAAACCACTCAATCAAGTACTATAGTACTCGATCGAGGACATTGAGTACTCGATCGAGCACTATTTGATAGTGCTAGATCGAGTACTTAATGTCCTCGATCGAGTGGTTTTTGCTAGGAGTTACTCGATCGAGGATTTCTAATATCCGCGATCGAGTACTTTTCTATCTGACGCATGATTTTAATATCTTAATATCGTATCGTAGGTGAATAAATATCTCTCCTATAAATAGGAGGGACTCAATTAGGTATATTTATCTTTCATTCGACTTTTATCTCAGCTTTTTGGGTTCGATGCTACTCTTTATTTTCCGGATCTCGTTCTATGTAATCTTTCTCTTACTCTCCATCTATTTAATCTATTTCTCTTTTGCACATCTCTTATTATTATGTTTGTTCTTTCTTTATCTTTCGTTATTTTTTTATTAGTTATTATGCGTAGCTAGTCCCTTAATGCTAGGATTAGGGGAGCCGTTGTAGTAAAGCAATGAGGCGATAATTGGTGTAGGGGTTTTGTTGTGAGAATTGTTTGATAGCAATATAACTGTAATTATTAGGTTGAATGCTTGCAACTGAAATAATTAAATTGGTTTAATTCAGAACTAGATCAAGAGATTGTAATGAATAAACCTGTTATGAACAATAGACTACACTAGTGAGGGCGAGAGCTAAATTAGTAGTATTCTAGGGCGGATAGCGGACCGAGAGGACCTTTCCTTTACCCTTCTCACATCAGACCGATTGACCTACCTTTAGCTGAATTGTGTAATATCATGGTAAACCGACATCCTGGCATATTTATCTCAATCTGATTAATCTACTATTTCATTCCTTACCATTTAATTTTAGTTTGTTAGTTTAGTTTAAACAACTCAAACCCCCCGTTCCGTGACCATAGACAGACTGAATAACGAGTAGATAGTGACCGCCTGCCTGTGGATATGATACCCGACTTGCCTCTGCTGCATTAGTTAGAGCCTGTTGGTTTTATTTTTGAGAGGGTTGCGACAGCCTTGTCACATACACTTATATAAATACTCTATTCAACCTACCCATAATCATATAACATAAAAACACAAATAATTGATCTAAGGCAAGGGAGAAAAATCTAAGGTAGAAAAATAAGAGAATTCATCCAATTATTATTGTCTCAAAGTAAGACCGTCTTAATTTATATTTATATCATCGCATTCTGACACGGCTATCCCAACCCTATCAAAGATAAAACCTAACGGTCTCAACTAAAATGTAGCAGAGGCAGTCGAGTATCGAATCCACAGGGAGGTAATGTAATTATCAGCTGTCTAATTCTAGTCCTAAAGTAACAAGTGGGGGGGTTTTGTTGAATTGGTTTCTAAACTACGAGATTAAAGGAAAGAGAAATAAAGTAAGAGAAATAAGGGCAGGAAAAACGGTTTAAACTATCAAGAAGAGAGGGACATGTCGGGAATTCGGTTCACTACGGTAGTCCAGTAACTCAGCTGTAAATGATTCAGACGAACTAATGTGAGACGGATGTTGAAAGGTCCTTTCGGTCCACTTTCTATCCTAAAATACCACTAACTTAACTTTCATCCTCATTAGGGTAGTATTTTTATAGCGAGGCCTATTTAGTCCAATCTTTCGATCCAGGATTAATTTTAGCTTGATTAAAAGGGTGACATAGAAGCGTGCACTCAACTAAGTCGAATAAATACAATTAAATTGCTATAGTGACAGAGTCTCGTAATTAATTCGTCTAATTCATTCACCACATCGTCACATTTCTACCGCAGATCCCCTAATCCCAACATGAAAAAGGTTTAGCTACTCATATCGCTAATTAAACTAACAACAATTAAATTCCCAGCAGCAAACATTATAAATAAACAATAAATTGCAATAAGGAAAATTAGGGCAGAAACTAATTATAACGAAAGCGAAGAATTAAAGCAATAAAAGATCAATTATTATTAAAGGAAGAGAAGGAATTACAATCAATGCGATTCAGGCGTAAAGAACACAAATTCCAAGTGAAAGCAATCCGAAATAAAGTAAAGAGAGAAGAATGAAGCAACGTACTAAGGTTTACAGTAGAAAGTTTTTATCGATGAAAAGATAGATAAAAGATGTTCTTAACCTAGTTAACATAGGTTTAAATAGAAAAGCAAACAAAGTTTAGCGAAATAATTAACACACGGGCTGATTAAGGCCCAAAACCAACGAAACCACTCGATCGAGTGGATTAAAACCACTCGATCGACCAACTCTTCAGCAAAATCCACTCGATCGACCAAATAGTTACTCGATCGAGTGAATTGTCTTTCGCAGACTTAAGGATCGAGTAGTAAACTACTCGATCGACCAACTTGGGGTGTAGAAACCACTCGATCGAGTGGAAAAACTGCTCGATCGAGTGCTTCATCTTCAATTCAGCTCAAGTTCGCCACCAAATGGCTCGTAATGCGTGCCACGACGCTTCCAAACACAGTATCTCACTCAGGAAAATCCCGTCTCCTCTAAATGCATGCAAAAAGGACGAAAAAGGGTACGATTTCACTACTTTCGCGTTCATTTCTACAAAATGGACAAAACGAACCAAAGTAGCCAATTCAGGGCAAAATACCATAAAAACAGTATGAAAATGCATAGAAATACGTGCTGAAATAGGCTAAAAAGACCATACATTAGGCACATATCAAATCTCCCCAAACCGAACCTTTACTCGCCCTCGAGTAAACTCAAAACTATACACTAATGGAACGGAAATGATAACTCAGAGCTAGCTTAACTTGTCTACTTGAACCAATTTAATGCAACAAAAATTAACAGTTAAAGCTAAGCAGTCAATACGCAAACGAGTTATAAGCTGTTCAGAAATATAGCTGACCTATCGACCTTGCAAGACCAACAAAATCGGACTCTCTCGTGGTCACTCTTCTCTCATGAAGCAAAGGTTGAATATTATATGTAAAAGAGAGAAGAAAAGACAGTCACTCACCTAACTGCGACCTACATAGCATGCATGCAACAAAAATAAAAGACAATTCAAGTACTAATGCATACACTCCAACCAATAATGTCCGTCACAGCCGAGGGCTTACAAATAGTTTGGGAATAGTGAGGTTCAGGTGAGAAAAGGCAAAACATGTTATGGAAATGTGGAGGTAAAAGCGTCAAGCTAGTTCCTAACAGGACCATAATGAAACATCCGAATCTCAACTGACTGAAAAACTAAGTACAAGTGCCCTTCATTTGGCACACAACTCACTAAACTCAAACACAATCTCCTCAAAAAATATGGAATAAAACGGAGGAGTCAGACAGTCACAAAGTTCCTTTTTTAATACCGTCTGAATGAACCAAATCGAATAAATCAAACTTTTTCCAATTCTTTCTTTTCCTTTCATTGTACACGTGATACTCTTTATTTTCATTTTCATTTTTTTTTTCTTTTTTTTTTCTTTCTTTCTGTTTCACGTTTTTCTTTTTATTTTTTTTCTTTTTCAAAACTCTTTTTTTTTTCTTTCCTCCTTCCTCAATTCTTATACCAACTCCAAACAAGTAATACGGACCAAAATGCAATGGAAAATATACCTCAAAAGAACATACTAACTAGCTTGACTCGGCAGGCTTAGTTTGGGATGTAGCTAATGGGCCAAAAAGGCAATTTTGGCTAATGTGGAGTTAAAATGGGTGAAAAATATAAGGAAGGGGAAATTTGCAAGCACCTCCCTGCATGTGACACCAACCACAAACCCGAATATGTGCATTTGACTCAAAATTGAATGTCATAAATGTGCAAAATAGATGAACATGCTATGCAAGGAGTACTACTCAAAATTCCTAATGAACTGGTCATGAATGTCACCAGTTATGGGCTCTAATATCTCAGAATTTTTAAGTAGTTTGCCAATTTATAGGTCAAGTCTAAACAGTCAGCTTATATTTGAACAGAAACTCGTAGATTATGTGTATGACAAAGCTAAAAAACTATCAACAGAAGTGCAAGGCTCAAGCAAAAAGACAAGTTATAGTGCATTATCATCATGGAAATCTACCGTTCCGACTCAACCTATATGCAAAAATAAACGTGAAAATGTTTGAGTTTATTGAAATTTTCTAATTTTTTTGGATTTTTGATGGAAAATAAAGAACAATGCAAGCTGAAAAATAAACGTGAATGCAAAAACAAATGCAGATGCAGACTCAAAAGGATGCAATACCCTCTCCAAACCAAAACGGACAACGCCCTCGTTGTCCTCCAACATACACCAGCAGATATATACAGGGGAACGGGAATATACAACCAGCAAAATAAAAATAATGAAATAAAGAAGACGAAATAAAAGAGTGAAAGATACATACAAAATACGAACTTCCCCAAACCAGCCAGAAAACTGGGGAAGTGAGTAGACCAGTAGCTACTCGTCGTCGTCGTCGTCGTCGCCACTGCTCTCACGGCCGACCTCCGCCCTGTACTCCGGGTCCTCCTCCTCCTCTCTCCTCCTCCGCTCCTCAGCGCGAGCTCTCTCCACTGCAACCTCGGGGTCCTCGTCCTCCTCCTCCTTCTCTGACGCCGGGTACCCCTCAGCTGGGTACCTGAAGAAGGAAGGGTGTGGCCAACCCTCCGGGATCGGTCTGTGTCGCCGCAAGTGGTACTCGTACAGAGGGTGTAGGGTCAAAGCTAAGTCCCTCTCCATACGAGCCTGACGCTCTGCAATCTCACGCAACAAACCGTAAATGGGGCCCCTTTGGTCCAGGACCGCGGGCGCCACAAAGGGAGGAGGTAGTCTAAAAGTAGCCGGTAAGACCAGCTCAGTCTGGTCAGTGGGAGGTGGAGTAGGAGTGGTAGTAGTAGTGGGAGTAGGGGTCGGATCGGGAGTAGCCGTGGAAGGCTGGGCACTCCTTGAAGGTATGGACCCCTCTCCAGTCTCAAGTCGCCGTTCTTGGCGGCATGTGCCTCAGGAGTAGGTCTGGGTGGAAGGTGAAGCTGAGGTAGTGGTGGCAGACGGTGGCTTTTTGCGACAGTAGGCAAGGGCTCAAGACGGGGGAGAGTCTGACAGGGTAAGTCAACAGACAAGGAGCTGTCTATCTTCCAAGTCTGGTAGTCTGGGGTGAGCCAATGCTGAGAGAGCATGGCGTCCAGACTCAGTAGCCTCTCTCCAGCGAGGTACTGCAAGTCACGAGGCCAAACGGGGAAAAGGCGACGGGCGAGAATGGTGGCTATGCCACCGCAGGAAATGGTCCCCGCCTCTTTCTTCCCCAGCTCGGGAAGGTCCGGGCGGTCAAGTAGGCAATGTTGAGGGTGAAGGGACCCTCGCAGTCGACGTTCAGGTAATCGCCCAGGATGGAGAGCTCGTTCTTGGTAATGTTGTTCGGCTCCTTTCAGCCGAAGATAGTGCTCCCCATCAGTCTAAGGAAAACACGGACACGGGGTAGGTGGACCTGATGGAGCTTTCGCTCCTAAAAAGTGGTCTGGGCCAGACACCGCCAGAGCTGACGGTAGACCTTCCTCGGGGCAGCAGTCAAGCCCGTAGAGGAAAGGTCAAGTAACCTACCAAACTCCCCTAGTGTCATCGGAAAGGTCCGGTTAAACAACCGGAAGGACACGGAAAGGCTCTCGGGGTCAGCCTCGTAGGCCCCGGGGGAGAAGGTAAAAGATCTGAGAAACTCAAGACTCAGCTCTAAAAAGGTACGACCTCTCATAGTGATGAAGCCAGGCATCCCTGTGACCCGTAATAACTCACAAACCGACTCGTAAATGCGAGTCTCTCTAGTGCCGTTTTCTCTAGAAAACGGGAAGGTACATGCACACACTTAAGCAGGTTATAAAACTTCGTACGGTGTAAATCGTTTACGAATAATAGCTGCGGATGATCTGGGTGAGGGTCGAGGGAGGTGTCCCCTCGGACCGCAATGTGATGCAGTAGAAGCGAAGTAGAAGCGGCGAGATGTAGAAGTGCTAGGAGCGGAAGTAGAGGTAACGAGAGTGAGCGGCGTAGCTCGAGATCATCTACGACCCGGCCTCGGAACTCAAGGCGAAGCTCGTGAAGCAACGGTGTGAGGGACCGGGCCGCTCGAAGGAAAAGCTGCGGCTGGCGGCGAGTCCGCAGTGTGAAAGTAGAGAGTGGTGTAGAGGTAGTGGCTCTTTGTGGTCACGGCGAAGAAGAACTAGCGGTGCTAGGTTTTGTGGTGGTGACCGTGGAGGAAGTGGTAGTTCGAAATGAGCTCGCGGTGAGCTCACCGGAGTAAAAACCGTCCTGCCCTTGGTGAAACAAGGAACACAGGGGCTGCGAGGGTGACTAAGGCGGTGGTAGTGGCAACGGCAGCAGGGCCACCGACTCACTCAAGGACGGGTGGAGGACGAACTAGTAGATGGTAAAGAACTAGAATCCATCCTGCAACAGAGGGTAAGGGGTATGATAAGAAAATAGCTGCTAATCGTGGCTAAAACAACACGTAAAACCAGCATGTGACAGCATATGACCCCCTACCAGTCGAAATATTCGACTTTACAGCATGTAAGACCCAACAATCCTTAAACAGGTTTGAATTACAGCACAAAACGGCGATAGGGGACAGGAAAAACAGTTAACAACAGCAGCACATCAGCAATGCTGAGGTTAAATAAGCAATGCAGCATATAACCGTCTGACAGTAAAAAAGTTCGACTAAGGCAGCCCTAATCGCAAGAATTTTGCACGGAATTTAAATGGAAACATGTTAGGCATCGACAGGGTGTGATAGCAGTCTAAACAACAGAAATTAAGCGACAAAGTAGCTAATTTAGACCGAATACAACAGCATTCACCAATTGACAGTCGAAAAAATCGACAGTCCAGCACCCAAATCGCAAAAATCCATGTAAAAAAAACGAACTAAGCATGCAAAACAGCGAGGAAGGGGGATCATGATCATCAAGCAAGCTAATTAAGGGCATACAAACACAAATTAGGTCGAAAAAAATTCGACCAACAAGGATTTCGAACCCTAATAGCCATTTACCTCATAACAATTAGAATTAAGCGAAATTAAAATGCATAGAGGAAGGGAGAGACACTTACTTGATGGCAGGAACCTACAACAAGCAATTAATCTTCAAAGAACAAGAACAATAGGCGATTTTTCAGTCGAAAAACCCGCAAACCCTAACCCTTCTTGAAAACCGTGTAAATCGACACAAATTAAGGGGAAAACAAGGGGCTTTTGAAGATTAATTAGCAAGCAAGAGATTGTAGGTGGCAGATTGGGAGATTTGGGCAAGAAAATGGGGATTTGGGGGAGTTTAAATCGCAATTAGGGTTTTGTTAACCGAAAATTAGGATAAAATGAAAGTTAGAACAAGAACATAAGAGTTTAAGGAGAAAAACTCCCTGTACACTGTTCATTTCACTCGATCGAGTGGTTTTAAACCACTCGATCGAGCACTTTGGGGGTCCAGCTGCTTGGTCGAGTAAAATTTTACTCGATCGACCAATCCCTTTTATTGCCTTACTCGATCGACCTGTAGGAGTGCTCGATCGACCACATTTTCACTCGATCGAGTACAAAAAGTACTCGATCGAGGACTTTTCTCGCGTAAGCTCTTGAATTTTTGTCTTTCTTCCTTGGAATGCGTAAAAACTTCCCCAAACCTGCATAAGAATACACGCAAAAATTTCCCAATATACCAAATACGCATAAGGACAGTCTATAGTCTTACGTCTATGCTAAAAACTGTCTAAAACTAATTGTCCTAATTAAAACGCAATAAAACAAATTCAAAAGAAATTCAAAAATTATCTATTACAAAGTGTTACACGGGGCATTTCCCCGTTTAATTCCCAACAAATTTCAGCAGCCCCTCGGAGGGCTCCTGACTGGAGGACGTCATCTCAGCAACATTGACTGTCCTCTTCATCTTCCATGAGCATGAATTATCACTTGAAACGGTAGGAGGGGAGTAGTTCACATCCACGTAAGCGCGAACTTTCCTCGTCCTTGCTCCTTTATCACCAGCTTTAGCGTCATCATCTTCAATTTAATTGATAATAATTGCATCATGTCCTTTGACAACTCGTTCATTGCCTTCATCTGTACCTGCAGCAAGGAAAACAGACGAACTTTTCTCCATTTTGCTCTTATTCTGAGGCGGAGGGTTAACAATGGCAGCACGATTCTCCAAATTTTCATCTGGAGGGTCAATAATAGGATCAATAGAAGAGAGAGCATTGCAAGGCTGGGCTTGCATGGGAGCTCTCTGGAACTTAGACTGATGAAAAATCAGCTCCTCGTCCCCTACTTGAAAGGTCAAAGTCTTCCCCCCCGACGTCAATAACTGCACGGGCAGTGGATAAAAATGGTCTCCCTAAAATGATAGGGTTGTGTGCATCTTCAAGGATGTCTAAGACAACAAAATCAACGGGAATAAAGAACTTCCCGATCAGAACAGGTACGTCTTCTACTACACCTAGTGGCCGTGATAAACTACGGTCGGCCATCTGGATAGTCATGTTGGTGCAACTCGGCTTTGTCAAACCAAATCTCTTAGCCAGAGATAACGGTAAGACACTCACGCTAGCGCCTAAATCGCATAGCGCATTATCAATCAAATGCATACCGATATGACACGGAATTGAAAAACTACCCGGGTCTGATTGCTTAAGGGGTAGCTTATTTTGAAATGGGACTGACCCCACCTCAGTTAAAGCTACGGTCTCATTATCATTAATAGTCCTCTTACGCGCTAAAATTTCTTTCATAAACTTTAAATAAGAGGGTACCTTTGTCGCAATTGATGATGAACGGCATGATGACTTCCAAGCTCTTCAAAAGTTCGACAAATTTGCCGAATTGTTGATTAGCTTTTGTATTCTGCAGCCGCCTCGGGAAGGGAACCGTGATTGGTATCTCGAGTCCCTTGTTTCTTGCTTCCAATGTATCTTCCGGTGCAAGTTCTGTATCCTTTGGACGCTTCTTACCTCTCGAACGAGGTCTTTCCGGTGATATCTCACTTAAACGAGCACTAGCAGGCTTTCGAATAAGCTTCCCGTCATCAATACTACTCGATCGACCAATTTGCTCACTTGATCGAGCAGTTTCTTCATCAATTTCAGTCGATCGAGTACAATTTCCACTCGATCGACCAACTCCACTTTCTGCTTCACTCGATCGAGTAAATAAACTACTCGATCGAGCAGTCTGCTCTTCCTGTTTACTCGATCGAACACTAGATTTCAGTCGATCGAGTAACTGCTTTGTCGTGAGCCCTTTTTTTCTCAACAAAACACTGTTCATCATCAGTTTTAGCCTCCCTCAGGTCTGATTTTTGCATTTCTGGTCCCTCATAGGAAAGACCGCTTCTCAATTCTATCAGATTTACCGTCTCATGTGGATTCTTCTCATTTTGAGTTGGTAAATGACCCTGCTTTCTCGAGGATTGATTTGCAGCAAGTTGGGCAACTTGAGTCTCAAGTGCCTTAATAGACGCGTCCTTCTGTTGATTTTGTTGATCACTCAGCTGCAGCTGCTTTGTAATGGATTGCAACATAGACTTTATCTCACCTATTTCACTCACCCCACCGGAAGATGATGCACCATGGTTAGGAGGATTTAAAGACGGAGGCTTCTGAAAGCCTTGTTGATTCTTGTGTGGAGGAATATACGGTTGCTGCTGGTTCGGAGGAGGAGTGGGATTGAGCACATTCTGACTACTCCACCTCAAATTGGGATGGACGTTCGGCTCGTAATAAGTGTTGTTCTGCCTGTAATGTTGAAAGGCAGCACAAGACTCATAGGAGTTGGGACAATGATCTGAAACATGTCCCTCTCCTCCACATCTTCTACAGACGAAAGGACCGTCTGAAACAGCATTTACCTGATACATCCCTCCTTTGGAAACTCCTCCCAACTCATATTTGTCAAATCTCGCAGTAAGAGCTTCTAGTGTAGCGACAGAAGCAGATTCAGCAGCTCTTCTTTGATTGCCTCTGGAGTTCCCATATTCAGCCCTATAGGTGGCCAAATCATCAATGATCTTCCACCCCTTAGTCTCTCCCATGTTCTCTGCAAATCGGCCATTAGCTGCAAAGATCCAAAATAGCTCTCGATCGTCGATGACCCATTATAGAACTGATTACAAAGACTCCACTTCTCGAACCCATGATGCGGAATGGTTTGCACCAACTTCTTGAAACGGACCCATGCTTCATGAAAGTTCTCATCAGGCCCTTGTTTAAAGCTCGTGATC